>NC_140595.1:581743172-581745672 GCF_964204655.1 Triturus cristatus
CTGATGCAGACACGTAGTTATTTTATTTTTCGATCGCGTTCACGCTACTTGCAGTTGATGATTACTTTTAACCACACGCGTGCGATATCTAAACACCACTGAACTTTTTGAGTGATGACATGTGAGAAGTTGGCCTGGCATATGCTGGTCACAAGTTATAGTGGCCACCTTGCATCAGTCCAATTCGACTCCTGGTAGATAGGTTTAAAGACAATCTTTTAAAGAAAGCTATCCTAGTGGTAGCTGTGGAGAGCAGCCTTCAGGCTAAGTCTCTGAGGAATGTAAAGCAGCTTGTTTTACCTTATAATCTCTTGAATTACCAAATGAAAAGACACCACGCAGGTATATATATCAAATATATATGTATTTATTTCTAAATATACTCTACTAATCTCTTTATGAGATTAGAGCCAGGTAAACATTCAAAAGATCAACAGTTCTCAATAAATTAAGCACAAATATGGCTGTAGCCCTAGGGGCATACCAGACCATATACTAAAATAGTGGGTTAACAAACTCGACTTGCAAAAGTAAGAGGCCTTGGGAATCGCTGGGGCTTCACTTCTGCAGTATTAGCAGGTAAGTTAATCAGCCCACAGGAGACGCGTGCAGTGTCTAAACACACACGCGGGTTTTCAATGCGTTTCAATGGCAAAAGTCGCGGTTTGTATTTTACAGTTCTAAGGTACTTCGCAAAAGTCAACAAGCAAGAAACTTACAGGGTAAGTATTTCGAGAGCCAACACACACTTGGGCACCAGAGTGCACGAGTTACCTCACCCACGGAAGGCAGGTGCATAGGTGGTGTCGGGTCGCGATGCTGTTTTCAATGGAGATTCTTGAAGATTTGCTGCTTGTGACGACTGGAGAGGTGTCCGTTCTTATCCGACGATGGATTGGAGTTGCAGAAGACCTAGAAATTGAGGGGACAGAGTTCAGAGTCACTTGCCAGTGACCGGCGGCCAGCAAGATGGATGACCACAGCTGTCGCGTCTCTTCAGGTCGATGATGGTGTTTTGTCTCTTCGCTCACGAGGTCCAGGAAGGCTCGACGATGACCCGCAGCTGGATTCGGGAGGTTCCACGACGTCTGCAGCTGTCGACGGTGTCAGCACCCGGATTGGAGCCAACAAGCCTTGGCAGCCGCAAGTCTCGTGTAGAGTGAAGATTGGCAATGGTGCAGACCAGCAAGGTCTGATGGACTTACCCAGCGAGGGTAAGTGAGGGCAGGCCCAGAGCAACCAGGCGAGACCTTGAAATCGATGTGGAGGTCTTTAGGTGAGTTACTAGCCAACGGGCAAGCAACCGCGAAGACGCCTTTGCAGGAAAGGTTTAACAACAGCCCACGGTCACTCGGGACGGGGTAGGCCGCTGAAATTCGGTACTAGACCTGCTAGGGACTTGGACAACAAATGGTCCAAAGCACAACTTCGTTGGACGTAGTTTAGGGCTTGCACTCGAAATCAGTGCACGGTTCCCTGGTATTGCTGTTCCTCGTCACTCGTGGGGTCCAGATGCCACAGCTTCGCTGGGGACTCAAAATGGCCGTCGAGAGGTCAGGAAATCCGCTTCAGGGGACGCAGGGACTTCGGGCTCCGGCGGGAGCGGTAAAGTTTGCAACCGTTGTAGAGAGTTTTGGTGCCTGCCAAGCAGGGGAGTCACTCCTTGACTCCAAGGGAGATTCTTCAGTCTTTCAGAGATAGTGGAACGTCGAAGGGCCAGGATTCTTCTTAGTTGAGCGTCGTCCAGATGTAATCTAAATTGCATTGGCAATGTGTGGTATCTTATAGTGAAAAGATGGGAGGGACTAGCTCTATAACCACTCCTCTAGGAGGGTCAGGGTAGTGGGTGGTTACACCCACTTCCCATTGTCCAGTTTCGCGCCAGAGCAGGGGCAGGTAGCCCCTGAACCGGTTTGAGCTGGCATATGCACAGAGAAGCCTACTGCTCCCCCAGTGCAGGACTTCAAAGCACTCTAAGAGTGCACCCACCCAGCTCCAATGCACTAAATCCTGTCTGGGAGGTGGTGACACCTCCCTGTGACAGGAAACCCTTTGTTGGGCTCCCTCCACTGCGAGTTTCGGTCAACAGCAGGAGGGCAGCCCGGTGTCTGGGCTGGTGGCATCCATTTTGTGATGCCAGGGCTCTAGATGATTTCTACCGTGTAGTACAGTGTGTACATGTCGTCCCCTCTAGAAGGGTGGGGGTAGGATTCCAAGTTGTTTGACACCAAACACGACATGTTTTGATGCAGTCATTCCAAAGTTAGCATTTACCGCGAGGTTATAATGCACTTAAGAGTATATGGTTTAACCGCATCCACAAACAGCAGCAGAGAATAGACTCTGCCAGCTGCAGAGGGGTCCTGCTCAGGCAGAAGCACCCCCTCACATAGTAAACCAAGCACCCTGCCCTGGGGATTGATAGGGCCTACCATAGGGGTGACTGATAGGTTTATATGTGTGTGTATGGTGAGATATAGGAACCTATACCTCAGTGAGG
>NC_140595.1:586123172-586603172 GCF_964204655.1 Triturus cristatus
AGCACCTAGGTTGATGTTTAACACATCAGCGGCCTTGAATACATGTAACAAAAACACTGATAACCATAGCCTAAGCTGTAGTACATTGTAACCAGTGGAACTCGTCATTAGTGCAGCTGGTGCAGTCGCGCTGGAGCCCAGGTGTCAGGAAGCAGGGTTGGAGATCTTGTGTACTGCTTGGAACCTGACAAGCACAGGGGAAGCGACACTCTTGACTTGCTTGTATCGAGTCTTTCCCATGAAAGGAAAGCCAGGCAGTCCTGGTAGAGTGCCTGCACTGTCTCAAAGGAGGCTTAACATGCACGGAGAATGCACTATGCAACAGTATCCCAACAACAAACTACATTTCCCAGCAGGCCATTGCCTCTTACTTAGTTTGGATATGTGGTAGCCACCTTGGACATCGGGGTATAACATTCCTCATTGCCCAAGGTTTCTTTGCTAGGCAATCGCAATCATGCTCTAATGTTGCCAAGCTGGAACCTTGCTACACAGATCTAGGATTCCTTTACTACAGAGCAGGTACTTCTGTTGGAATGGATTTAGATTTCAGAGAAGTATATCTGGAAGTTGTGTTGTTGGTGAAAACAAACTTTGAACTGTATGAACATTCATATGAACTCTTGTAAGACTGTTAGTTATTGCATTTACTTGAGGGTTATCCTGTGATGGAACAGGAAGGTTTTTCAAACCAGTATTATGTTACTCATGGTAAGTACACATTTTACCTCATCTACCATAGAAAGTGCATAGTGAGGAAACTTGAGGTAGTTATTTTATTTACATGGAAAAGTGTCAGTGAACTTTTTATTTGTAAGTTTAGTTTCAGGAATCACAAGTTCCTCATCAAAGGGCAGTTGGTGAGGTTTATTCACTATTACAATAAAGTGTAGGATTTTCTTGATTAATTACTAAAGGGACCAGCTATCTGCTACAGCCTGTAGACAACACTCTTCCTACCGCTAACCCTCACAGTCCTGTGTATTTAGTCATTGGTGGAGGTGCTGAGAGACGGAAGAGTGCATTGTCATCACTGGATTCTGAGCGTATAGAGGGCCCGCTGTGCCCAAATTGCAGCTGTTTTTTTTTACTACCCAACCAATTGTACGAGGGCATGTTTTCTTTGCTTACGTTTGGATCCATGGTACCATTGCTATGCCCCAGGGTCCACAGCCAGGTCGCTCATAGCATGAATTGTCACGAATGAATGAAATTTTATTGACAGAGATCCACAATATATTAAAATGTACACATTTTTCATTCCCATACTGCCACGATATAAAAATACATTAAATACAGAAAAGTTATTTGTCTTAGATTAGACAACTCTAAAACAGCAGAAGAAACGCTTTAAAAAAGTAAAAAACTTTATAATATACAAATTCATCTGGTGGGGTTCTTATTAGCTCAATCAAATCCATAGTCCTAGATAAATTATATTTTATGCAAATAGGTTTTAAAAAACGGGAACGTGCATCAACCTAGCAACTATTTGGGCAGACAAATAGAACATGTACCAAATCTTGGGTTCCTCCACTACATAGATCACATTGGCCGGCTTTATCAAAATTACCGCCCCAATTTCTTGTTATATCTTTTAGTGGCAATGTCCTCAATCTTAGCATCAGGATGCACCGCCTAACCTTATGGTCCAGTGTGAATCTCAGATATTTTGGGGTATCTTTATACTCCACACTGACTAGTAAGTGCTTATAGTGGAATAACTGTTGACAACAAATCTTATCTATTTCATAGCTCAATCTTGGAGTAGATTTTTTCAGAAAGAAGTTCAGGAGTACTGGAGACCAACTTTGCATAAGATTCGTTGAGCATTGGAAGTGCTCCAGAGTAATCTCTAGATTTTCTTTACACTTATTTTTGCCTGATTCAGCCTTAAACCTTTCTTGACATAAAATCGCTCTCACTGTGCCTTCAGGTGCATGCAGTAAGTTATAGGTCCATTTTACGAGATTTGCAAGGGCTCTTGTGAATGCGCTCACTACCCCTAATTCCAGTCGTACTGCATGAACCTGTGTAGCTTGACTTGTAGTAGTAAGCATATGTAAGAGTTTTCCCTCTTTAAGGTTGAAAAAGCCCCATCTGTTTATAGGAATGTATTCTAAGCCATACGTTAATATAGGCGTAATCTTTGTTTGATACATTTCTAGGAGGGCTGAAAAATGTCACTTCCCAGTAGATATGTAAAACTTGTTTATTACACTGAGATGGGCTACTGATTTTAATTCAGTTTGTTGAAAATGTGAAATAGTTCCAATAGACTGGGAGAAAACTCTCTCTAAATAGGTGTAAGTAGGTACTACATCTACAGGAATTTCTCCTAATTTCCAGTTAAAAAGTTTAGCCTTTTTCCTGCCCCTAAATGGTACTATTTTAGTTTTTGAGATGTTTATTCTTAAAAAATATTTCTCTGTGTTATTAAAAAAGGCCTCCATATTTTGCTGCAGACCGATTGGGGTAGGGTCAAATATGACTACATCATCAGCCTACATTAGCAAATTGATTTTTTGAGTTGCTAATTGAGGGGGGGAATTATTTACCTCCTGAAAACAATCCGGCAAGTTGCTAAGAAATAATGATAAGAGAAGGGGAGTGAGTAAACATCCCTGTTTGAGGCCATTCTGCGTGGGAATCTCTTGGGTTAGACTCTTATCTCCTTCCATCTGCACTTTACACCATGTAGATGTATGAAAAGCTACTTTTATTCTTAATAAGGTTGCCGGGACACCTAATTTCAATAGTTCCCTCCACAGGGAAGGCCTGTCCACCCTATCAAAAGCTGTAGAAAAGTCTTCTAATGAGCTATAGACTGCCTAGGCTTTACTAACTACATATTTGTTGGCAATAGTTGGCAGAATAGCAATATTATCAATTACTGAATGATTCAGATGTGAACCTGCTTGGACCATAGGGATTACCCCCCTGGCTGTGGCCCAGTCGTTTAGATGGTCCAAAACGGTGGCTGCAAATATCTTTTCTGTAGCATCCAGGAGGGCAATTTGTCGATAATTACTCGGGTAGAGTCAGGAACCTTTTTTTCAGGAGAGGGACTACTATACAGCCCAGCCAAGAGCTTGGAATATTGCCCGTAGCAGTACATAAATAGATGGGCCAAAAGTTTACTCCATCCTTCGATGTTTTCCTTTAGGACCTTCACCGGAATCTTGTTTGGTCCTATTGCTGCTGCTGTCTCTCGCTTTCCTTATATATGAGGCAATTTGCTTTTCAGTGGGCAACTTTATCTGCTGGTCGATCTCATTTCAAGTTCCATCCATTAAAGATTTTTCAATATAGATGGTTGATAGATTCTTTCCATACAGTTTGGACATAAACAACGTATTCTTTTTGTGGGACTGGTGTAGCTGTCGGGGGTATTTTATTGCCACTAGCTTCTGCAATTATACCCCAGAAAGCCTTGGTGTTTTTTTGTCGCACTGCTTCTTGAAGATCTACCCAGTTTCTGTCCATTCTTATTCTATTTTCTTTTATGCGGAGCCTATTTTGTCTTTTCCTTAGGGTGGAAATTACAGCCTTCCTGGCCGGGGAGATGTTTATAAATGTAAGCCTAATTAAGTTATTTAATTTTATAGAAAGCAGATTCACTATAGAGTCTTTCTTTTTTAGGGGACTCTTTTGTGGGGGGGGGGATTCCTCAGTAGGGTTCTAGATATCAATGTTTTAGTGCTTTCAAAATAGGAAATTGGATTGTCTCTTTTGTTAGTTTGCTTGAGCAACTGGAACTCTATTATCCTATTAATTTCTTTGTTTATTTGATTCTGGTTCTCACTTCTCCAGAATAATCAGCCTAACTTTTGTTGGATTGTTACCTCTCCCTTCCCGTATGATAGAGACCATGTAGAAACTGGCAGTGTGCGGAGGTCTATTTCCAGGAGAAGTATTGCGTGGTGAAATTTGTTATATAGGTCATAACTGCTAACAACATAGTCCAATATAGATAGCCCTGTTGGACCTTTCGTTGTGTACGCACCTGGCACGTCTCCTCTCGTTCTCCCATTTAAGATTTTCCCGTTGATTTCATCAATTCATTCCAGTAGCATTTTCCCTCTCTTGTTGGCCCTGATAGGGTCTGGGAAGACTGCTGCAGGAATAAAACAGGATTCTTCGAGTTCAGAATTCCGAAATGTGTGCGTTAGAGAATTAAAAAAATTTGCATTAAAAACGCCCATTAGGAGTATTTGTGCATTCTTGTTAAAACCTAGGGCGGTATCTATTTGGTCAAATATGTTTAAGAGCATTATATCATGTTCAAGATCAGGAGGAACATAAATGTTAAACAAAAGAATTGACTTAGAACAACAAGCATTTTTATCTAAGTACTTTAGTTTAAGACATTCAACATTGGGGCTTAGTACTTCTGATAACAGGATAGCCAAGCCTCCCTTTGCATGCCCTCGTCTGGTCTTTATAGCTGGAGTATTGAAGACAAAATAGTTGTTCTGGTCAAAATTATCAACTAACCAAGTTTCCTGGAGGTATACTATTGAGGGTTGGATACCTAGCAACTGAGATATTTTATCGAAGTTAGACCCGCTACGTTCCACGCGACAATAGTGTCACCAGCACGGAATCGGGCATCTTACAACCAAAAAACTATCTTTTGAACCTTGCTGCAGTAGTGTCTGTTTAGAACAAGCTCAGCTAAAAGAACAAGAAGCAGTGCTGTACTTGGAAAAAGTGTTATGTCACATGAGTACAAACCAAAGAGCAAAGGAAAAAAGAAATGCTGTACCATAATGATTTTTAATTCGTTTTTCAAGAGAAAACATTTCCCCATTTTAATTGCTAATACATATCACGAGATGCCAACACATGATGGAAGCGGTTTGACTTGATATTGTTACAATGAATGACAGAACAGATCAATGTTACTAACAGGACTTCTGAGGCAGGCTTGCTCCTCACCTCACAACCCTGAAGTAGGGGTGTTTCTGATGCCAAACACAGGGATTTGACAGCTATAAGTACCAAAGTGCAACTCAAGATTTCAATTACCTTGAGCTCCAATTTTCATACATTTTCCAAGATTAACACTTTCGATTATCCTTGTGTTGTATAGCGCTTCATTACCGGGACAAGGCTCCAAAGCGTATTACTGGATCGATAGCACCCTACACCGCAAGGGACTGTGTAAGAGCGTCATTGCAGGATGGCCTCTATGGGAAGCATTTTTGTGTCATGTGCGAGTGACAAGAGTGGCACTATTTTTGTCTTAAGCCTCTGTGCCTAGGAGTGTGATGAAAGAAAGAGGTGAGAAGATAGAGCACTTTCATTTTATATTAATTTGTCGTTGATTGTGCTTTTTTTTTTCTGAATGTGTTGTCAAAGTCCCAGTCCTAGAGGTATTTCCTGAGCTCATCTCATTAAAGGTGGTCCTTTTGTTTCTTAAGTAAATCATTAATCTAGTGGTTTGAGGAGATTATTTATCAGCGTTTAATTTGAGCCGGTGGTTTCCGGTGCTCGGCACCGGCACTTAATTGCCAACACCGGGTCTTATGGCAGTCTGCCACATGGTGGCGCTGTTTGTGTTTTTCAGAGATGAGCTCAACAAAGTTGATAATTAATTCAATATCCATTAAAATGACTAATACCGGCCACCCAAGCCATTCTTATAGTTTTGGTGGCCTGGAATAGCCTGAAATGCCACACTTGAAGGAGGTGATGTTCATAGGTGTGTTTGTACTGTCACTGGCTGTGCTGACCGGGGCAATGGTTGGAGCAAGCTGCAGAGGCCTCCTGACGACAGCCCTGGCACCTTTTTTTTTTTTTTACAAATTAAGCACTGTTTATTATGAAAGTGAATAGAAACTATACATTTTATATATGTGACTTATTACATTTATGCGTTCCGTTGAACACTCTCGGCTAACGTGCTCAAACATGCGGCCTAACCTTACTAGCAGCCGACAATTTCACGTAGCTGTGGCTTAGCTCACCATTTAAGCAGTGCTTCCTCATCTACTGTTAGTACAGGTGATGTAGGATTGGGACAGTATTGCCTCCCTGCATCCTAAATAGCTGTTCTAACACATGAAGTGATACTTTCTGTACTTGCTTGTTTATTATCTTCCAAAATAAGCCTAACTTGCCTTTCATGGTACAACTGACTTGCAATGTGTCTGTCAACTATAGCCCTATTTAAATAAATAAAAGCACCGAGTAATAGCGTCACATTGTCCTTGTTATTCTTAAAATATGAATGTGTGGAACCCACTTCCCATTCCCCACTCAGTTGAATTAACCTGTTTCTTTCTCCGGCAGGGCCTGGAATCAAGTGTCCTCCTTCCCCCACAGCAATGTTGATGCCCATTGGCGGTCACTCGGACATGTCTAAAAGTTGTGACCTTCCACCCCCATTGTGGTGGGTTCACCCATCACTTTTTCCTCCCTGTGTATGCCTGCAATGCTCCTCCCTCCACACTGTAGCGAATTAACCCACTGACTTTGCACCACTGCTCCCGACATCACTCATCCCGCCTCTCTGCTGCAACGGAGCAGCCCATTGGTTTTCCAGGAGTGGATATGTCCACAGCGATCCACCGCTCTCATGGTCATTGGGTAGCCCGCTGTGCTCTGTGTCTGGTTCAAATGACTCTCCCCCATTGAGACTGCCCGCTTGTCACCTTTTTCTCTGGTAGCCCATTGAGGGTTTGAAGGAAGCGCTTGTCTTTGCTCTACTCAAAATTTTAAAGCAGAACTGCTCCCCTACAGGTATTTGGGATAAGAAGAAGCTTCTACTTCTTCATGGGTAGTGACTTTAGCAGCGAAGCAACATATCCTTAGGAATGTTAGGTATGAGCGTCCATGTCTCCGCAGGTTGCGGATGTGCAGTGATCCTGTGATCGAATACCTTATCCCATTGTGAGAGGACAACATACTCGGGTTGTTCCAACAATCAAGCATTCTATTTGTCTGCCACTTGGATTGCGGATGGTTTTACACACATTCTTCTTGGCACTTAGTGATTGTGTTGACGTATCCCAAAACATTGACATACATGAAGTGCCGGAGTGCGCCACCACAATGAAAGCGGTTAGCATTGGTACACCATGGATTTTGTTAAAGAGGTACAGTTATTTAAAATACATTGATATGCAAGTTGGGAACTTAACAAAGCTCTTCAAAAATGATCATCAAGAGACGATAAGTAGAGAGTTCTGCATGAAGAAGCCATCTTGTTCAGTTATTTTCCCAAACAATTGGTGGTGCCCGTATAAATAGTTGCTGCACCCCATGCCGGAAACGCTTGTCTCTGACACTGTAGATGATCACATTGCAGCAACTGTTTGATGTCAGGATCCAGAAAGCTAAAAAGGAGAAGGTGCACCACGTGTAGCCTGCCACATTGCCAACCACGAAGGCTGCGATTGGTGTAAATGAGGCTGTGAAAGCAATGGTCAAAATACTGATGGTCTTGGCAGCCTTTATGTCCGAGAAGGATGGCCTGTGGGTGCCTACACAGGTGTCCACCTCAGCTAGGAACTTACGTTTGTGGGAGTAGTGCCGGATGGTTGTGAAGGAGAGGACATTGACCACCAGGGAAGCCCCCAACAGAGCAAAGTCGAATATGGGGAATAGCAACATAACATTCCAGGAGGGGGCTTGGTTGGTAATTAGAGCGTAGTTACACATACGGCTGCACATATTGTACTCCAGGGTGAAGGCGTTGCTGAAGATGAATGGTGTGATGGCCAGGAGAAAGCTTACAATCCAGGAGAAGACAATAAGGCTGAGGGTCCGCTGTCGTGTGATCAAGGAGTCCTTGTGCAGCGGCCTCAGGATGGCAACGGAGCGCTCCACTGTCATTAGAAAGATGGTGCTGATGGACACGAAGGTACAGACGGTGAATATGATGCCAATCACCATGCATGGCTGCCAGGGTTCCAGATGTCCTTTATTGTAGGAGCAGCCATTGTTCTGAGTAGATGGAGTGCTGTTAACCATGAGGGTGATCTCGGTGTAGACGGAGAAGGGAACCACCAGGATTCCTACGATGATGTCTGCCAGAGCCAAGGACACTGCAAGAGAGAATAAGACACTATAACAATACAATTCCTCTGAGAGAGAGGTGCTGCAACTCGAAGAGTATAGAGGGCTGAGGAAGAAGCCAATATCAATGGACTGGGCTCACTTGCTAGAACACTTCAAAATACAATCTACAACTCTTGCAGATGACTGATGTACTGCTGAGGTCACGGCCTACTTCCTTTCCCTTGCCCTCCCCCTGCCCCCATCCCCCTCGTCCTCTCCTGCCTCCCCTTTCCCCTCCTCCCCCTCTCTTTCCCCCTTGCCCCCCCTTTAACTCCCCATTCCTCCCCCCACACCCGTCCTGATGCCCTCCACAATGTCCAGCCCGATAGGTAATTGAAACAGACACTAAGTTCGTAGTAGCTCAGTTCTTTTTTGTTGTTTCTTTGTTCTTGACTCAGATTTATTATTTGATTGAAAAGATGGTAGATGATACATTTGTGATTATAGGCATCATGTATCTCGTCCACGTATAACGTATACCAAAGTTTTTCCACCTTGTTCATGTATGTGATCTAGTTCTGCCCCCAGACCTCTGACGAGTCTTGGGGTCGGGTCCATGGGTATGACACGGTGGTAGGGAGTGGTAGTGGATTCCCTTGTCCCTTGCATGAGAGTTTGGCCGGCAGGTTCAAGCCGGCCAAACCCTCATGCGCATTGCAGCTTTCTCCAGCCGCAGGTGGGTTGCTGGTAATGGAGAAAGCAGGCACAGGCTCCCAGTCTGCCTGGAAGCGCAAAGTCCCAGCACGCAGACCAATCCTGACGCTGCTTTCATGCAGCATCAGATTGGCTGCAGTGCATTCTGGGAGCCTGTGCTCGGAAGAGGGCGATGCAGCGAACATTATTTTTTTTAAATTATTATTATTTTGCCCCACGAATCCCCCCACCACCTCCCTCCTCCGGCCTGCCCCTCCACTTTGCTAGGGGATGGGTCACTACTGACTTTAACACCCCACACAGAAGTAGTAAGACATATATAAATGCTACAATACAGTAATTCAACAAACATTATTTTCCCTTTCCCCACTGCTACTATCTTACTATAGAAAATAAGCAGAGGAGCGGGTGAGGGGTGAAGGTTAGTAAGAAATGTTGGCTTTGAATAATCACCTCTAGGACGACCTGCTAGAGAGTCCCTGCGTGAGGGGTTGGATGCCAGTAGAGAAAGCTTTCAGCAATGTAAGCACCTGCAGCAGCAACACTAAATAGGTGTGGCACCAATGTCACACATGCACTGGCGGCTTAGAACCAGGTGTTGCACAGAGACCTTTTGAGGTTGGGCCAGGGTCTCACTGGCTTATAGGGCATGTGGGCATTGCCAGAAGGGCTGGTCTGACAGATGAGTGTATGGGCCAGTTTTTAGCTGTTTGTGGGCCTGTATTATAGTTATACTATTTATTTCCCGGATATTGCCTGCGGCAAGCACAAATTAGTGCAGACTTCAGCACTGTGCAAAACATCTGTGCAGAGTGTCTTTACCAGTTCAGAACTACCCCGATGTGCAAATATGGGCCACAGGTTGAACTGTCTGGTTTGCTTTTAAGGACACTCATTTTGGTGTCCAGGCTATTTTCCGTCTCACTCTGACCCTTGGCTGAAGCAAATATAGTGCCTGCACTTTGGAGGGCCCACACAGAGGTCAGTGCTGCCGAAGAGCTGCAGTGCTAGAGCTCAGCAACAACAACAACATAGAATTCTCAAAATAATCCCTTGTCGCAATTTCAACACTTCCTTTGTTTGTTTGTTACTCATCGTGTTGACGACTCTTTGTTGTTGCTTGTTACCAATACATCAACCCTTTTGTACATTGTGATTTTTGTATTTGTCCTTGTTATGGCTGTGGCACTGGAGACACATTGCATTTAGGGCCAGACTGGCCATAGTGGGCACCAGGCATTTCCCTGCTGGGCCGCCAGGGTGGGGCCGGTTTTGGACCCCTAGGGGGCCGTTATTTTGTTACTGGGCCCTCTGTAACAAAAGCAGCTGGAGTGTTTTCCACACACACCTCCAAGGCCCCCACCCTCCCCCACCCACGACCGGTCCGACTCAATTGCCAGGGCCGGTTTCCATTCCCAGTCCGGCTCTGATTGCATTGAGTTTAAATTTGTAATTGTGTTTTTATACAGTTTGTTGAAATTTGCAGATATAAATGTATTTTTTTACCCATGATTGCTGTGATTTTCCTTCAATATGTCATTTACTGCATGAGGTTATGTAGCCTCACAATGATATATTTTTCAGCAAATGATACCAGTGATATCTATTGTTGCCCTAAGACTAGCGTGCCACACCAAACGACACAGCTGTGACATAGCAGAATATACCATCATGCACAGTACCTCACTACACGCTCAACTCCACTTTACTCTGATACATACATCGCCTCATATCATCGCATCAAACTAGAGTGCCCCTATCTCAACATGCATCTCACAGCACTTAGCATCACACCTGTCCAACCATAAAATAGTGATTTTTGAAAAAAACTGTTATTTAATGCGTTGGTGACAAAATGATAGTAATGAACAGGAGAGCTTTTCCCACCTTGAAAGAAAAATAGAGAACTGGCAGGTACCAGCTGTGAGAAGTTGGCCTGACATATGCTGTCCACTAGTTATAGTGGGCACCTTGTATCAGTCCAAACAACCCCTTATGGTGAATAGGTTAAAGACAACCTTTATTGAAAGCTATCCTAGTGGTAGCTATGGAGAGCAGCCTTCAGGCTAAGTCTTGAAGGAATGTAAAGCAGCTTGTTTTACCAGTCTATAATCTCTTGAATGACCAAATGAAAGGACAACCACACCAGGTATATATTTAAAATATATGTATTTAAGATAAAACACACCCCTCTAGTCTCTTTATGAGACTGGAGTTCGAAGTACTTAAGTTACAAGTTAGCAATCAACAGTAATAGCACAAATACATGTTTGGGCTCTAGGGGCGTACCAAACCATATACCAATAAAGTGGTATAAGAACCACGATTGAACTAGACACAAGGCCTAGAGTCTGTAGAATCGCTGGGACCCCAAGAAACCACCCAAGGTAGTGACGCAGTGGACCCACGGGGGCCGTGTGCAGTGTGTGAACACAGCCGCGGGTTCCCGTTAGCTTCTATGGGCAATGTCGAGGTTGGAAATTTATAGATTAGGGACACTTAGAAATGAGTCAGGACCAAACCCTTTTGGACTTAGGAAGTTCTAGGGCTAGCACCCACGGGAGCACCAGAGTACTCGTGTTACCTCACCCAGGGAAGCCGGGTGCATATGTGTCTTTTGGTGTTGGGTCGCGTCGTCGATTTCAATGGAACCTGGCGAAGAAGTGCTGCTGCCGTGAAGAGGAGAAGTGTCCGAGGTGATCCAAGCCTGGATCTAGGATGGAAGGAACCTGAAAGCAGAAGGGACAGAGTCTGGGTCACTTACCAGTGACCAAGGGCACGATTGACCAATGCCCACAGATGTCGGGTGCTTCAGGTGAGTTGACGGGTGTCTTGACTCTTCGCCACGAGGTCCAGGAGGCGCCGATGACGACCAGGAGCTGGTTTCGAGCTGTCCCACAAAGTTTGTCGAGTGCTGCGGTGTCGGCGACCAGATTGGACCCAACAAGCATTGGCAACGGCAAGTCACTTGGAATCGGAGACCAGCAAGGTCTGGGGGACTCACCCAGGAGGGGTAAGTCTGGGCACGTCTGGAGCAACCAGGAAAGCCCAATCAGAAGAGGAGTTGCCTTTGTGGGGACCCAATAGCCAATGGGCTAGCGATCATGAAAGAGCCTCGAGCAGTCGCACAGGAAACTGGCCCACGGGTCACTCGTGGAGTGGAGGCCAGAAATCTTCAGTGCAGGAGATGCTCAAGGCTGGGGCTACTGGGAGCCCAAAGCACAACTTTGAAGGAGACCAGGAAGATGATGGTGCTGCAAAAGTTCACGGTGTCCAGGGGTCATGGTTCCATGTCACCCACGATAGCCACGGGCCTCAGCTTTGCTGTGGACTCAGGGTATCCTCGGGGAAGTCTGGAAATCCACCTCTGGTGATGCAAACACTTCGGCGTCCGGCGGGAGCTTCAGCGATGCAGACCGGTCAGTTGCTTCTTTGGTGCCTGCCAAGCAGGGGGAGTCACTCCTTGACTCCAAGGGAGATTTCTTCAGTCTTCTAAGCAAAGTAGAACGTCGAAGGTCCAGGATATATATTACAGCGTTTCGATCAGGGTAATCTAAAGTCGCAAGGACTGGGTTCCCATACTTAT
This sequence comes from Triturus cristatus, assembly GCF_964204655.1. Lineage (NCBI taxonomy): Eukaryota > Metazoa > Chordata > Amphibia > Caudata > Salamandridae > Triturus > Triturus cristatus. The sequence goes on from NC_140595.1 coordinate 586,135,480, forward strand.
ACTAAGTTTGGGGGTTGGACATACTCTAGGGACCCACCTATGGGAGGGTTTGGAAAGAGGGGTGGTGACACCCATTTCCTTTGTCTAGCTTCGCGTCAGAGCAGGGGCAGGTAGCCCCTGCAGCCGGTTTGAACTGGACTATGCACAGGGACACCAAGTGTGCCCGCAGTGCAGGACTTCAGAGCACCAGAGAGTGCTCCCGCTGAACCCCAAAACACATCTGCCTGTCTGGGGAGGTGGTTACACCTCCCTGGGACAGGAAACCTACTGTCCAGGCCTCCCCTGCCGGAGTTTCGGTCAGCAGCAGGAGGCCAGACCAGTGTCTGTGGCAGAGGCATCCATTTTGTGATGCCAGGGCTGTAGAAAGTCCTACCGGGTTAGACCAGTGTGAACATGTCTCTCCCTCTATAAGGGTGGAATGCTACCCCCGCCGCCAGAACTGGCGGGGGTAGGGGGATAGTATTCCAAAGCGTTTGACACCAAACACAACATGTTTCCGTGCAGCCATTCCAAAGTTAGCATTTACCGCAAGGTTATAATGCACTTAAGAGTATATGGTCAGGCTGCATCACAAACAGCATCAGAGGAGGTACTCCGAACGCTGCAGAGGGGCTCTGCTCATGCAGGAGCACCCTCTCACATAAAAACCAAGCACTCTGCCTTCAGGATTGTTAAGGCCTGCCATAGGAGTGACTTATAGGTTTTATATGTGTGTGCAATGGTAGTGATATAGGTAGCCTATACCACTGTAAGGGGTGCAAGCACCACCTTACCCAGGCTGCAGTAGCAGACCTGTGGTGTCATTTTGGAGTGCTTCCCAGGGGTGGCATAATACATGCTTCAGCCCCTGGTAGGCCTCTGAGGTACCTATTCCCTAGGTACATAGTATACCATACACTAGGGGCTTATAAGGCATTCCAGAATCCGATTAGAAATGTACCTAATGTACATGGAAACCATTTTAGAGAGAAAGCAGCTAGGCTGGGGTCCTGATTACCAGGGCCACAGCCAGACTAAGGTCGAAAAACAGTGAAACACCAGCAAAAAGTGGAGGTACACATGTGAAGCATATCCTAATCTCCTTCACAATCCCCCCCCCCCCCCCAAACGCAGGGACATTAAACTAACCTTGACCAGTTGAGTCTTCATGTTCTAAGTGGAAATACCTAGAGAGTCCATCTGCATTGGCATGGTTACTCCCAGGTCTATGTTCCACTGTAAAGTCCATCCCCTGTAGGGAAATGGACCACCTAAGCAGTTTGGGGTTTTCACCCTTCATTTGTTTTAGCCATAAGAGGGGCTTATGGTCTGTCTGAACAAGGAAGTGAGTACCAAACAAGTATGGCCTCAACGTCTTCAGTGCCCAAACCACAGCAAAGGCCTCCCTCTCAATGGCTGACCAACGTTTCTCTCTAGGGGTCAGCCTTCTGCTTATGAAAGCTACTGGCTGATCCTGACCTTCATCATTCAATTGTGACAGTACAGCCCCTACCCCCAATTCAGATGCATCTGCTTGGACAATTAACTTCTTGGAGTAGTCAGGACTCTGCAGAATGGGAGCAGTACACATGGCCTGCTTCTGGTCATCAAATGCCTTTTAATAGCTAGCTGTCCACTGAACCTTTTTGGGCATCTTTTTAGAAGTCAAGTCATTCAGAGGTGTCACTATTGATCCATACATCTTGACAAATCTCCTATAGTACCCAGTCAGGCCTAAGAAGGCTCTCACCTGAGTCTGGGTAGTTGGAGCAACCCAGTCCTTGATGGTCTGGATTTTGCTCTGTAGTGGTTGAACCTGGCTTCCACCTACAAGGTGGCCCAGGTACACAACCCGACTCTGCCCTATCTGGAACTTAGTAACCTCGATAGTTAGGCCTGCTTTTTACAGGGCCCCCAAAACATTCCTCAGGTGGACCAGGTGATCCTCCCAGGTGGAGCTAAAGACAGCAATATCATCTAGAAATGCTGCACTATAGTCTTCCAGGCTTGTAAGGACTTGATTCACCAACCTTTGGAAAGTGGCAGGTGCATTCTTCAAACCAAAGGGCATTGCCACAAACTGATAGTGCCCACTAGGGGTAGAAAATGCTGTCTTTGGCTTTGCATCATCAGCTAGTCTCATCTGCCAGTAGCCAGCTGTCAGGTCAAATGTGCTTAGAAACTTGGCTGAGGCCAAAGTATCTATTAGCTCATCTGCCCTGGTAATGGGATGGGCATCAGTCCTAGTTACTGCATTGAGACCCCTGTAGTCTACACAAAACCTAATTTCTCTCTTGCCATCTGTGGTGTGAGGTTTAGGTACCAGGACAACTGGACTACTGGACTAGCCCAAGGGCTAACTGAGGGTTCAATCACTCCCAAATCCAACATCTTTTGGACTACTGTCCTTATACAGTCCCTGACATGGTCAGGTTGCCTGTAGATCTTATTCTTCACAGGCAGACTGTCCCCAGTGTCCACTTCATGAGTGCACCAGGTGGTCTGACTTGGAGTCAGAGAAAACATATGTCTGAACTGGCTGAGAAGGTTTCTGCAGTCAGTTTGCTGCTGGGCAGTGAGGCTGCCTGCCAAGGCTACACCATCAACTGACCCATCATCAGGGTTCTGAGAAAGCAGGTCAGGGAGAGGGTCATTCTCTTCCTCCTGTCCTTCATCAGTAGCCATGAGCAAGCCCATGTCTGCCCTGTCAACATATGGTTTAAATCTGTTGACATGCAGTACCCTGTGGGGACTCCTAGGGGTTCCAAGGTCTACCAAGTAGGTAACCTCCCCTTTCTGCTCCACAATTGTATGGGGGCCACGCCATTTGTCCTGGAGGGCTGCTGGGGCCATAGGCTCCAACACCCACACTTTCTGTCCTGGCTGGTAAACAGTCAGTACAGCCTTTTGGTCATGCCATGTTTTTTGCAGTTCCTGGCTAGCCTCAAGGTTTTTGGTTGCCTTTTTCATAAACTCAGCCATCCTGGAGCGGAGACCAAGTACATAGTCCACTATGTCCTGTTTGGGGGGCTTGAGAGGTAACTCCCATCCTTCCTTAACCAGAACCAATGGACCCCTGACAGGGTGACCAAACAAATGTTCAAAAGGGCTGTAACCAACCCCCTTTTGAGGCACCCCCTGTATGCAAATAAAAGGCAGGGCAAGAGTATGTCCCATCTTCGCCTAAGCTTTTCTGGGAGTCCTTTAATCATACCCTTTAAGGTTTTGTTGAACCTTTCAACTAAACCATTGCATTATGGGTGATAGGGTGTGGTGAACTTGTAGTTCAGTCCACACTCCTTCCACATAGCAGTCAAGTAACTAGACATGAAGTTTGCTCCCTGTCAGATACTACCTCCTTAGGAAAGCCTACTCTTGAGAATACACCCAATAGAGCTCTTGCCACCACAGGGGCTGTAGTGGTCCTTAGGGGATTTGCTTCTGGGTACCAGGTGGCATGATCCACCACCACCTGTATAAATCTGTGCCCAGATGCTGTTTGAGGATCCATGGGACCAACAATGTCAATCCCAACCCTCTCAAAGGGAACCCCCACCACAGGTAGTGGTATCAGGGGGGCCTTTGTGGTTCCACCTGACTTGCCACTGGCTTGGCAGGTCACACAGGAGCAACAAAACTCCTTAGTGTCTTCAGACATGTGGGACCAGTGAAAGTGAGGGACAATTCTGTCCCAAGTCTTGTTCTGGCCCAGGTGTCCTGCTAGGGGAATATCATGGGCTAGTGTCAATAGGAAGCCCCTAAACTTCAGAGGTATAACCAACCTCCTGGATGCACCAGGCTTGGGGTCTCTACTCTCTGAGTAAAGGAGTCCATCTTTCCATTAAACTTTATGGGTACCACTAGCATTCCCAGCAGCTTCATCAGCAGCTTGCTTTCTGAGGGGTTCAAGAGAGGGGCAGGTTTTCTGCTCCTGGCTCAGATCAGACCTGGAAGGGCCCCCTGTCCCCAAGAACTCAGCCTGGTCAGGTTCAAGCTCCTCTGGGACAGTTCCTTCTTCAGGCTCAAGATCATCTCCCTGAGGAAACTGATCAGCATTCTGAGTCAGGAGGGAAGGCTCTGCCTTAACCCCACTGCTCCTCCTCTTGTGAGGCATGGTCCATTTTTCCAGAATCCAGGGCCTGTCCAGTTTTAGACATTTTGGCCTGTGACCTAGTCACAGCAAAGACATGAGCAGGGATCCCTAACATTTCTGCATGTGTCCTGAGCTCCACTTCAGCCCAAGCTGAAGTCTCTAGATCATTGCCAAGCAAGCACTTACCACAACGTTCTTAAGGCCAGTTACCTCTCCCAGGAGAAGTTAACAACTACCAGAGAATGGTCTGTTCTGAAATTGCTAGCATTGGTCACTTGGTACATTTCACCAAGTATAATCTGCCCAGGATCCACAGGATCTTTTGTCACCATTGTGACACTTGCTCCTGTGTCCCTGAATGCCCAAGCCTCTACTCCATTTACTAAAGGCTGTTGTCTGTATTTGCCCAGATTACTGGGACTCACAAAGGGGGACATATCCATGCCCCCATCACAGACAAGCACAGCCTGAGTTGGAACTCTGACTAGGCCAGAGTCCATCTCAGAACTCAGGGTCAACCCTACTACACCCTTATTCTGGACATTGCCACCACCTATTGTAGCTGTACTAGGGGGAACAGTTACCTTAGGGGCAATGGTGGCTGGAGTAGATTCTTTGGACTTGGTGCAGTCACTGGCCCAGTGAGTTTTCTGTTTACAGATTTTGCACCAAGGTTTCTTTTGGCCTTTTCCCTTGTTAGACTGTGACTCCCCATTGGAAGAATATTTTTGGGGCCCTTGAGAAGACTTCTGGTCTTTACCCTTGTCCCCACCCTTGTCAGAGTTCTTAGCATCTTGCTTCTTTGGGTCGCCACCTTGGTTATGTACCTTCTGTCTCACCCTGGTTCTGACCCATTTGTCTGCCTTCTTTCCCAATTCTTGGAGAGAGGTCAGATCAGAGTCTACCAGGTACTGGTGCAACAGCTGATTTTGACAGTTATTAAGAATCTGCTCCCTCATTATCAGATTGTACAATCCTCTGAAGTCACACACTTTACTGCCCAGTAACCAACCTTCCAGAACCTTAGTAGCACAGTCAACAAAGTCAACCCAGTATTGATTGTGTGCTTTTTGGGTATCTCTGAACTTTAACCTGTATTGCTCAGTGGTTAGGCCAAACCCATCTATCAGTGCACTTTTCAAGACCTGGTAATCATCAGCATCCTCTTCTCTTACAGTGAGGAGCTTATCTCTACCTTTTTCTGCAAAGGAGAGCCATAAGATTGCTGCCCACTGACCTTGAGGGACCTTCTGTACTTTACAGGCCCTCTCCAAGGCAGTTATCCATTTGTGGATGTCATCCCCACTCTGGTAGGGAGGGACAATCTTACTTAGGTTTCTATGGTCATAAGACCCCTCCCTATCTCTAGGGAAATTGCTGCCACCAAGGGACTCTAGTCCCTCCTTTTTACTAGCTCTGTAGAGCTCTAGGGCTTCCCTATCTAGGGCCATCTTCTGCTTTCTGAGGTTGAACTTATCTTGCTCGTACTTCAGCAGTCTCTCTCGCCTCTCCTGGGAGGTTTCCCTCCCTCTATGAGAAGAAACAGAGATCCCTACAGATGAGGTAGACTGGACAGATCCCCTTGAGAGAGATCTATCCCTTCTAGCACTACTTTCAACTCTTCCTGGAGGAACAAAGAGGGGAGCATTGTTGTCATTCTCCTCATCCTCATCCAGGGAAGCTGGGTTCACCAGATCCTGATCATTGTCATCAGTCTGGTCAGCAGTAGAGGTGAGGTCAGGGGAGTTTCCACCCCTAGGCCCACCCTCAGCTCCTGCCCCACCCACTTGCCAACCCATTCAGACCCACTAGGCCCTGGAAGATCATCCAGCTTGAGTATCTTTATAAGATGCTGGGTGGTTGGGCTTTTGCCTGTCTTCAGCTTCCTAATGGAACATAAGGCCCTAAGCTGTGCAAAGGAGAGATTCTCATATCTATAGGGGAGAAGCTCAGTGGCTTCTTGCAGGGACCCACTGGTTCCTGGTTGATTAGACATTACTAATGTGGTGTGGTGTATTGCACTACCTACACTAGTGTGGCCTACTAAACTCTCTTGAGTTGTAGAAAGGGTGTGCTACCCCTTAACACACAACTCTAAGTTCAGTAGAACTTACTGTATACTAAACTTGATATTATGTGTACCTAAGGTACCTTTAGTGGTTTTCAGTTGATCAATTCAATTGAGATTATCTAGTAAAACAATAGCAAGCTGGAATCCCACACTCTGCATACCAATGTGAGAAGTTGACCTGATATATGCTGTCAACTAGTTATAGTGGGCACCCTGTATCAGTCCAAACAACCCCTTATGGTGAATAGGTTAAAGACAACCTTTATTGAAAGCTATCCTAGTGGTAGCTATGGAGAGCAGCCTTCAGGCTAAGTCTTGAAGGAATGTAAAGCAGCTTGTTTTACCAGTCTATAATCTCTTGAATGACCAAATGAAAGGACAACCACACCAGGTATATATTTAAAATACATGTATTTAAGATAAAACACACCCCTCTAGTCTCTTTGTGAGACTGGAGTTCGACGTACTTAAGTTACAAGTTAGCAATCAACAGTAATAGCACAAATACACTTTTGGGCCCTAGGGGCGTACCAAACCATATACCAATAAAGTGGTATAAGAACCACGACTGAACTAGACACAAGTCCTAGAGCCTGTAGAATCGCTGGGACCCCAAGGAACCACCCAAGGTAGTGACGCAGGAGACCTACGGGGGCTGTGTGCAGTGTGTGAACACAGCCACGGGTTCCCGTTAGCTTGTATGGGCAATGTCGCGGTTGGAAATTTAAGGATTAGGGACACTTAGAAATGAGTCAGGACCAAACCTTTTTGGACTTAGGAAGTTCTAGTGCTAGCACCCACGGGAGCACCGGAGTACTCGTGTTACCTCACCCAGGGAAGCCGGGTGCATAGGTGTCTTTTGGTGTCGGGTCCTGTCGTCGATTTCAATGGAAGCTGGCGAAGAAGTGCTGCTGCCGTGAAGAGGAGAAGTGTCTGAGGTGATCCAAGCCTGGATCTAGGATGGAAGGAATCTGAAAGCAGAGGGGACAGAGTCTGGGTCACTTACCAGTGACCAAGGGCACGATTGACCAATGCCCACAGATGTCGGGTGCTTCAGGTGAGTTGACAGGTGTCTTGACTCTTCAGCCACGAGGTCCAGGAGGTGTCGATGACAACCAGGAGCTGGATTCAAGCTGTCCCACAAAGTCTGTCGAGTGCTGCGTTGTCGGTGACCAGATTGGACCCAACAAGCCTTGGCAACGGCAAGTTACTTGGAATCAGAGAAAAGACGGCGGTGCAGACCAGCAAGGTCTGGGGGACTCACCCAGCAAGGGTAAGTCAGGGCACTTCTGGAGCAACCAGGAAAGCCCAATCAAATGAGGAGTTGCCTTCGTGGGGACCCACTAGCCAACGGGCTAGCGATTGCAAAGGAGCCTCAAGCGGTCGCACTGGAAACTGGCCCACAGGTCACTCGTGGAGTGGAGGCCAGAAATCTTCGGTGCAGGAGATGCTCAAGGCTGGGGCTACTCGGAGCCCAAAGCACAACTTCGAGGGATACCAGGAAGATGATGGTGCTGCAAAAGTTCACGGTGTCCAGGGGTCATGGTTCCACATCACCCACGATAGCCACGGGCCTCACCTTTGCTGTGGACTCAGAGTAGCCTCGGGAAAGTCTGGAAATCCACCTCTAGTGATGCAAAGACTTCGGTGTCCGGCCGGAGCTTCAGCGATGCAGACCGGTCAGTTGCTTCTTTGGTGCCTGCCAAGCAGGGAAGTCACTCCTTGACTCCAAGGGTGATTTCTTCAGTCTTCTAAGCAAAGTAGAGCATCGAAGGTCCAGGATATATATTACAGAGTTTTGTCCAGAGTAATCTTATGTCGCAAGGACTGGGTTCCCATATTTATACTAAGTTTGGGGGTTGGACATACTCTAGTGACCCACCTATGGGAGGGTTTGGAAAGAGGGGTGGTTACACCCATTTCCTTTGTTCAGTTTCGCACCAGAGCAGGGGCAGGTAGCCCCTGCAACCGGTTTGAACTGGACTATGCACAGGGACACCAAGTGTGCCCCCAGTGCAGGATTTTCAAAGCACCAGAGAGTGCTCCCGCCCATCCCCAATACACATCTGCCTGTCTGGGGAGGTGGTTACATCTCCCTGGGACAGAAAACCTATTGCCCAGGCCTCCCCTGCCGGAGTTTCGGTCAGCAGCAGGAGGCCAGACCCTTGTCTTTGGCAGAGGCATCCATTTTGTGATGCCAGGGCTGTAGAAAGTCCTACCGGGTTAGACCAGTGTGAACATGTCTCTCCCTGTAGAAGGGTGGAATGCTACCCCCGCCGCTAGCACTGGCGGGGGAAGTATTCCAAAGCGTTTGACACCAAACATGACATGTTTCCGTGCAGCCATCGCAAAGTTAGCATTTACCGCGAGGTTATAATGCACTTAAGAGTATAGGGTCAGGCTGCACCACAAACAGCATCAGAGGAGGTACTCCGAACGCTGCAGAGGGGCTCTGCTCATGCAGGAGCACCCTCTCACATAAAAACCAAGCACTCTGCCTTCAGGATTGTTAAGGCCTGCCATAGGAGTGTCTTATAGATTTTATATGTGTGTGCAATGGTAGTGATATAGGTAGCCTATACCACTGTACGGTATGCAAGCACCACCTTACCCAGGCTGCAGTAGCAGACCTGTGGTGTCATTTTGGAGTGCTTCCCAGGGGTGGCATACTACAGGCTTCACCCCTGGTAGGCTTCTGAGGTACCTATGCCCTAGGTACATAGTATACCATATACTAGGGGCTTATAAGGCACTCCAGAATCCAATTAGAAATGTACCTAATGTACATGGAAACCATTTTAGAGAGGAAGCAGCTAGGCAGGGGTCCTGATTAGCAGGGCCACAGCCGGACTAAGGTCGAAAAACAGTGAAACACCAGCAAAAAATGGGGGTACCCATGTGAAGCAGATCCTACTCTCCTACACCAGCCATAATATGAGTAATATCCATCATCTGAAGATCCTTAAAACATCCTTTGCCTCTCCATCTTTGTGTCGATCTTTGCACATTCCATAATGTGGCCATACATCTATTCTCAGGCATGCCTTGTCTCTCTCTCCATCCAAAGTCCCTTATGCCTCCATCATCTGTCCATAGGTAGGTCCTTGTACATCCCCTCTCCTTAATCCACATGTAGATAGACATACATTTATTTGCTCTTTATTGGTAGCCATCAGTGTGTATGTCTATCTGTTCTCTGCATCCCTGTTCTATACCCTGTGTTCATATGAAGATAGATAATAGTGTACAAAAACCTCTTGTTTTTTGTTTAATAGACAAATAAGACACTTATGAGTCAGAATGGGAGACTGGGCATGGAAGAAGGTGTTTTAAGGCTGACAAAATGTTTTAAAACATTTTTGTTTTTAAAAGTGTTTGTAGGGGAGTGCTAACACAGTTCATGCCAAAATGTGCTTGCTGCATGCTACAATGTCTGCTGTATTCTTGCTGTTTTTTAACAGGCTATGTCCACGGGACCTTAACATTTCCACTTCTCAACAACTACTACAACCCGTACACAAGCTATTCTATGTTTCCCTCTTTGTCGAGTTCCTTTAAGATGGAAACATGACGCTTTCAGTCTCCTATTCTGTCCCCGATGCCTTTCCTCAACGTGTCCTTGTGTTATACTTGTGTGACTTTATAACCACTTAATGCTATATTGTTCAACTATGACTCTTATGAATCCCCTCGTGTACCTCTTGTAAACATTATCCCATAACATGTAAAGCTCTCTGATACCTTTGGGTCTAGCTAGCGTTATATAAAGCTCAAAATAAAAATTATACTAATATACTGACTTCAGGGGCGGACTGGCCGTAGCGGGCACCGGGCGTTTCCCCAGTGGGTTGAAGGGTTGGGGGCTGGTTTTGTGGCCGCGGGGCGCTTTTCTTACAAGGGGCCGGTTTTGCAGCAGTGCTGCAATATCGGCCCCCTGTAAGAAAAGCAGGAGCGGTGCTTTGTGGCTATCCACCCCCTCCCCTGTCCACATCTGGAACTTTGTATCTATCATTATTGCTTACTAAAAGAAATGGGGCAGATGTATGGCGTTATTAACAAGGTTCCATCACCGGGGTCTTGGCTATTCTTCATAACCCCCTATGTTACCCTTTAGCTTCAATGTAGTAGTGTGTTTGCAATTATTAATGACACTGTCTGGCCATGTCCTGCATGCAAATCAGCTGCTAATACTGAGCCTTCTCTTGCGACTTCTTCGCTTCATTCCAAACATGGTTCTGATCATCTTTCTGTAAACAAAGAGTTGAGCTTGTTTTTGAGTAGCCCAGTGAATAACCCCAAGATCCTCTCTAGTGATGCCGTCAAGACTCTTACCTTTCAGGTACACCTGCGGTGTACGGAACTGGCGTGTTCGTAGAAAGATGATGAGCGTAATGGCATTTCCAACGATGATAGCAAAAGTCAGGGAGACCATTAGCAGCACCACAGTGGTCCAACAGAGTAGACTGCAGCAGCAGAAGGTACAAACTGAGGCAAAATTGCTATCGTCTGGGTTGAAGGTCTCATCATGAAAACTCCTGGAAGCCGCCGTCGTATTAAGAGACCTCTCTGCGGTTGCATGATAGGCCTCCTGAGTTAGATTGTGGACACAGAAAGACATTACAAATTATTATTGGGCACAGCGTCTTTGCTTTGGGCTAGTGATCTCACTGGCCACACATGCTTTAGTGTGGATTGTCTCAAGGTGCCCAAACGACCCTCAAATGTTTTGTCGCTGGAGGGATGGGTGCCGCTGCCCACAATGCTCTTACGCGTCTCTTATCCCGCTTGACGTTTCCACCCTCTACACATTTGATCGACTTCCTTTACGTACTATGGTGCCCTGGGCAATATAGTGCAGGAGTTACAGTAGACCGATGGGTTCTATGACGGGGTTGAAAGCTCATCGAAGGAAGTGACACTTGTCAGTCTGATTTCCAGCTTTGATAGCTTGATCCAACCCTGTAACAGTCAAAAGTAAAATACACATTAAGAACGAAAAAAGCATGGAAAAGCACACTGGCACCATATAAACCACAATTCTCTAGATTAGAAAAATAAGACTTTTTTTAAAGTGATAAAAAATGACTCAGCAGCAGAACAGATTGATAACAGACCGTTTTTTTTTTAGATGCGGTGGATGCAGATGAATTTAATTGAGTTCCATATAGTTTGTCTTCTAGTATATTAGTTCATGTAAGTACATAGAAACTGTGACACTTTAAATAGTCGGATTTTAGACAGGAGTGCCTGAATCTCCAGTGTGAATGCTTCACCAAACCGTTCTTGAGGTCGGGGCAAGCGTCTCTGGGATCCCTGATGGCCCCTGATGGTCGATATTGGCAACATAGCTGGTTATGTGTAGGAAAAGGCTCTCACAAAGCAAGTGCCTCCACATTGGTACCATATCAGCATGCACATGTCATCACTGATCTGGTCTGCAGTGGAAATGTTGGAGTCATATGGCTAGCATGATGTACACAACATCTCAGCAAAGATGGAATAATAGTTGTTAGGCACTGATAAATGTGAAAATCAAATATTTAATGAGCAGAGGTGTCCATTATGAAGTCCTGTGGCATAACCCTTCAAAAGACAGAGCAGATTTAATCTCCCCTCTGGTCGCACAAGCCACAGAGGAGGAATGGAGAACCATTTGCTGACAAAGCCATATCACTTGATCCTGGCATTTATGTATTACCTAAACTATAGAAAAATACCCTATATCCTGAGGATTGGCTCAAAGTCTCAGCTCTCAACTGCACTCCTGAAATCCTTTCTATCTATGTTTCTTGAAGCCTTTCTTTGAACTTATGTCCACAGATGATTAGCGTATCACAGAAATCAACAGCATAGCAGAGAACATTGATTTTGAAAAAAGAAGAAAGTTATTAAGGGCCCTTGACATTGAGCAACTTTTCCCTAACCCGGAACAAACCAGAGCCCATGTTATACATAGGGTGCACTGTCCACGTTTGCTCCATGCCCTACATTTAAAAAAAAGTGCACCTGAGGCAGGTTGGAATAGTGTGCCTTATACCTTTGTTATCATTAATGTACTGCCCCAAGGGCAGACTCAAAACACGCACAGTCCCCTGGGCAGCACATTCAGTGATATACAGAGTGGCTGCTTCCGAGTCGCTGTGTGTTTCACTGTGCAGGTGGCAGCCAGCCTGTACTTTGAAGAGGGGATAGCGATCCCCCTGCAGGAGGTGCAGTGAGTGACTGCACCCACCTGCAGTGGGATGCCATGGGGTCTATGAGGTCCCACTTTTCCCCCTTCCAGAAGGCTGCCCTCAGGGGGCGCACTGACAGTGCACCATGTCTTTGTGGCACACGATCAGTGCATCTCCTAAGGGCCTGTTTGCCTCTGCACTGATGCAGAGGCAAAGTGATTCCCTCATTGAGGGAACATCATCTCAAGATAGTACTGGTACTACATGTGCACCAGCTCAATCAGTATTACAGAACAGGTTGCACATAATGCTGTGGCCCCTTCTGGAATACCATAGTACCCACGGAAACACAAAGTTGGGGCACAGGCCTGGTCCACCCTTCCGGGACACTATGCATTATACAGTCACTGGAATTCTTTGCGGTGCCAGAAAGGACAATGAAAACCTGCTAGTTGCTCCCGGCTTACCAACGTCCTTTACAATAGGGCTGTCAAACTGGCTCTAACAAAGAACAATTTTTTTTAAGGAAAGTAATTAAGAACAAATCAAGGGTACTAGTCAGAATGACATGTTTGTCCCAAATGCGTCCATTCCAAAGCCCAACCTATCTCTACAAAGAGAAATTCAAAAACATCTCTCCAGTGTAGTAAAAATGCCACTGGCTCCGGACCCAAGCCAGAATGAAATGTAATATTTGTGTCTAACGCACAAGGCTCTGAACCTCACCTAATCTGGAACACTGTTCACCTTCTCCAGAGGACTGCACACACAACAGAGCAAATACAATGTTCAACTAGAAACACTGGAGCTAGGAACAACTTTCACTAAAACAATCCTTCACTTGTGCTGCAACCAATTTATGGAACTCCCTCCTGCCTTCACTCAGGATACAATCAGCCCCCCTCGCCTTCAGAAAACACAGCCGTTCCTTCTTTATTTCAACTAAATATGCATTGTACAATCACTTCATTTGCATCTGTTACTGGAATTCTTTCTGTTCGAGAAACCCAGCAGGAATGTACTCTTAGAGATTTACTCTGTTGTATGTAAATCACACTACCGACTTTCAGACTCAGTAGAAAAAGAAGAATACTCTGTAAATAAATGTATTCCTGGGTACCTTTGAAGTGTCGCAGCTTTACCCAAGGGCCAGCCCCTTCCACTGCTTTACACAGTATATGAAGATACACACACTTCGAAGAGATATGCAGAAGACAATATCATAATCTGGCAAGACTAGGAAGGGAATTTGCTGACATTTCGTACCAGTTGGCTCTGAAATTCCTGATGAATCCCAGAGTTTGGTACTCCCCCCTATTCGCAAAGGAGACATAAACAAACTTATTTCCAGACGTTTCCGCCTCTCACTACATTGAACCTAAAATAGAACCTTTTGCCCTAGAAATTTGTACGCCTCTGTAGAAAATGGCCTATGAGACAGGATTCCAAATTTCACAAGGCGATTCTGTCCCGGAAACTGTCAATTTATTGATACCCAATCAAGAAAGGTGAAAGGGAGAACCTGTTACTCCTACCGTGGTGCTCTTTTAAATTCTACCAAGATGGAGGTTGTCAGTGCCTGCTGTGCTGAAAAGAACTGGTTAAAAGAACAGATAAAGTAAAATGTGTACATGGTCAGCAGCAATGAACCATTGATATGGAAAACTGTTTGAGGATTGAAGAGCGCCTTAAGTCTGAAACAGCACCTAGTCACGACGTAGCATGATTCCCCAGAAGCAAAAAACATCACTAGGGTGGGTACTCCCACTACTGCTGCACCGCATCTTTAGGCTCTACAATGAAACCTTGTTCTCTTCATTTCCCATTAGATGAATTGTATATTTCATAGGAATGATATCATTACCATGATATAGCAATGTGTCTCTGTAAAAAACACATTTAAAACAACTGCTTTTTGTGCAATAAAAACATCTAAATATGTAATGTGTATGTGTGACACATTTATACCCAACTATACATAACAACAAAGTTTCAATGACAATACTCCCAAATCGTTTCAGTGATTTTTGAGACAGAAAAATATAAAGGGACTGATTCACAAATGTAGTCTACACTTTTGAGTAATTTACACTTTGGAGTAAGTTTACTAATTTTTGACTATTCACAAAATCCAAGTGTAAAGTTGCTCAAAAACTGTAACTTACATGTCTAGGGAGAGAGCCAAATTTAGGAGTGTAAGTTATCACTGCCAAAGTAGTAGTAGGTCCAGCACTACACATGGCCAACCACTGGTACTACAACACCATCCTATCGAAAATTTAGCTAGGAGCTTACAATAAAACCCCATAGGAAATTATGTTAAATTCGTTTTTTTTCTATTTCTCAAATATTCCCTATACTTTACCTTAGCATGATAAACTATAGGGAAAAATAATAAAGTTTATTTAACTTAAAAATAAACATTGACTATATTATATTAAATATTATTGTAAACATTTTTTTTTATTTATTATAAACGTAGAGCAAAACAGAAAATGCTACAACACTATTAACCAATTTTTTTAATAAATGTTTTAATTATTAGAAATATGTATTACATTAAATTAAAATTATTTTTTCCTGAGTCTAAATTAAAAAAATGTATTCCAACTAAGGAAAAAGTATGTTTTATTATGAATTAATAATTATTAAAACTGATGTATAGAATTAATGAAAATGAATGTAGTTCTATTTCATAAACAATTATTGTTACATTAATTTTTAAATTCAAAATAGTCTATTAAAATATTTTCTAAATAATAAATGTAGGAAGCTGGATTTTTATGTAGTGTACCAAAATGAGGTGCACTATGTAGAAAGTCCAGATGACCCTTACTGGCTTACATTGCTTAAATTAATAATCCCAAATACTCTCTTTTGTGGTAGTGTGGGTGAGTAGTTAAGGCTTATCAGAGGGTAGTGTTCATACATTTGTTGAACACACAGAGTCAATAAATGAGACACCTACTCAAGTAGAAACTCAAGACCAATTAATAAAAATAACAGATATTTTTATATTTATTTTAACACCAAGAACAACAGAATTGGGTAAGTACTTTTCATTTTTTCAATTTTTGTAGGTAAGCAAAAATGTTACTACATTGCGTTTTTACGCGGTAATGCTTTCCTATGGAGAAAGGAACATATACTGCATACAGGTATTTGCAAACAAATCTCAGTAGTCTCCTTTAGCACTTAAGGTGCTAGGGGGCCAAGGTCCAAAGTACCACCAGCAGTTCGAGTTTACCTGCCCTTGAGTGTCTGGGTGCAGAGGTGCTAGACATGTTGGGAGCCTTGTGCAGTAGATCGTAGGAAAAGAGGGGGGCCACCTAGAAACAGGCTGCAGAGGGGAACTTAGGGACAAGTCTGAGAGCTCCCAATGGGAGACTCGGTTCATGGGGGTCCTGGGAGCAAGGGAGCACCATTGGTTGTCGTGGATCCAGGCCGGGGAGCTCGGGTGCAGAGGATATTGGTCGAATGGGGCCCGTGCATCAAAGGCACCGTTAGTTTTTGGTCAGATCTGCAAAGGGGGACAAAACAGTACAGCTGGGCCGCTCTCAGTGCTGGCCTCTGTAGTGCTGACATCCCTCTGCAGCTGCTCGGTCTTTGTGGTGTTGTAGTCCGGTTTGGACTCAAACAAGCTTTGGTTGCTGCAAGGGATCGGCACCCCTGGTTTTGGTGCATGGTAGCTCTGGTTGGTCCTGGCGTCTTCTCACTTGGTGGGGAGAGGGATCTGACCTCCTGAAGCATGGTGACCTCCTCCTGGGCTTCTGCTGCATCAGTGGACCCGGTGGTCAGCAGAACAGTGAACTGAATATTGCGGTCGGTGCCTGCAGGTTGCAGGGAAGTGGCTCCTCAACTTTTCAAAGAAGATGCTGACAGCTTGGCCAAGTGCTGGAGGCCCTCAGAGGCTTTTGGATGATGCACATCTGCAGGATGAGTCATATTGTCACGATTGTCGGGACAGGAACAGGTAAGCAGGCAGGCTTTGGCGCCAAAGTCCACCAGTAGTCTGCAGTTCTCGCTTCTTTTGCTATTCTTGTTTTTTCTTCTTGTCTTTTCAGGTGTCTCTGAGTTCCTGGCGTCATGGAGCCACCTAAATACTCAATTTATGGGTGTTAATGGGAGTGAAAGGTAGTAGTCATTGGGCTACTTACCGTTGGGGTCACTACCCCTCCCAGTATGACCACTTTCTATGGGGAGTGGGCATATCTCTGTCTCAGAGTTCCTAATTCCACCATAACCAAGATGGTGGAGCCCTTGTTTTGTGGAGCACATCAGGCAGCCCACCTTATGGGTGTGACTGGCAGGGTAGTGCACCATGCCTCTTTGCATTGCTATTTTACCGCCTGTCCTGGTGCCAAATGGGCCCCGGGAAGATGGTGACATCTCTTAGGTCTGGGAGAAGCCGGAGTCGCATATCAAAGGTGACAAGGGCTGTGAAGTCCCTGGCCTTGGTGTGCAGATTAACTAACCATCCTGCTGGAGGAGGTGATAACACCTTCTGCTAAAGCAGGCATTGTTCCTGACCTCCTGAGAGCATGGGCTCTCACCTGCAGGGAATCAGAAATGCGTCTTTTGTTGCAGGCTGGAAGGATGCAGACAGCCAGCAAACTAGAAGACTAGTAAGGTTTCAGGGGGAACCTCTAAGGTGCCCTCTGGGTGCATGTCATAATAACTCTAGTATTGACAGCAGTACAGATTTATTAAGACATGGTGTTTGATGCCAAAGACCATAGGTTTCAGTGAAGCCATCATCTAGCTGGGGAACTCGCATTGGCCAGGACCCAGTGCATATACTTAAGATGGCTTCCCTGTTCACTTGTACTATCTAGCAATTGAACTTGACAGCATAGGGACATATCTGCTCCTGAAGATGTGTCCTCACATTCACATGTAACATAATGCACCCTGCCTTAGGGCTACAAGGCCTGCTGTAGGGGTGACTTACATATATTACATGCAGTGACTTTGACATGGCACACAGCAAAGGTGCCATGTCATGTTTTCACTCATGGTTTGCACTATGGCATGCAGTCTGCAATGGCAGCCAGCATGCAATTTTTGTGTGGGTCCCTGTAAGGTGGCATAAGACAGCCCTTAGGGACCCTCTTTAGTACCCATGCCCTAGGTACCAGCAATACCATTTACTAGGGGTTTACAGGAGAGCTAAAGTCCATGCCAACTGGGTTACAATTAGACTTTACTTATTTTAGGGGAAAGAGCACGGGCGTCTGGTTAACCGACTTCAGTGCACAGTCAGAGTCGAAAAGCAGTCTCTAGTAGTTCTAAAGGGGGCAAAACATGGGGACACAACTGCAACAAAATTCCAGTTTCCTATATTAAACATGTACTATTTTTATATTTCTTAATATTAAATTGTATTTATTTATGTTTTTACTATTTAAAAATGGTAATTTCATTTTATATTATTCCCTGTATGGTTTTATTTTAATTCCCTAATTCCATTATTTTCAGTGGAAGGCTGTCGCAGTACCAGTGGTTGGCTATGTGTGATGCTGGGCTTCCTACTGTGTTTTTCAGTGTTAACCTACACTCGGATTTTGTGAATAGTCAAAAGTAGTAAACGTACTCAAAAGTGTAAATTATTCAAAAGTGTAGGTTACCTTTGTGAATCAGGCGTATGGTGTTGACTCAGCAAAAACAACATACCTTTACCTTTAGAGTTTGCGAACATGTTTGAAAACACTATTTGCAAACACCAAGGAAATCTGATGGGTTAAGGTGATATGAAATTTGCGAGCCATTCCCTATCTGATTAGCTGAAGTAATGGCTAACGTTTTCAGAGTCACCCTCTGTTAGAGGGTCGGCAAACTACTGTGTTTGCGTTGGGTTCACAAAGTCTATTGTACACAAAGTTTGCTGATGCAATGTGGGGCTGGGTTGTGAATATCTGAGCCGCAGAGAGGCTGAGGCTCACCCCCCCCCCCTCATCCCCCCAAAAAATGCCACTATTCAACCAGAATTTACTTGAGTATGGTGCTCTGCGTTTGTAGACATAGGAGATTAAAATAATGATCTCAAATGACAGTGGTCTGTGAGTCAATGTTTACGGTTTTTAAACTGTTGCTCCCATTATAGTAATCATGATCACTCGTGGTATGTAAACACATGTCCTCTTTAGCATACTTTACAAAGATTTACTTTCCGTTATTTAATTATGTTTATTACTACACAATTGAAATAATTTAGTGAAAGGGGTTTGGGACTTTATGGCTGAGACCTGAAAACCAGAAACCACTATAAATGACCAGTTATATTTAAAATTACCACTGACGCCGTAGCTTACCCATTGTCACTCACAAACAGAGAAGCATGGATATGTGGTGGGCAAATGAAAGCACAGGAGGTTTTACTTGCACAGTTGAAGGTGAAGACATATCAGCTCTGCCTTGGAAAAACCCTGCAGTTCCCATAACCTGGGCCTTTCCTGCCCTGCATGGTGAGTGTGCTGTATGATGTGTGTGACTTTTTTCTGGTCAGTTTGATTTGATTTGATTGTTGTATTTATAGAGCGCGGGCTGTCACTACGAAAGGAGCATCCTGGTGCTAGGTTGAGGAAGGTGAGAAGAAGACAGGGGGGGGCATATATGAGGGATAGGCAGAAATCGTCAGGAGATCCAAGTTTTCAGTGCCTTCCTAAACTGTGTCTCTGTTTTTAAAATTCTCGGGTGAGTTGGCAAAAGGTTGCAGGCTTTTGTTCCCATTGCTGCTACTGTTTTTCCTCCCTTCGTTTTATACCTAAAGCAGGGGGGCTTGTGGAAGTTTGCTGATGAGGACCTAAGGGTCCTGGTCGCTTTATAAGGGGTGAACCTGGCTGAGAGGTATGTTGGGCCGTGGTTTAGTGATGTTCTGAAAGTGATTAAGAGAATCTTAAATAGGATTCTCTTATGCAGTGGGAGCCAGTGCAGGATTTTTAGAGATGCGGATGCAGAGGACCTACGTGGTAACTTCAGGACTAAGCGGGCCGCAGGGTGTTGTACCACTTATAGTCTTTTAAGCGTTTGTTTATTGGCTCCCGCAGGAGGCTGTTGCAGTAGTCCAGGCGCAGGAGGAGCAGTGCTACCGCAACTGTTTTCCTTGCAGTGAGGAGGATAAAGTCAAAAAAAGTTTTTGAAGACTTGATGCGGTTGAAGCAGGTCCCCGCCACTGTCAATGGTGTGGCTGGAAGGAGAGAGCGGTGTCGAATTGCACTCCTAGGTTTTTGGCTACCTTAACAGTGGTGGGAGGTGGAGTCGCACCCTCCGGCCACCGGGCGCTCTGCTGGAAGGGATTGTCTTTTCCTATCAGTAGGATCTCGGCTTTCTCTGTGTTACACCTGAAGTGGTTGTCCCTCATCCACTGTATGACCTCTGTTAGGCATCGTTTAAAATTGAGTTCAGTGTTGGTGGAGTCGTTGTCCAGGGATAGAATCAATTGTGTATTGTGTGCGTAGGACGTTACATCTATCTCAAATGAAGCTATCAGGGAAATGAGTGGGGTCATATATATGTTGGGGTCATATATATGTTGAATAACAGTGAACTGAGAGATGAGCCCCGTTCAGCAGAAAGGAACGTTCCAAGGGACACAACTTACCTGCGATTGGAGAGAAAGGACTCAATCCATGCCAATACGGTATTAGCGATGCCGTTGGATTTGAGCCTTGTCAGAAGAATACAGTGTGAGATGGTGTCAAACGCGGCAGACATATTGAACAAGATCACAACAGCCTTCCTGCCTTTGTCTGCTATAGTTTTTAAAGTGTCCGATATTTCCAGGAGGGCCGATTCTGTGGAGTGCTTGGGACAGAAGCCAGATTGCCGAGGACTAGTTTTTCCGTGATTTTGCCCATCATCGGGAGAAGCGATATAGGGCGAAGGTTGGAAAGATTGAATGAGTCAAATTTTTTTTTTTGTGGTTTTACTATAGCTAGCTTCCAATCGTCTGGAACTATGCCTGAGATTAATGAGGAATTGACTATCTGATTAATTAATGGGTTGACAATGTCTGTGATTTGGTAGAGAATCATAGGGGGGCAGGCATCCAGAGAGGAACCTGATTTACAGGCGGCAGTTGCAGCCCGTGTCTGCTCCAGTGAAGCTGGTTCAAAGGTTTAGAGTGAGTGACCAGTACTGGCTCGGTCGGGTTCTAGGTCCCCATCCTGGTTTTGTACAGGGTCCACTACAAAGTCCTTTTGTATATTCAGGATTTTTTCCTCAAAGAAGATCGAGATTTGATCACATAAACTCTGAGAGGGCGGGATTTCTTTCTGCACTGCTTTTGGGTTGGTGAAAGACTTTATAACTGAGAAGATGATTTTTTGGTCTTGGTTGGCCTCAAGTATTTTGTTGGAGTAGTACTCTTTTTTCGCTAATTTAATATGAGTGTGGTAGTGCTTCCTGCTTATTTTAAATGCTTTTTGCCCTACTGCATCATAGACTCTTCTCCACTTGCGCTCTTGTTCTTTACAATGGAGATGGAGCTCAGCTAGGGTGGGCATAAACCAGGGGGCTTTATGGGTTTTCATTTTTGCATTCTTATTTGGTCGCTCTAGTGGGATTTGTACATTACTTATTGCGGTCATCCAGGTGTGGAAGAGTTGTGAGTCTTCTGAGGTTATGCCGGTTAGGAATGGGACACTAGCCTGGGCAGCGGTGGCCAGCTTAGGATTGATGTCTGGTCGTGCCCTCTTGTGCTTTGGTTGTAAGGGGGCGCTTTGCTTGGCAAGACAGTTCACGAGTGGACTCTTAATGGTGAAGGGGATACGGTCATGGTCTGACCATATCTGTGGAATAGGGGTATCTACAGATAAAAAGGTGAAATTGGAGCAGACACTATCCAATGTATGGCCTGCCTGGTGCGTCTGGACATCTACCAATTGGTGCAGCCCAAGCGATTCTGTTATTTCAAGAAAGTTGTCCACTCCCGGCTCATTTCTGCATTCTAAGTGGAGATTAACGGCTCCTAGGAGGGTGAAAATGGCATATCTAAGCAAAAAGTGACTTAGGGTTTCTCCTAAAGAGTCAAGAAAGATGGTACTATGACCCGGTGGACGATAGAGCAGGGCTCCTGAAAAGGAAAGGACGACGTTTATTATGAGGCAAAAGCCAAGGCTTTCTGCTCCCTTGAGTGTGCCCAATTCAAAACTAGTACAGTGTAGCGAGTTACGTAGGATAATGGCCAACCCCCCTCCTCTAGAATCAACTCTGCCCTTTTTATAAATCGTATAGTTGGGGGGAAGTGCTGCTATGATATCTGGATTACACCAGTCTTTTAACCAGGTTTCAGTGACAAAAAGAAAGTCTAGCTGATGCTCTAAGATTAATTCTCTGATATCCTGGGAATGCTTGCATAATGTTGGAGCATTAATTAGTCCCCCTTTTAATTGGGTGGGGCTAGTTGTTGTGACTTTCCTACCCATAATGCTGGGGCTTGTGTTTACAGTTGTGAGTTCTAATCTGCACTTGTGACATGTAAGAGGTCCCATTATTTTGTTAGGTGATATTTGACAGCCGCAGTTTCCTCTTGTGTTTAGGTTTTTTAGTAATGTTGAAGCAGAAGAAATACCTGGGGGTTTTGGGCAGCATTCCTTGTGCTTGGCACGGCCTGGGCGCTGACGGGTGCAGACGGGCTTGCCTTTGGCTCACCCGTTGCGCGGGTCCGCTGCGTGTCCAGCCCTGCATATGTTTAAATAGCTGGCCGAGCGCCAAATTACCCTGTGGTCGGAGTCCCCTGCCGGAAGTCAGGCAGGTCAGGCAAGGGGTTGTGTCCGCTTCCCTCTGCTCAATCGGCAAACGCCGTGGTGGACCAAGGATGCGGAAGTAGAGGCTGTTTTGCCTTGGGGGTTAAGGGATGCACGGTCAACAAAATGCGGTGAGTGAAAACTGCAGCAATACAAGTATTCAAGATATTAAAAAATGCAATAGGTGCTTAAAATCGGGCCAAAGTTAAAAAATACAAAAGCTTAAAAGCAGGTGCTTAGTGAGGGGCTCCTCTCACCTAACGCTCTGCTGCGCGTCCGGCCCAGCATATGTTTAAATAGCTGGCCGGGTGCCAAATTACCCCGTGGTCTGAGTCCCCCGCCGGAAGTCAGGCAGGTCAGGCGAGGGGGTATGTCCGCTTTCCTCCGCTCAATCGGCAAACGCCGTGGTGGACCAGGGAAGCGGAAGAAGAGGCTGTTCTGCCTTGGGGGTTAAGGTGTGCACGGTCAACAAAACGCAGTGAGTGAAAACTGTAGCAATACAAGTATACAAGATATTACAAAATGCAATAGGTGCTTAAAATCGGGCCAAAGTTAAAAAATACAAAAGCCTAAAAGCAGGTGCTTGGTGAGGGGCTCCTAACGCAGTTGGGCTACCGAGAGAGCATGTGCTGGATGTAAGGTGTGCTAAGGAATATGTGATGATTGGTGTAATAAATGATGGTCTACCTTCAGGTTTTCTTTGCCCATCATTATGAATGTGGCATCCTGTAAGCTATGCGTACGGAATTCATCTCAGGGAATCTGAAGATATGTTGGTGAACTGGCAGTACAAGGTCTTGGCTGAGAGAGACTGGCATATCTCAGACTGTTCATTTTCCAGTGACTGTTTTGCAACAGCCCCTTCTTACTTCTTTGCAAAGGCGCACAAGGAATAAAGTCTAGGACGATGCACTCTATCTGGATAGGAAGAGTGGTTAAATTTTAAAGGTAGTTCACTGACCTTTTGAACCTTCAATGGCTTCTCCTTTCCCTTGAGCCAGTGATTTTAATTTATCAGGATTTTAACATGTAACTTTGTAATAGTGCCGCAGAGAGATATTTGAAATGGACAGGACTGTGAGTCGTTGTACTCAATGCCCAGTGTAAGTACAATCAGGATCCTGATTAGGAAGAGCAATTGACAGAAGTGTTGACCTTTATAGGGGTTGTCCTGAGGAACAATGAGGAATTTACAGGCTAGCTGGCCAGAAAGTACCCAATAACATATCCAGTGAGCATTCGATCCCATTTCCAGCCTGAGATAGATTCAAAGATTTTTCATTCTTCTCAAGGATCTTAAGTTAGTGTCTCATTGGTTGAGGCCAATTTTCAATTATGGAACCATTGGAAACATACCCCTACTGTTTATGCTTCCGGAGGTGTTGCAGTCAGATGCTGGCCATAAAGTCTAGCTTACTTGTTCCAACGAACGAACCATTGGATCCTTTGGGCCCCACATTCCTGTTGCTAATCCTATAAACTGAAAATTTGAGTTTCAACTGGTCACTACCAGGATACAGGCCTAGGTCCTTTGGTACTCCCATTGAGATGCAAGTTGACTACAGGGGCTATCCCCAACATAGCATCTGTAGTCCCCCTGCTTTACCCTTAAACCTAAGACCAGTTTCAACCCTAATTAAGCATGCCCAGGCGTGGTACCCGTGCTTGCTGCAGTCAAGAATACAAGCAGCACCTAAATGAAGAGCTCATGAAGGTTTGAACTGATATGCGGTTTCTTCTGTTCCTGTTCAGAGGGGTAACTTGAATCACAATCAAGACTGAATTACATAAGCAATGTCCAACGCTGGAGGTCTCTCCCGCTGTTGCTCCTGGGCAGAGTGGCACTGTTTAAAATGAAGTCCCTGCCCTGTTTTCTTTATGTCCTACAAACTTCTCCAAACCCGATCCATACTTCGTATTTTAAGAAAATTGAGAGCGAGATCAAGGCTTTTCTCTGGGACAGAGGCCCTGCGCGAATTGCTCTACACAAGTTAACAAGGGGATGGCATGACAGGGGAGTATTATTGGCCAGCGCAGCTGACCACCGTTAATGGGTGGGTTTTTTACTCTGTAGAAAAACCGGCCTGCCAGATGGATAGGCTGGTAATGGAAGCCAGGGGACACCTTTGAGCTCTCTATGGTATACCTGGATGCCTCATACTTCATGGCCCCACTGTGACAGTGGTAAACCTTTAGGGCGCAGCCATTCTGGCCCTTGGCTGAAAGGGGAGGATCACACAGGCTACCCCCCCCCCCCCCCCATGGGACACAGCAGCACTGCGTACACTAGGAGGTTTGCCAGGCTTTGATAAATGGGACCTGATTGGGTTCTCCCGGCGGGCAGGCAACCTAGGGAATCAGGGTGATGTTATCCCCTTGTTGTCCTGAAGTGTCTAGGATAATGAATATAAGGTACTTTACAGTGCTTATTTATGTTTTATATGTTATTTTGTTGCTAATAAAAAGATATGTTAAAAAAAGACTGATTTGCATAGTTAGGCTTCCCGGCTGGAGTGGTGCAGCGGACAAAATAACGTGGACTGGAAAGAGATGCCCAATGAATGCCAGTGGCTGAGACTTTTGCAAGCAATCCATCCATCGCCTTTTTTTGTTTCCTTAGAATTATAAGCAATTCAAATATACATGTACATCCATTCTCTATACAGCAATTCATACCAGAATATATTGAAGAATAGCTGCCATTTTTGGACCAGCCATATATACAGCTGCAAACAGCGGCATACACCCAGCAGCAAATAACATATGGGTGTGCATGTGCATTCAGAGTACATGACTGCTTTCACACTCAGCAAAAAGGCAATGAAGCGCGGAAGTTGACTGGCAGCATGACTCGACATACAGTATTCGGCTCATTAGTCAGCAGCCTAGCTCAGTATTTGTTTACCTGTCTAATAATGCCATGCTTGTGGTTTTTTTGCCAAATTCTTTTCCTTTAGCTAAAGGGCTAATGAGTCAAGGTCTAGTAATAAACAGTGTCCCTTTTGGAATCTTCTGACTCTTTTAATTGTAAGGGTCTCTTAAATGTGTGTGATTTAGGGCCTGGATCTGAAAAGTAGCATGCATTAACAGACTCAATATACTGTCAATCAGCCCGGTTTAGGTCATTTTTAAATTGGAATTCGAGTTAAAAAGACGTGGCAATTTGTTTTTCTGACGTCTGCTAGTTTTCGCATGCATGGGTGGTGGTGGATAGTTGGAATATTCTGTAATATTTGCACACAGCTTTGCGATTAGCAGAGCTAAATGGTGTCCTGCTGAGGTTTTGCACAGCTTCTTTTGAATCTGGCTGACTAAGTTGTACTGCAGTCCTTCAATACTGTTAAGGAATGCTTTTGCTAGAGTCTGTGATGTGCGTGGCTTGGTGAAATATACGTTTAGTTACCCTTTTTGAGTCGTATCTGGTGCCTGGTTCAGATCTCCCCTACTGCTGTTGGGTAACTGGTTTCGCATGATCTCATTCTGCATTCTTTTTTCCCTAAATAGTTTAAAAAAAATATTTGTACTGCTTTTCAGCAGCAACATAAAATAGCATAAGTGCATTTCAATCCACAATATATTGTTTATACAGCATCATACAGCATTTCTCTCCCCATTTATCTTTGCTCCAGCTTGTATTCTCGTGCTTTATTTATATATTCTAAATTAGTATAGGTTAGCACTGTGCTGTATGTTTCTTTCTCAAGGTTGCTTATTGTTTGGAGTTCTACACGTTTTACTAACTTCTTAGCCCATTTTACCAGGTCCTTATTCCACTGTTCGATTTTCTGGTCACTGGTGCTCAGCCAATTCATAGCTGCTCATCTTTTGCTAGGACCCTGTCCAGAGATACCAATCTTATTTTCATTTAGTAGTTTTTCTTAGTAGGGAATCTCCCTAATAAGCATTGCTTCCTACACTTTACAGATAGGGTACCTATTGCTGAAGTTTTGTCTTTCTTTGTCAGCTACACTTGGGCAGTCCCGTATCATGTGCAGGAAGTCAACGGCTAACGTCCCACACCGACCACAGACATTGACTGGATAGATGAGCTGTAGTTTGTCAGCGGTGATATATGCTTTATGTATGTATTGAAATTGGATTTTTTTTAAACGTTCAATAGGAGAGAGTTATTAAACCTATTCACAGGCTTTCTCCTTGTCAGAATCATTCAGGGGTTCCCGTCATTAACATGGCCATCTTTCTCGTGTCTGTTCTGTGTCACCTTCCCTATCCTGTATCATCGCGGACTAGAGGTTTGTGATTCATCTTCTACCATCCACCAGATTTAAAATTCCTGACATCGTGTTCGTATCTCGAGGTACTTCCAGGAATGAGTTTCAACTCTCTCTGGTGGTATGTGCCAACCTCGTGTACTGAAACAATTGGCCAGGACCCACCTCAGAGGTAGCCTGTGCTTGACCGAACGTCAAGAATCACTGTTCATTCACCAGTCTCCCCGTGCCCTACAGCCCCCTCCACCTAGCCACTGACATACCTAGAGTTGTATCTTTGACAGACTTAGGAGACCATAAGAGGAGGGAATAAGGCTTCCCACCTGCCGGACTAGATACTGATAATCGTTCTGTACATTTTTCCCATCATGAAGGCCTCGGACAGGGCATTGGGCAAGTGGGATCCAGCCAAGAGATTCTTCTCCTAAATGTTACTGCCATGAAACCAATGCACTGTGCTGCAGCGGTGTTACCGCGTAATACAAAATAAAATCAGGGAGGTCCAGTCCCCCGTTTAACCATGGGAGCTTCAGCGTTTCCAAAGGAATATTTTTACGTTCTCCTACCCAGACCAAGGAGCATATCAGGCTGGCCTACTCCTCAACCAATCCAAATGGCTCAGTACACCTAGGATTATTTATTTGAAGAGTTTTATATAGCGCTAACTAGACCCGGAGGTATCAGAGGGCTTTACATGAATGTGGAGTAAGAAAACAGTTGTACATAATTACATCAGTTACCAGAGAATAAATAACAAAAAAACAAGTCCCATGGAGCATAGAGGGTGAATGGGGGAGGGGAATTGAGTCAAGAAGCTGGAAAACGGACCAAGTCAGGCAAACCGGCAATGGAAGATAGTACATCAGGGGACCCTCAAAGTCAAAGTCCACGAGTCCACAGTCCGGTTGGGGTCACGGAATCACATTATCTGGGGCCAGACTCGCTCTCTGTGCCAGAGCACCATAGGTAGTGGAGAGGGCCAGAAGGAAGGGGCAAAAAAGGGTGTTTCACAGTGGCCTTCCTTATCAAAAGAGTTGTAGGTGTCCCGAGGGGGGTGGGGTCGACTTGATGCAGTAAACAGGCTGGCGACACCAAGACGCAGACCGGCGGCATGCAGCGATCTTAGTAACCGGTCGAAGCCGTCAAGCTGGAGGAACAGGTCACAGACCCATATACCTCCAGCACAAAATGGAGGGATTGCAGATCAACAAAAACCCAATCCAAAATCAGTGAGGAAACCCACCTCAGGGATCTGGACTGGATGGGGGAGGCAGCCATGGGATCAAGAGGCCGGAAGACAGGAAATCGCCAGTCTCACTCGGGTCATTGTGAAAAACACTCGGGGACACAAGGGCAGCAGCATCTCGATTGTAACTTGCTGCTTTGTCAAGGACTCGGGGGCCCAAGCAGCAGCCCGGATGGGGGAGGCAGCTATGCGGTTGGGAAGGCGAAGACAGGGAATCGACACATTCACTTGGAATTCTTAAAGGAAAAAGCTTGGGGACACATGGCAGCAGCGTCGCGGAATTCGCCTTGCAGCTTTGTCAGGGGAGCACAACTCATGCGTCCAAGGAGCAGTCCCGGTTGGCGTAGCGGGATGCTGAGCAACCGTGTCCATGCCCGGAAGGTAGGTGACAGCCGGAGGGGTGATCCCCAGCCTATCTCCTCTCAGTTACATAGGCAGCTCAACCGAGCATCGGCCATGTTGCTTGGGATCCACTAGCGTCAGTCTATCCTGGATACTCGGTGGGCGCTGTAGCTGTTCTAAAAAATTCACTTGGGGTTGGAGAAACACGGGAAAGTGGTCCACAGATCCCCGGAGGTGTATGTGGTCAGAAGAGGGTTTTTCCCCCGGGATTTATGTCCAAAGGCATTCCCTAGCCAGGGAGTTCCCGGCTAGAGCTCCTTACTCCTTACCCGGTGGACATCTGGGTTGAAGATAAACAGTTTGCGGTTGGTAAAGATTACTTTGACTGCCTTGTTCTGAGCATGCTCCACCCTGAAGAGGGAATGCACTGACAGACAATTAGAGACAACACCGGCATGGTCAGTAGGTAGAAGTGTGAGAGCTTTGATTAAGGCTAAATACTGTCATGTGGACAACAATTGGTAGAGGTCTCTTATCAGGCGAAAATGGTGGTGCCAAGCTTATACAACTTCTGATACTTTTTTATGGGACTTGTTGATTTTGACCACATGCTCAGGCTCTGGTCAGAAGAGGTACATGAGGAGAGTACTGCCAGTCTGGTGGAACAACAGCTGCTTAGAAATAGCTGCTCACATCCTGCAGAACGTGTTTAACCAAAAATAATGGCAATATACTCACTCATTCAACAATGATTGCTGCCAAACTGCACCCCTGTATACCATTTTGGAGGCTCCTCATCATTTGGGAATGAGGTATACATGTTTGATGACCTCTACCAGTGAAGTGGTGCCAACCTTGGGGTACACTTCATTCCAACAGTTCGAGATGGCGAGATGTTAAAGGATGCCTATACAATCAATAAAGTAATGACCATAAGCTAATCTGAGCTGTGTGTGCGCACAGCAGTTTGTTTCATATGTTAGTAGTAGCAAACTTATTTTCGTGAGCCGAAGGCCTTACAGGTTAATATCCAGAAGAACGTGTGCTTCTGTACGGAGCTGTAGTTGTTTCAAAACCATTCCATCTAGCACTTTCGCTACTAGAACGAGTTTACAGATTTACTCAAATTTACCTTGACAGAGGCAACTTCGCATCTTCATGATAATGACGAGAAGGTAGCAAATGAACCTGGAGGTTTTGTTCACAATGGGGTAATCTCTAGGACCCCTGATGTCAAAAATTCTGTTGGACATGGAGTCAGCACTGAGGGAGATTTTACTGGGCAGCTACACACTCGTGTTACAAAGCACTGTCAGTGATCCCTCTGCGTGGGACATCTAGCGGGACTTTTGCTGGCACAACGAGGGGATGGTAAGTCCCATAGCTTGCTCCACGTCTCACAGTGCGGACTTCTAGACCCACAGGCCATCGCGCCACGAAGGCACCAACGAATGATGGAGGAAAGGGGGCGGGGCTGCCCTTACACCCGAGCTACAAAGCACTGTCAGTGATCCCACAGCACGGAATGCGCCAAGGGCGGCCCTTCAGCGACAGGAAGTGGAGGGCAGGGACCCCCCCCCCCCCCCCATTGGTTCTGCACGTTGCAGCGGTCTGATATTCATTTGGTAAGCCAGTTTTGGGGGGCTATTGCCTTGTTTAGGGTTTACTCTCATCTTTCTGATTTTGTCTTACCTGACCGCCTGATTCCTATTATGTGATACAATTTGTCTTCTACTGGTGGGGTCCTCCTTCATTCGCTTTATACCTCTTAAGGGCTGTAAGGGCTGTAGGCAAACCAAAATAGGCTGATAACTCTTTGGGTGTAAAGAAGGAACCCAAATCAGTAAGGCGCCACGGGGCAAAGAAGTGTACCTTACAAGTAACAGATGACTTAATCGTGGAGGTAGAAGATCTGCTCAGCAGTGGAAGATCTATTCCTGCTACACTCGCACCTAGAAGAGTGAAAACCAGGATAGCTCAGTTTTATAAGGAGAAGGGAAAAGCACTGAGTGCCTGCCCAAAGGATAAAGACTCACCCACTGTTCAGACTAACTTATAGAAGGAGTTGAGGCTTTCGGATGCTGCCATTGCACCTACCTCTCGCATACCTTCTGACATTAATGGTACATCATTAGAAGTGGTATCATCTGTTCACGACTCCTGTGCTACTCTGCTGCCCCTAGTTATTCGGGACACCACACCAATTGATTTGAATAGTCCTAACGATCCAACAAAAGCTGGCTCTGATCTCGATGCTCATACTGATTGGCTGGACGATATCAAGAGTATTTGTTGTGAACCTTAGCACTGAACACTGTTAAAGATGTTGTTCTTTCTCTAAATACGAGGGTGCTGGACCTCACTGCAAATGATAGTAGCCTCATGGAAAAGCTTTTGGCTAGAGAGTGTTGTAACAATCATACTTGTGTAAACGCCAATCATACCATCAGTTCAGTTACTTCTGGGGCTTTATCACAGGTCGCTCAAGTCAATGGGAATTTCCCGCCTCCTCTTATTCCTACAGCCCCCTTGTCCACACTAATGACCTCCACATGCCCAGTTTCAACTTTTCTACCTACAGGACAATGGGTTGCTCAAGGGGGTGTTAAAAAATAGCAAAGAACATCTGTTCTGATCATTCTAAGGCTGGCAATTATAACAGAACAGTCTTACACACTATTTGTATGTTTGTTAGTATATAAGAAGAGCATTTAGCTGTCAAGGACGAGAATCCTCACTCACCGAAGGTGACCTGTTTCATCATAGGGCTCCCTCCTCACACACGGACCGCAAGGTATCTTGTGTGGGCTACAACTCCCGAATGCACTGGGTAGTGGAGGTGTTTTTGA
This sequence comes from Triturus cristatus, assembly GCF_964204655.1. NCBI lineage: Eukaryota > Metazoa > Chordata > Amphibia > Caudata > Salamandridae > Triturus > Triturus cristatus. Next base: position 586,166,211 of record NC_140595.1, read on the forward strand.
TGAGCAGAATGGTAACGTTGCTGAGTGAGGGGCGGAGTGCAAAAAAGAAAATGACAGTTTTATGAAAACTATCTCCAGGTGGGCAAACAACAATTTTATTCTGGTGCCCCCATCGGATAGGATTTAAAAGTGTGTGAGGACAGGGGGTAACAACAACCCTATCTCAGTGAGTCAACATGTTAAAGCCCCTTAATGACTATCTAAAGTTCACGGGCATTTGTCAGGACCATAGATAAACTCTCACTCTGCTTTCATGATAAGATCAAATACTAGGCATACATTTGACTCAGTGATTTATTGGGTAAGTTATTCTTGTCCTCAGTTTTCACCTACGGTGCTGGAAAATAAAATAAAATAAAACAGCACTTGCTCATATTTGCATTAATTGCTATCCCCATTTGTCAAACTTAGGGGTAAATTAGTGTACGGCAGGTTGTCCATCACCATCAACCACACTCGTGAAGGGGTAGTGAACAGGGCAAAAGAAGGGGGTAGTATTCTTACCCGATGTATAAAGACATATTCCATTCTCAGAGTGTCAGTCCCCATCAATGTCTACAGAGCTGGATTAAAAACAGTTGTAGAAAAACACATCAATACAAAGTGTGTACTGATCCTAGACAGACTTAGATTGTTGATCAACCTTATCACAATTGTGCATCCCTCTGTCATACAAAACTCACTGTTCCTTGTGTGCAACTTTCATACGGTGAGAAAGTCGGAGTCTGTCCTGATATCATCTAGATTCTGCAACACATCAAGGCCCACCAGGAGGAAGATCCTTTTAGTTCTTGATATTCTCCCCGTGCTCGATAAAGGTAACGTTTTCCAAAATGAGCCTTATCAAGCATGTACTGGGCCATTTTGTGGTTTGCATTCTCTATACCCAGGTGTCTAAAGTATTTGGTTTCCCAATCTGTCCCCAACATTGGGAGACAGTGACCATCAATCTCTCTCAACCTACCCCAGGGAAATAGTTTAGATTAGCCCCAGTTTGATTTTACTCCGGAGACTTTCCTGAATTTCTCCAGTTCTTGAGAAGGAGAGGGACAGAATGTGTTGGATCTTTAAAAAACATATATCACTGTGTTGAATACATAAAACGAAATATTGTGCTTTGTTAGTCCCACCTGGGTACCCCATTGTGCCATGGTTCTTCATAGTTGAGAACTTGTTTTACTTGTTTTGATACTCCTGAAATTTGGCTCTGTGCCCCGCCCCCTGCGTCTGCGCTGGAGAAGCTTTCTGCCTTTCTGGATCCTTCTACTCACACCTTTCCCAGGGCCCACACTGTAGGCACCCAGAGACCCACTGCTCAGTGAAGCCATTCTTAGGCTGAGATTGTGATCAATCCATTGTGGATGCCTTTACATTCTGGCGCTGGGTTCTTTTCTCAAAGGTTTTTGCTCGGCTTCGTGCCTTTGTTTGCTGTTCCAATAATTCCTGACTCTAGATTCTTCAGTTTCAGGCCAGACTACTCCTGCACTGCAAGCTTCTATCCTGCAACTAAAGATTGCCATCCGGACTTGAACTCTAACCATGTGTTTATGTTTTTGAGGCCTTTTCCTTCTGGTACTATTGACACTACTCTGTAGGGTCGTCTATCTGTGACTTGTGTTACTGTAGGCCTAGAAGTGTGGCTTTTGGAAAGCAGGGCCTTTACTTCAAGAGTTTTACAGTTGAGCCTTGTGTCAATGGATAGCTATAATAGAGGGTCCCATATTAATTTTTAGAAAGGCTGAGTTAAGGGCAGTGCCTTCCAGTAGCCTAAGTGTAAGTCTAAGACAAAATATGAGTAACTAGATTTTCCCAGAAAGAAGCCGCTGGCCTGAGAAAACACCATCCTGTGTAAAGAAACAAAATACTATGACTAGCAATGTAGCAGAACAATCCGACTCACACAACCTCAGAGCGACAGACTACTGGCAATATATTTCCACAACAGTGGGAACTAAGTGGCAAAGCTATTTTGAGGTAGCAAACGGCCCAATTTTCAGAATCGGGCCGTTTGCGACTGATAAAAGCATTATTTAAAGCCCAAAGGTCCAATTTGCGATTTTGTATCCTATTACTGAATCGCAAATTGGGTTTGCGTTGCAGTATTAGGAAGGGGCATGTTTAGGGCGTTCCTTCCTAATACTGAATCACAATGGTATGTGTGAATGTTTTGTGACCGAAATGCGGTCGCAAAATATGCGCATTTTACCACCTACTTCAAGTACGTGGTAATCTATTCACAAATGGGAAGCTTCCCCAATGTGAATGTTTGTAAAAAACCTTTTTTAAGAGAAGGCACTGGCATTGGTCCCACGGACCACTGCCTACTCTTAAAAAAATAAAAATAAAACATTTTCTTTTTCTTTTTCAAACACAATCCGTTTTCCTTTAAGGAAAATGGGCTGCATTTTAAAAAAAAACATTGCTTTATTGAAAAGCAATCATGGACAAGGTGGTCTGCTGACCACAGCAAGCCACCAACCCTGTGATTTTTGCAATTCCCAATGGGTCACAAACGGAGACCTACCTCATGAATATTAATGAGGTAGGTCTATTTGCGACGTACTGGAATCGCAAACTCTGTTAAACACACATTTGTACATGAGTGTTTGCGATTTCCAAATAGGGAGTCGCAAAAATTCGCTATTTGGTCATCGCAAACACTTTCCTATGTACATCTGGCCCTTAAGGCTGTAAAGGGCAGAATGTTTTGTATAAGAAAACTTCCAGTCTTTTGCGCCCACCTCCAATTTCTCACGAACCATGGGACATCGATGCTATTGATATCACCTCCATTGACAAAAAGTGATGAACTATCAAGTGCCTCTTATCCACCTGAATAGCAAGAAGAGCGAAAGATGGTAGCTAAGTCGGTTTAAAACGCACAGAAAATGTGTAGTATATTTACCCATGAAACTAAAATAACCCGTATATTTGTGCTCCTGAGACGGAACAAAACACTAATTGCACTTTACCAAAAAAGTGCTACTGTAATGAAGTTTTACTGTCACACTAATTGAATTGTTTTTTTAAATGTACTTTATGTATAGAATTACGATATTATATTGAATGGTCTTAATTAACTATCAATACATTATTATTATTGGTGGCCTAGTGTTAACTTTCAGCTGTTAAAGTTGAAAAAAGTGACAAAAGTTAAATTAGAAAAAATAAAATGACTGGATGTTTGTAGGATTTTGTATTGTGGGACGTTTAATATCCCAAAAATATGGTGAAAGGAACTTCCCCCCTTCAAAGGCATTGGGGTGGAGGTGATATCTCATAAACGCCCCTTAAAGCCCATTCGCATATTTGAATATTCTGAGCTTGAGCACACTTGCTGGCTAGTCACCAGTATCCTCAATAAACTCAAAGGCAGTTTCCCCTCTTTTTCTCTTCCTTTCCGCCCTATGTGGAATAGTAAAGTATGTCTGTGATTGCAGTTAATACTAGGGTGGGAAAAACGCCCCAGTGCTGCTCCAGGGATTAAAAGAATAACATAAATCTCACAGATCTCTGGCCTGATAATCACCAAGTCAGTCCTAAGCAGAAAAGAGGATTGGACACAGAAGACTGCTTGCAACATAAATTAAATGTAATCCGCTTTGCTGAGCTTGTGTGAAAAACATCATAGCATTCAGCCGTCAGCAAACTCTTGCATCTGCGCTGACGGGGAAGCAGAACACGCCCCAAGCAGCCGTATTGTCAACATACCGTCACATCTTGTGCGTGGCTGTTGGGAATGCCTAACACATGCAGTCTGCAGTGCCTTAAACCTAGTGTAAACATTCCCTGCTCTCTTTTCTACTCCCTGACCTCAATTGAACTCTTCCTTTTTATTGTGACCCAGAGGATCTCCCGTCCGTAAAAACCTTGTATCTCTACTGTTATGATAGGCACATGTAATAACAATTGTTCCATCAGGTCCAGATGGGTACACATGGATGCTGTTTCACCAAAATGGCAGGGGTAGCAGAAGTGACATCGCACAACCTTTGACCTCAGTGATATCACAGGAAGTAATATCCTGTAACCTTTCAATCCCAGTACATGGTGCCACGTGACCTCGATCAGGACCGATTCACGATAACAGGTGTCACTGAAGCCTAGATTACATCTCAAAAAGAAATGTATTGATAAATCACAGGGAGATTTACAAAAAAGGAGATTCAAAAAACAATAGTGGTCATGTCCACAAGTAATCTGTATGGGCCATATATTGATTATGGACTATGTTATTGGCTTGATTTACTCCTTTTCCTCGTTATCATTGTAAGGAACTATCAAACTTGTGAAGTACAAAAGTGACTGTTTTTTCAAACACACCATTGTGTATGGCCTGGTTTGCTTTTTTGCTGCTTCATCACCCTCATAATGAAAAATATAATTAATAAAAAACACAAATATATTCTTATGTAGAGGGGCTTTGGGTCAGCTTTCTTCATCTACTGGTTCTTTCAAAGGTCATTCACATATTGCTTCAGCCCACTGCAACATACTGCGTGTCGCAATGGGTCAGTCCACTACATCCATTGGCTGCCTTGCACTGTGAGTGGTGGCATTTTCACATATAAACATATAGTAAAAAGAAGTGCACGTCAGGACCACGTATGGTGGGCCAGTACTTAATCATGTCTTCATATTATGGGCGAGAGGATGTGGCCTTACTGCTAGAGCGGTCGACCTCGAAGTTGGGGAACCGGGTTCAAGTCTTGGCAACAACGCTCAACATCCTGTGATTCTGAATGAATGTGTCCATCAGTAATGCAACTAGTGCTCATGTAAAGCACTATGATACCTTCGGGTCGAGTTTGCGCTATATAAAACTCAAAAAACAAAAATACAAATATGGTAATTCAGAGCCAATAGTAACTTTTCTTTGTGCTAATAAGCATCATATATTCCTGCTTGGTGCATGGAAACTAAGAAGGATTGCTATACCTATTCTAAGTACACTTGCCGGCTAGGAAGGCACATACTATTTTATTAATAAACATCGCACCAACTGGCCAAGACCATGGCAATGAATTAATTTTTTCATATTATGATGTATTCCAATGGGTGCTGCGCTGCTGAATGCATTTCTTTGACATGTGTAATGTCATCATCTGAGCTGCAGACAGCAAACAGCTCTCATCTGGGCACTGTTTACCTTCTATTCTTGGCACAGCTTTTGTCACCTCTGAAACAGTGTTAGGGTCCACAAGGGTAAGTCATGGGTCGCAGCGGCAGCCCATTGTGACCTGTAAATGATGTTTATGTGGCTACATCCAAAGGCAAATGTCTACCCATCACCTGTGGCATACCCTGAGGATCCATCCTCAGCCCTGTAGTCTTCAACCTTTAGATTGAGATTCTGAGTCCCCCTGACGGATCATGAAATCAAGATTCACCTATATGCAGGTGACACACGTGCTACCCCAAAGCCTCGATCAGCAATGACTCTGACTGACTTAAAGACTGTCTAGTCCTCATCCGAGTCTGCATTTCATGCTCTGAGCCCCAACTAAACTCCACAAAACAACGCTTCACTGTCAAAAACTCCAAACAATCTCAGATCAAGGAGTGAATCTTTGATATGGAAATGGATGAATTCCACACTTCAGTTGCCACAAGGGCGATATTTCAATTTCTCGTGGAAAGGGATCACTCTAGATCTCAAAAAAGCCAAGCCTCCTGCTTTTATCTATCTTTGGTGTGCAGATAAAACAATACCTTCACAAAGCCAACTTCATACCTCCGGTGTATGCCCTAGTTTTCTGCTACCAAGACAGTAAAAAGGTCAAAGACTCCATTCCACCTGTCCAAAAATGAGGAACGCCCTGCATGCTGCCACATGACTCATCAGATGACTAAATGTTTACCCACTCTGATGGATATGCATTGGCAGCCCCTGCCAGCCTGCCTCATTGTCAAGACCAGTTGATATGAGACAGTGATAACCAACATACCACCACCCCATGAGGAAGAAACCTTTTACCATCCCAAGAGCCCAGTGCTACACAGAACGCTATGCCATTGCCAGAAATAACCAGAAGCCGGACAAGTATGGGGGCCAAGTAGGCACAGCAAGGGGTATCAGCTGCTATGCCCTGCTTGCCCGTTGGTACCCCTAGCATTGGCTACCCTTGGTCTCAGGAGACACGAAGGTGCACCAGGCACAAAATGTAAACAAGCATTGGCATAGCCAATAGGTCTCGCTTTTGGAACCTTATAAGTATTTAGTTATGCAGCACAATATTCTTGGTGCAACAACATCAACTGTTGCATGGCTAAACACTTATAAGGTCCCAAAGGCGAGACCTATTGGCTATGCCAATGCTTGTTTTTATTGCAAGCAGCTAACACAGAAAGCAAAAATAAAAAAAAAGAAACAAGGGCACCACCGGAATGTGGTCACCTCACACTTGTATTACCTGCTTGAAATTAATAAATACATTTATGTAAAAAAAAAAAAGAATTCTAAATGTAAAAAAACATTCACTGATGTGACTGTTTCACTAGTATTTTTTTTAAGTTGTGCATTGTATTATTATTTTTTTTAGATAAAATCTTGCCCCAACCAAGCACTCAGATGGCAGGTAACTTCCCCGTCACAGTGTCACTTGGACAGTATATGACATTAATTCTAACAAGCACTGGTAAAGCCAATAGGTCTGCTCCCCCTCCCCCCCGGACCTATTGACTTTGCCAATGCATGTTGGTGATGCTCTGCAGTTTCAGGCGTCTTCCTGATGCAGTGCTGAATCGTCATATAGAAATAAATACAAGATTCGACCGCTGCTGACCAGTGTGTCATTCCACTAATGCTTGAATCCATGATGATGTATGTGTGCAGCAGCAACATGACATGGACACCATTTTCTTTAATATTTCATTTACCGATCCAGGATAATGGATGCTACACGGCTCGGTAAATAAAACAATAAATATGTTTTAGAGTAAAGTGCACTGCAGAGGGGTTAAAGGAAGCACGAATGTGGGGAGCAGGTGGGGCGAGGATGGTAAAGGTATTGCACCAAGAATAGAGCAACAGGAATGATGGGAGGAAAACCACACATAGAGAGGAGAACACAGAGCAAGGGGACGGACTAGAGGATAACATGGCATGTGTGGGCTTGAGAAGAAGCATGGAGAGACGGAGAAGCACACACAAGTGACAGGGACACGGAGAACTGGGCATGACACACAAGGAACATCATGGAACGTGAAGGAGTGAGAAATACACGAGAGAAACACAAAGAAGGCAGGAGTGGGCCTTTGGGGGCAGCACGAGTGGAGAGAATGCAAGAGCTAAAAAACACGCACGGACACCTGACCCTGCTCTTGCTAAAACTCCGGAAAATCAATTGCACTAACCATTAAGGGCCATTTTAGGGGTAAGTATCTAGAAGCTAAAAAAGTCATCTTCACAAGCAACTACATGAAAACCCAGTTGTGCTTCTCAAGGCCTCAAATTGAAAAACAGGAAGAAAAAAAAATTGTTCCCTGGTACTCAAAATACAGCTGGTTATTGTTCACAATATATACTTAACCAAAGATTTTTTTTGTGTTTAAACACTCTACAAGAGTGCGTGTGTTTTTGTACACACAAGACCAACTAAAGACATTCAACTGCACAGTCGGGAGCTGTACCACAAAGTTTACAAACCAGAGTGCTCCGGTTTAACACCCTACCCTCCAAAAAGCTTAGAACCCAGATTTATATTAGCCCGATTTCGACATCAACATAAAAATAAAAAAGGTATTAGAAGCGGACATCACGGGAAGTTAATTTAGAGCAGTATTGCAGAAGAATATGGAACAAAACGAGATGACACACATGAACAGAGCACAGGCACAATGCTAATATCGGCAAGACAACGTAAATACAGGAAGCCAGGCACCATTGAAAAAGGACAAAAACTTCCGGCCGTGGATCGGGCGGTACGCGGAAAAACGCAAACATTAAGTCAAAGCCAAACCAGACAGAAGACTGAATGAGTCCACATCTGCCGGCACGGCATACCAGAAGGCGAAACCGCAAGGAGAGATCAGCGCCTACGATAAAGAAAAACAGGTATTGGGACCGCAAATTAGATCATGTTCTTTAATCTGGGTGTACAAGGACTTTTAGTACACTTCGCGCCGTGAGCACTGGGCACCCTGAGTAGCATGCGCACAACCCTTTCCATAAGTACAAGAATACCGGGGAGCTGGATTTAAAGCGATTTTTACCAGCATGGCCATATTGAGTCTCACCAAACTGAGGTGTCGCGCGCTCAAGGTCCAGCAATAAATTAAAAAAAACAAGCATCGGCTGCGCGGCCTTGAAAGTGACACGGCCGCGCGGCCCGCGAAAGTGAAAATTATCGTGATCAACGGAGGAAAGACAGATGGCGGCTGCGTGCGTGCACGCTCATGTGCACACAATCTTTAGGCCACCAAAAGCCTGTGGCACCACTTTGAAAATCCACCTACTAAATGTCTTGCAGAGCACCACATGCGCTGGCTCAGGCGAGACCTAAAAAGGATGTCTGAACCCTGTTTGTTTTCTAAAATGTCACTCCATGCACTTCCCCTGCCCTCAGCTGCTCATAGAAAGTTGATGAATGCATAAGAGTGGAGCTAGGACATATGATGCCGTTGGTGTCAAAGGCTGCGTAACAGCATTTTCACTACCACAGACAATCCAAGTCCATGCAGACAAGTCTGCTCAAGCTTTACACCCAAGATCTGGCCCTGCATCCCACCACAGACTCGCTCATTCATTACTCCACGTCAGAGAGCAGCTGAAAGGCCATCACTTACTAGCCGCTTTGGCCCGAAATGTGTAGGGAACTCTCCACTTCCCTCTAGCTCCCAGGTTTAACGTGATCTTAAAACATGACCTGGATCCCCACTATTTACAATACTCCTCAGCTAATATGGATCTTCGTTAAACTCTCCAGATTCTTGACACCGTTTTTTTAGTGTTATGGTCTGTTTATGTATTTGAGTATTAATTTGTATTATGTGTTGTTTGGAGCCTAAAAGCATACATACATATTCTTTAAAAAAATAATATTTCCATAAAAGCATACATACATATTCCTTCAATTATTTTTATTTCCATTATACCTGTGTATGTTTTACAATGTAACATTTTTAAACAAAAAGTTCACTGTGCCTTTCCTCTCTATTGCTATTATCAACTTACCTGCATCATAGAGGAAAGGATACGGAATCTTTGTTTTTTTAGGCTAGTGTCCTTTTATGTATTTAGCAGTTCCTTGACTCGCCCAAAGCCATTAATTTCATTTTTTGGATATTAGACCGCCTCCACATTTTTATGTAACTTTCACAGACCTCATTATAAATACGTTTCCCAGCCCCATCTTGCTACTAAGTATCTTAAAAGGAGTCATTTTAAAGACAACTTGCAATATTTAAAGGGGCTGTCTAGTGAAAAGTGAAAATAGCCTCTATACCTAACACTGTGCTAATAATAATAAGAATTCCAAAATGTACCTTTATTTGATCATGTATGGTTGGGTTTTGTGGTGTATTATTGCATTATTCACTATTAGAACATTGGAATGTTGAAAGCTCCATTTTAAACAATGGAGTAGCTCCGGGCTTATAATAGCTGGTATAAGCCCGGAGTTCCAACATTCTAATGCTTCATTGTTCACAGCTGTGGCTGTGAACAAAGGCTTCATGGAGCCTGAGGCGATTTCAATCCCCTCGCGCTCCCTGAAGCTTTAATCCCCGCCCCTCGTTTCCATTGGCTGGCATCACCGTTTATGCTAAACGGTGGCCAGCCATTGGAAAAGAGCGTCTAGTGACGTACACTTTTCTCTTTTAGAGCCGTCCCAGGTGGACTGGCTTCCCCGACTTACTGCTGGCGTAAAAGGTTTTCTTATCTTTATGGGGCTAAACACATGGCCCCATAAAGATAAGAAACCAGTCGTGCGAGCCAGTCCAACTGGGAAGGCTCTAAAAGAGTGAAGCAGTGTTTTCTTCTCTGTTTGTTACTGAATGGAGTGAAGATTTCCTTAAGCTCGCGGGCTCACAAGCACGGATGTGAGCCTTACCTTGCCTTCAGATGCGGGGTGAATTCAGCAAGCCTGGCAATTCTCCTCTCCGAGACGCTCCCCGGTCCCAGGCCGAGCCTCACTTCTCTCTTCGAGCGTGGGAGAGCCCTCTGGGCCGGGGACCAATCCCAGCGCGGCACTGGGATGACGCGGCAGGAATCCTGGAGGGCTGGGACCAATCCCAGCGCGGCTCTCGCGTGGAGTGTCCAAGCTCAGGGAAACACTCTCTCCCGCTGGGCCAATCCAAGCACGGCAGAGAGATGATGTCACGGGGACTCTGGCCTGCGGCGGTGAGCTTAGGAGCGGCGATCTCGGGGCCTGGGCCAGTGATGGCGGTGAATTTTGGCTTAAAGAAATGCCAGCAAGACGGGTCTGAGTTGTAATTAGGAATAGTAACACATCTCTCACAGCTGCTGTCAGTGACACCTGTATTAGTAACTGTATTAACCGTATGTATATAGAACAATGCCTCCAGTGCCTCCTATAGAATTATATATTCACCTGGTGGTGCGAAGTATGCCGGCAGTATCATTTATAAAACTATATTAACCCTGTGTGTGTACAGAGCTTGCCAGCAGCGTCACCTACAGACATACATTAACCCTGTGAGTTTATATAGTGTGCCGGCCTCGTCACCCAAAGAATTACATTAACCCTGTGATTGTACATTGTATGCCGGCTGCATCACATATACAAGTATATGAACCCGGCCTGGATTTACCATCTGGTATCAGCTCCGTCGGAAAGTTCCCCCAGGGGTGCCCCCCCCCGCCCCCCCACCCCCCAGGGCTGGAGAGAGTCACCGGATACACTCCCCGTTGCTATCAGATGCTGACAGGGCAGGCTTGGGTCACAGGCAGAAGTGTGATAAAGAGCATTTAATTCAAGCGCCCTGGATGCAGGTTCCTGCGGGGGTCACGCGGGGTCACTCGGGCCGCAGACACACCTAGGGACCCCAAGCGCCCATGGTCCACACCCCCTGTCCAGAGGGGGTACCCCTTCGAGATGTCCCAGCCGTTACGACTCATTCGCAAGCTTCCCTGAGCGCCGCAGCTTGTGCCGGGGTCACGTGGTCCGCAGATACACTCAAGGGCCCCAAGCCCCCATGCCCCACACCCCCTGTCCAGAGGGGGCACCCCTTCGAGATGTCACAGCCGTTACGACTCATTTGCAAGCTTTCCTGAGCGCCGCAGCTTGTGCCGGTGTCACGTGGTTCGCAGATACACTCAAGCGCCCTTGGTCCACACCCCCTGTCCAGAGGGGGCACCCCTATGAGATGTCACACCCCTGACGGCTCATTCGCAAGCTTCCCTGAGCGCCGCAGCTTGTGCCGGGGTCACGTGGTCCGCAGATACACTCAAGGGCCCCAAGCGCCCATGGCCCACACCCCCTGTCCAGAGGGGACACCCCTTCGAGATGTCACACCCCTGACGGCTCATTCACAAGCTTCCCTGAGCGTCACAGCTTGTGTCAAAAGATATAAACCATGAATGTGGGGTTAATCAAGGAGTAAAATGCACGCGGGCTGAGTCCGAGGGGTTTTCGACTGCGCACTTGCCAGCAGATGTTGCGCACAGGCCGCGCACTGGCCTCGCAGCCCTCCTAGGGACTTCCTTCCCGCATAAACAGGCCGGCTTAGTTAGGTTGTGCAGAGGGCGTGCAATGGCCTCGCAGCACTCCTAGGGACTTCTTTGCCGCATTAAACAGGTCGGCTTAGTTTGGTTGCGCACAGAGCGCGCTCTGGCCTCGCAGCACTCCTAGGGACTTCTTTCCCGCATTAAACAGGTCGGCTTAGTTAGGTTGCGCGGACTGACCCCCCCCATCCCCCATGCGCACAGGTTGGCACCAGCTGCAGACGTGCTGCACAGTCATCTAGTTGGACCTTGCAGCGAGTACATTTTGCGCACAATTTACCAAAGACTCGCTCGGGTCTTGCACCGACCCCACTTTGCGCACACAAGCCGGCATACTGCAGACAGGTTTCATTCTCATCTCCCTCGGGCCCTGCACAGATCATAGTTTGCTCACAAGCTGGCACAGACTGCAGACAGGTTGCACACTCATCTCGCTCGGGCCCTGCACAGATCATAGTTTGTGCACAAGCTGGCACAGACTTCAGACAGGGTGCACACTAATCTCGCTCGGGCCCTGCACAGGCCATATTTTGCGCACAAGCTGGCACAGGCTGCACACAGTGCCTGAATATGTAATGTAAATACGGTGCTCGTGTACAGCGCTCCAATACCTTCGGGTCGAGTTCGCGCTATATAAAAGATGCAAGATCCACAGGCCATAGTTTGGGAACAAGTTAGCACAAATTGAAGACAGGGTGCACACTCCTCTTGCTTGGGTCTTGCACAAAACCACAGGTTGCGCACAGGTTGACACAGCTGCAGACAGGTGTGCACTGCTCTCGCCTTGTGCAGCTAACAGTTTACGCACACGCTGGCACGGCCAGACTCACCTCCCTGTGCCTTGCGCTGGACAGAACTGCACACAGCTTGGCGCAGCTTGACCCTTCTCCGGGGCTCTGCGTTGCGCACAGGCTGCGCCTCCTCCGCGGCTTGCAGGGCTCCTCTTGGCTCCTCACGGACACTCCGAGGCCGCCCTCCTTTATAGAGCCCATCTCAGCGGGCAGTCTCGGCTCCTTTTTCCTCTGAGCCGAGAGCCCAGCAGAGGGATTCAGTGCCAGCCCTGTCTGGAATCTTACAGCCAGACGGTGCCCAGACAGGGTCCGACCTTGGCCCCAGGGGGCGACAGTGGGGACTTCCTAAAGAAAATCACCCCTCTGGGCCCCTGTCCCTGGACACTCATCGGGGCGCAATGTATGAAGACTCCTTTTCAGGGTTCATTTTCTTAGGAAATCTTCCTAAATCGCCCCTTTCTACTGATATTTTCTTCAAATGGGACCCCGTCTTGCCCCCGCAGGGCTCTTCCCCCTTTCACGACTGATTGACTATTGAAACCTCCCGGCCCTGCAGTGACGTGGGTTGCTGTTTAGGAGTATCGTACAATGATTTCGACTTTTTGTCACAGACATTTACATTGAAATGTAAAATCTCAATTTTGGTACAATATTGGACTTTGTAACATAAGTCGATGCCTCTCTCTACAGTTGTCTGGCAGCGAAGGGGACAGGAGGAGAAAAAGGCACAGAATCACGGGGGCAACGAAGGGGACAGGAGAAAAAAAGGGCACAGAATCAAGGGGGCAGCGAAGGGGACAGAAGGAGAAAACAAGCATTGAAAAGTTAAAGCCATTTGCTTTGGTAATGGTATTATATAGCAAAGCAAATGGATTCAACTTAATAAAAGGCGAGGCCTATTGCATTTTCAGTTTAGTTTTAGAGTCACCTTCTAGAGCCAAATGTGCTCCTCATACAGCATCTTTTCCATTATGTGCAGAAGGTCACCGTCAGCCCCTCTTTGGGATCATAACCTACCACCCTAAAGGGTCATAGAAAACTTCTGAAATGCCTTGATAGTTTATGCAGCAAAATCAGACTGCCCAGGAACACCCAGGAGCTTGTTCCAGGTAAAGAAAGTGCCTCAAGAGAGTTCTTGTAATACTCAGCCACACTAAAAGCCCTTTTGTAGTTGTTCCTTGTGTAAAAGGATGAAAAAGGCCACAGAATACTCCCGCTTATCCCCACTCCCTGCTGCTCTCTGTCAAGAGTTCATTTACCGGTATCTCTATGAAAGCCTCACTGACAGAGCTTCAGAAATGTAAATCTGGGTCCCCTGGCAACCCTTGGCCAGCCAAACTATACAGTGCCTTAGCAGAGTGTCTTAACCCCCATTTAAATGCCATCTGGAATACTTCAATCAGACAGGGTGTCTATCCCGCAGCTTGGAAGCACGCTTTTCTTCTACCTATACTGAAGAAAGCAAATGCTGACCCTGAAGTCATCAGCAACTACAGGCCAATCTCTTTGCTCCCCGCCCCGGCGAAAGTCTTAGAGAAACTAGTACACCAGCAATTGGCAGCGTTTATCGAGTCTAATAGCCTATTACATGAGTCTTAGTCCGGCTTCGGCCTGGATTTAGTGCAGAATCTGTTCTGATTGAAATGGCTGATTCCATACACTGGGCAGTGGATGGAGGCTCTAAAGCCATGTTGGTACTGTTAGATTTATCTGCAGCATTCAACACGGTGTCTCACCCCATCCTATTAGATCGACTGAAGGACATGGGCATCCAGGGAACAACACTGAACTGGTTGACATCCTTTTTACATGGCCGTAACCGACAGGTCTAGACACACCCCTTCACCTCGCTCGCTAAACCACTGAAATGTCTATTTAACACCTTTGGCGGAGCTTATCACCAAAATGGGAATTAAGGTAACATCATACGCTGATGATACTCAGCTGCTGCTGCTTTTAGTGGAGTGTCAGATTCCACCTTTGACCCGCTAAAAGAATGCCTCAAAAACATCTTAAAACTTAACGCGGACAAGACAGAGGTCCTGTTTTTAAACCAACCCACCCCTCCCCCGTCCATTGCATGGTGACCATCAGAATTGGGCAACGCACCCACTCCGAAGGACTCGGTCAGAAATCTGGGTGTAAGATGGGACAAAGATTTGTCCCTCTCGACCCATGTACAATCTGTTTCGGCGGTCTGTTTTGGCAAAATTAAAACTATCGGGAAATTTATAAACTTCCTGCCTGATTCAACCCGCAAAACCGTGGTCCATTCTCTAATCACCTCCCACCTTGTTTATGTGAACGGCCTTTATATGGGTCTGCCGCTCTGTCAGATCCATAGACTCCAGATCATTCAAAATGCGGCAGCCCGACTGGTCTGCGGGGTCCCGCGTCGACACCGCATCTCTCCTTACCTCAGGCAACTGCACTGCCTGCCAATAGCCAAACGGATTGAATTTAAGGCCCTGACGTTTGCCTTTCGAGCAGACAAAGGGAGAGGGCCTATCTATCTGAGGAGGACACTCCGCCCTTATCAACAAGACAGACCTTTAAGATCCAACAACAAACGCTTTCTCTCCATACCACGTTTTGCGAAAGCAAGAATGGGAGGCAGAACATTTGAGGTGGGTACCTGCAAATGCTGGAACAACCTCCCCCTCCATTTACGCATGATGCAGTCCAAACAGCAATTCAGAAAGGGCTTGAAAACTTGGCTTTTAAGTCGGAATGACTAGTTTTGAGCTATCCTCTACCTCGTTCACTGTCTGTTATAGCACCGGGACACCGCATTTGGGGTAGCTGCGGGTTTTACAAATGCCTTTTATTTTATTTATTAATATCAGTCTTGCGATGAGATTATCTGGTCTACTATGCCTTTCCATCTCCAGATAATGCCAGACCCTCCTGCAGTCACCAGCGAGGGTCCTGAATGACATGAATTACCTCCTCAACCCTGTTCTTGTACAACTACTTACTATATGAGGTGTCCCACCTCCCAGCCAGGCACGGATTGACGCGGCCTGAGCCAATAAAGGCAAAAAGAACTATTGATGGACAGAATGCAGAACAATGTCATACATTCACCCCAGTACAGAGATCTGGGCCTAAATCCATCGTTTTTTTGCTCACCATGCCATTCCAGTTTGGACCCAGCCATATGCAAATCAGTCTTGACCCTGTGCCCCATGGGAACAGTCCAGCCCGAACTGCCAGGCCAGGTCCTCCCTGGACTGGAAACAAGCATCCTAGGACCAGTTTTGGGGTTTCACCCCTCTTCAGCCAGGATAGCTTGATTCCAGTGGCATGGAGAGCACGGGACTCACGTCTGAGCATACCCGTCCCACTCGGGGTGACAAATGCAAAAAGAACTATTGATGAACAGAATGCAGAACAATGTCATACATTCACCCCAGTACAGAGATCTGGGCCTAAATCCATCGTTTTTTGCTCACCATGCCATTCCAGTTTGGACCCAGCCATATGCAAATCAGTCTTGAGCCTGTGCCCCATGGGAACAGTCCAGCCCGAACTGCCAGGCCAGGTCCTCCCTGGACTGGAAACAAGCATCCTAGGACCGGTTTCGGGGTTTCACCCCTCTTCAGCCAGGATAGCTTGATTCAAGTGGCATGGAGAGCACGGGACTCACATCTGAGCATACCCGTCCCACTCGGGGTGACAAATGCAAAAAGATCTATTGATGGACAGAATGCAGAACAATGTCATACATTCACGCCAGTACAGAGATCTGGGCCTAAATTCATTGTTTTTTTGCTCACCATGCCATTCCAGTTTGGACCCAGCCATATGAAAATCAGTCTTGACCCTGTGCCCTATGGGAACAGTCCAGCCCGAACTGCCAGGCCAGGTCCTCCCTGGACTGGAAACAAGCATCCTAGGACCGGTTTTGGGGTTTCACCCCTCTTCAGCCAGGATAGCTTGATTCCAGTGGCATGGAGAGCACGGGACTCACGTCTGAACATACCCGTCCCACTCGGGGGGACAAATGCAAAAAGAACTATTGATGGACAGAATGCAGAACAATGTCATACATTCACCCCAGTACAGAGATCTAGGCCTAAATCCATCGTTTTTTTGCTCACCATGCCATTCCAGTTTGGACCCAGCCATATGCAAATCACTCTTGACCCTGTGCCCCATGGGAATAGTCCAGCCCGAACTGCCAAGCCAGGTCCTCCCTGGACTGGAAACAAGCATCCTAGGACCTGTTTCGGTGTTTCACCCCTCTTCAGCCAGTATAGCTTGATTCCAGTGGCATGGAGAGCACGGGACTCACGTCTGAGCATACCCGTCCCACTCGGGGTGACAAATGCAAAAAGAACTATTGATGGACAGAATGCAGAACAATGTCATACATTCACCCCAGTACAGAGATCTGGGCCTAAATCCATCGTTTTTTGCTCACCATGCCATTCCAGTTTGGACCCAGCCATATGCATATCAGTCTTGACCCTGTGCCCCATGGGAACAGTCCAGCCCGAACTGCCAGGCCAGGTCTTCCCTGGACTGGAAACAAGCATCCTAGGACCGGTTTCGGGGTTTCACCCCTCTTCAGCCAGGATAGCTTGATTCAAGTGGCATGGAGAGCACGGGACTCACATCTGAGCATACCCGTCCCACTCGGGGGGACAAATGCAAAAAGAACTATTGATGGACAGAATGCAGAACAATGTCATATATTCACCCCAGTTCAGAGATCTGGGCCTAAATCCATCGTTTTTTTGCTCACCATGCCATTCCAGTTTGGACCCAGCCATATGCAAATCACTCTTGACCCTGTGCCCCATGGGAATAGTCCAGCCCGAACTGCCAGGCCAGGTCCTCCCTGGACTGGAAACAAGCATCCTAGGACCTGTTTCGGTGTTTCACCCCTCTTCAGCCAGTATAGCTTGATTCCAGTGGCATGGAGAGCACGGGACTCACGTCTGAGCATACCCGTCCCACTCGGGGTGACAAATGCAAAAAGAACTATTGATGGACAGAATGCAGAACAATGTCATACGTTCACCCCAGTACAGAGATCTGGGCCTAAATCCATCGTTTTTTTGCTCACCATGCCATTCCAGTTTGGACTCAGCCATATGCAAATCAGTCTTGACCCTGTGCCCCATGGGAGGAGTCCAGCTCGAACTGCCTATCCTGGCTGAAGAGGGGTGAAACCCCGAAACCGGTCCTAGGATGCTTATAGGGTGCTGTGCCTTTTTTATGTATGGAGGCGGAATCTGTGTTGTTTTTGGCATGTTATAAAAGTATGTGCTTGTTCTTACTGAAAGTTTGGATTTCCCGTAGAGCTGTGTATATGGTTCAAATCTATTTGATAGAGTTAACATGGTAAAAGTACAAACAACATGTTTGTATTAAGGGTCAACTCAGCGGGGCAGCCCTGTGTAGCAAAGAGTGCGAATGATAAAACAACAAAACAATCTTGTCCCTTAATCCTCCTTTCACCACACTCCCCACTCCCTCTCACTCATGCTATAGTGTCTCGCAGTCGAACCAAAGGATGTGCCACCTTCCCTGGTGTGTTCTTTTTTATTGTCAGCGCTGTCAGGTGGAGTGGTCGAAGCTATTTAGGGCAAGTCAGTTCATGGAACTCTGCCGAAAGCAGTGCAATGGAAAGGGGTCCACAGCTCTTTGTACATGTGTGATTGATGGTTCTCGACAAGGGTCAACTTCTCCATGCACAGGGTGTACCATAATCTATGCAGCCAGGTAGTATGTGTAGGTACTTTATCCGTGTCCCACTATGAATGAATCACCTCAAGGCTGTGCCAAGTGCCAGGCCAATGTGTCTACCTCAGCTTGATCTCAGGGAAAGATCAGAGCATTGAGGAATCCTAAGAGAGTGTAGGCAGGAAAGCATGTGAGTTGCGTATCGCGGTATGTATCTATTTCAGTTAAAACCTTGCCCCAATACGGCATCAGCTTTGGGCATACCCAAAGTATGTGGAGGAGTGTTCCCTGTGCCCCACAACCCCTCCAGCAACCCTCACCTCGGGTAGGATTACCCCGATGCAATATAACTGGCTTAATTTACCAATAGGTCACTATCTTGGTTTCTACACTTGAGGTATTACGGGCTGTGTGGCGGGCCCCATAGTGTATATCGTCTCATTCCTTGTGTGTGAGTGAGCAATCCAACTCTTGTTGAGTACCTTTGAGATGGGTTACAATAAGCATCTGTTACTCAGCTCCACAATACCCAACTGGGAAAACGTGCACTTTACAAATACACATTATGTTATGTTATATTGTTTCCATCACCTTTTTCTCCTCTGTGTGTGCGTGGGTCAGAAAGGCATAAAACTCAGTGATAATACGTCTGCCACCATCTTTGAGTAGCAGACATTTCTTAAAGGCAGTGAGTGGTCTCCATGCCCCCTCTCGTACCTCTGGTTGCATGAACCAGTGCCTGATCTAGAGGTAGTGGAGGTGTTCTGTTTCAGGGATAACGTAATCGGTTTTCAGTTGCTTAATGCGATGGGACCACCAGCGTCAAAAAAATGTCTGATGACCTACAACCAGCATGCTGCCATTTCAAAAAGGATGTGGGGTGAAGTTCTGGGCCGAATTCAGGGTTACCCAAGTTGGGAGTAAGTGGTGAGGGGAAGGACGTTAGTTCCTTTGGGGTGGCCACCCCATCCCATACCGCAAGGGTGGCTCTAGTAGTCCTATGTTTCTGGTGCAAACAGGGTATCTTCCACAGGTGCCTTCCCAGTATTGTGCGGCCCATGAAGCACCAGTGCTTCTCAGTCTCCAGGTGGCTCCATTTCTCCAGGAATCGAAGTTGTGCTGCTTGATAGTAAGGTATGAGATTAGGGACGGTATCTCTGCTCACAGTGCATACATACGTGGGTATTTGCTGTCCTGTGCTAAGTGGTCCTTCTCCATCTGCATGGACTTGAGTATTCCTGCAGGTGGTGTCACTGGGAGGGCTTGGAAGAGAAATAGGGCCCTGGGGAGTATTGTCATTTTGAGGGTTGCTATACAACCAGGCCAGGACAGGCAAGAATGTCTCTATTGGGCAAGAGCAGTCTTAATCTGGTGGAGTAAAGTGCTGTAATTGTTATAGACCGCATCCTGGGTCGCTTTGGAGCTCTGCATTCTGAGATGGGGGACCGAGGATGTAGACCATGCCAAAGGGTATTTAGCAGGTTGCTGCTCCTGTAGGAAGGGGGGACACCGAGAGGTTGAGGCCCTGAGACTTCTGCATGTTAATGCTACAGCCAGACAACTTCCCAAACTGCTCTAACTCCTCTAGAAAGGCCAGGAGGGAGTGCAGTGGGTCATCTAGCGCTACTAAAACATTGTCTGCATAGAAACTGATGGAGTGCATATCTCCGCCCAAACCGCACGCCAGTGGGGACTGTGGGCAATCCTGGCATGTACCTCTGTATTTGGAGATGGGGGTCAGACAGCTGTCCATTAACCCGGATCACTGCCGTAGGATTGCTGTAGCAGCTGAGAATTTATCTACAAAACCTGGTACCGAGGCCAAAGTGGACCAGGGTGGCTTCTGAGTAGGGCCGATGAACTATATCAAATGCTTTCTCCATGCCCACCTCCAGGCGCATCACCTTTCTGTGTGAGTATTTGGCCTTATCGGCTAGGTGCAGAATCCTTTTAGTATTGTCTCTGCTCTGTCAGTAGGGTGTAAACCCAGATTGGTCTGCATCCTCTAGACCTGGCATAAGGCGATTGAGACAAGCCACCAGGATGCTCAGGAAGAGTGTAGTGTCTACATTTATAAATGAGATGGGATGGTAGAAGCCGCCGCTACATGCATCTTACCCTGGTTTGGAGATGACCATGATCGAGACTTCTAGCTTTGTGCGAGAAAGCATCCCAATGTCTGCAAAGGAATTGAAGAGTCTGGTTAGAATCAGTGCAGTAACTTGCAGAAGGTTTTGTAAAAGAGAACCGAGAAATGGTCTGGGCCAGGGGATTTGAGGGGCTTGAGCCGAGAAATAGCAGAAATCACCACTTCAATTTTAATTGGTGCGTCAAGAGATTCGGCCTGTTGTGAGGTCATCCGGGAAGTTCTGGCTTCGGAGGAAGTTGTGGGCATCACCCACCTGCTGGTTCTGGGCTGCATAGAGGGAGGCACAGAAGCATTCCTTGAAGGTCGACACTATGCTGGTGTCATCTGTGGTTTGGGTGCCATCAGGTGTCGCTTTGATCCTTTCAGCTTGACATTTACCCTGGAGTTTATGGGCCAGTAGTCTGCCACATTTGTCTCTCCCACTATAGAAGATGAGTCGGAGACGAAGCATGGCGTATTCTGCCCTGTCTAGATCGAGACTATGTATCTAGGGCCGGGTCGCTTCTAGCTGCATCCAGACCCTCAGGACTGCACACCTTCTATGCATGGCCTCAAGTACCTCCACTTGCCCCTTCAAGTTCTTCTTTTTCTTTCTGCTCAGCGTGCTTTCGCCTGCGGAAGTGGCAACGAGCTCCCCTCTAGCCATCGCTTTCAGGGTCTCCTACAGTACGGCTACATGAGTGTTTGTGATGCTGTTGGACTCTAGGAAGCCGGTGACGGTGCGTGTGAGTTTCAGGACCATGTCCTGTCAATGAAGCAGACTACCTCAAAGTTTCAATTGATTAGTCCTCCTTTCAGGTGTGTTAATTCATACTGTAAGCATAATGGAGGTGTAGTCCGATGCTAGTCCTGGTTCGACCTCTACATCCTGAAGTCATGTTTGCATTGCAGATGTCCCTAGAAAATAGGCTATCCTGGTGTAAGTTTTGGGAGCTGAGGAGTATTAAGTATGGTTGCAAGTCTGTGGGTGGGCCTTTCTCCCCTCCATAGGTCCTTCAGTCATACCTCCAGTAGCCTCTCCCGGAAAGAGCCCCGGTCTGGTTGTAGCGCTGCCCCAATCTGTCTCACTTGTTATTAATTTCAAGGTTCACGTCGCCTCCAGCTCGGTAGAGCCCAAGGTTTCCAATATTGCTGGTTTCAAGAATATCTTCTGAATACCATTTGGGTATAAATGGATGTGATGGTAACAACGTGTCCCCCTATGTGTATGCAATACTCAAGCTGTCTTCTCTGTATTTCAACTACTTTGTCCCCTACAGTCCCCCGAAACAAATATGAGAGCAGAATGGCTATGCCTCCTATTTTTCTGGGCCCGTAGCAATCATATTGGCTTAGAAAGCCGGGAGATTTCAATCTGTGCCAGTCTCGGGCCAAGTGTGTTTCCTGAAGGATGCATATGTCTCCTCTGTTGTACTCCAGGTAGGGAAGCATCACTCTCCATTTAACGGGGTTATTGAGCCCTCTGACATTGAGGGAGAACATTTTCAGCTGAGCTTCAATCAATCGGTATTTATATAGAGCAACACTATCACCCCTACGTGTATCTGGGCGCTGGGGGTGCCCTTTAGATATCCCGGCCTGTGTCCACAACTTTCAACCCCAAAGACCGTTTAGTCATGACGCTACAGAAACGCAGACCTTTCCGCCCAGTCACAGAGTTCCTCGATAGTAAAGGAGTCTCTCACAACTGGGGTCACCCTTTCTATCTCATATTCCGCTGGTTGGAAGCCCTACACCAACTCAAAACTCTGTCATAAGCCTGCCGATTCCTGAATTTTCCAGATGAAACTGACAGCGCCGCCTTTCCCCAAACCTGCGTGCAGAGGGAGGGACCTCACAATATTGATGGCAAGTGGGGAGGTCCCCTTCAAGCCTCCAACTGGACCCCAAAACTATGGCCCAGAAGAGACAAGCAATACTTTACACCTGAAGGGTGACATGGAGCGCCCGGGCGACATTTGAGGAGGGGACTAGGGGACTCAGGTAATTCGGACACTGGAAGGCAGCTTGGCTGGAGTTCAAGAACCACAAGTTGCGCCGGAGCAGAGATGCAGGGAGGTGGTGCCTGCGGAGGAAAAAAAGCACCTCTGATGGAAGGACCTACATAAAGGAAGCAGTCCTCCCTGAACGGCCTCTTTAACTTTTCTCTCCTTACCATACTGATCAGGGACATAGCACAGGCCTATGAGCCCCTGTGGCGCAGCCCCCCACCTTCAGGGCCCGTTCAGCCCAAGGTCTGTAAATAGCTCCATCATCTCGTGTTACACCACCGACTGTCATGCTTGATTGCAACGAGAATGACGGGAAGAGAACATGATGATTGTGGCTGTTGGTGCAATGCATTCTTCCTTGTTGGGCTGGGCAGCCTCAGATTAGGTGCAGTATCTGCAAAATACAGATGTAACCCCCAGCATCAGAAATTGAAATAGATTAAGTATGGTTTGACTCCCTGAGGCAGACTGATTTACACTTCCTAGAAACAAGTGCTGTAAACTATTGAAGTTGAGAGGAGAACCAGACCGGACGCTGCATTAAAGGGCACTTGTGTTTCGTAGCTGCTAGTAATGACATGGACAACAAGCACTGGTAAAGCTAATACGTCTTGCCTCTGAGAGCTATTGGCTTTGGCAATATTTTGTAGCCAGTTGTACAGCTGCGCGGATGCTTTACAGTATAACTAAAACGAATTTACTAAAGCGCTATGATGCAACCAGGGCTTATGCACTTTTTTTTAAAGCGCTGGATGCATCATAGCCTTTAATATTATTATTATTATTATTAGCCAGGCTGCACAGCAGTCACACTGCTATACAGCATGGCAACAAATCATTGCCAAATTTGGTAATGTCCAGGCTGTACAGCATGAACAAAAGGCAACAGCAGTGCCTATGGTCTCTTAGACAAGACCTATTGTGTTTTGCCAATGCTGGTTAGGTCTCTGCACAACAGTGCTGTGATTCTGAGCTAATCAGTTAATCTCCGCATACGTAAAAAGGAAACAAAAATGATATTCCACAAAAAATCCTATCACAGAAAGAAAGCAATTGTCCCCATGTCTTAGTGAAAATACATTTGGAAACAGATAACATCTTTTGTCACAAAAAAAGCAGATAGCATCTGTTGTCACAATTAACATTAATTTCAAAGGAGAAAATGGCTTCTTTGAAGTGTGTGTGGCTTAGTAAAACATAGCTACAATTGGCAGCAGGTTCAACAAGGACGACAGAAGAAATAAAAATAAAAGTAGTTCCTCAATCACAGCGCGATCATGGGAAGGACAGCAATCAAGCAAAAGCATTCAGTACTTGGTCTATGCTCCAGCCGAAATAGAAGAAGTGAAGCCAGCTACATGCGGGTAGGAAGTTTGAACCAACTGTTCTATTATGAGCATGTGTTTTTTCGAGCATTTTTTCACGTGTAATTCACACCCGTTATATTTATGTTTACCTTCTCATACCCAGCATCTGACATTTATAGCACGATTCCATCACGTATACTTGTCAGCACTCACCTAACTATGCCTGGGTAATGGCATTTAAACACTGACAGGGAGTCATGCTACCATCCTCAGTACACACCCCCTCACGTGTAGACTAGTCAGCTAACGCTTACGTGTGAGCCAACTCCCGGCACCACGCACACCGATCTCACTGAGTCTCACTAAGTTCTCCATCATATTAAGTCTGATTTTCTCTGCAGGGGCTATATACTGGCAACACGAGACATCTCACTTGCAGTTTGCTATTGTCTTGTTTTGATCCCCATTTTTGGGCACTTCCCTCGACTTCACACAGGGCACGAGCACCTATTCCTAGCACGACTACGGCTGGAATATTCTCCTCACTGGTGCATGTTTTTCGAGCCCTCTTTCGTAGGAAGCCCCACATTATTGTTTTATTCTCTCCCTCTCCCCCACAGGTTCGACGTCAAGGACACGAATAATCCGTGATCCTTCTACAACTTTTTTTGTGTGTGTCTTTGGGATTACAGAATACTCTCCCCTTTTGTCTGAATCCCATCCCTTACTTTTTAACCACCACCTTGGTCCTGACGAAGCGCTAGGATCCATTAGGGACCGGCAACAGCGCGAAACATGTTGACCACCACTTGTACCCCCTTTCTCTCACTTTAAACCCTCACTCCTACGGGTCGAGAGTAGCGGGACATATTTACATCCTTTTTTCCCCACTCAGAATGTTTATATAACATCATTCCCCGTTATTTTTAGCAGACCTCTTGGACCCACCAATAAATAGTTAGGGCACCATTAGGTCTTTTTAGCTTCACCACCACACCCCCCTTCCCCACACACCCGCACGCACAACTACGGCGACTCCACCAAAAGATCTCCGATAGAGAGCCCTTTCGAGGGCCCGTGAGGGACTGCAGCGCCACCCCCACGAGGAGCACCGCCCGATGATGATGCTTTGCACCCGCAAGGGTGTGTGAGGGCACTTCTAGTACCATCCAGGAGTTTCTGGTCTCCATTACACCACCACTCTCGAACCTCGCCTGACACCCTTCGCCATCCCTCCATTTCCTCTCTTCTTGCACAGTAGACCATACTGGCATATATATTTCTTTAGGAACTGTTACCTTACTTTGTACGTGAGCAAATAAGAGTGACAATAAAGCCAACAAATGTTAGGCAATAGGCAGATTGCAAGGCCCTTGTCATATGAATATGTCTCGCAAGCGAGAGTCCATGCAGAGCAAGCGCTGTCACAAGCAAGACCTAAGAACTGCACAACACAGTTTTTGGTTGGTACACATTTACCTCTGTGAGGACTATATTAACTTGGAGCAGATGAATGACTAAAGAGGGTGGTCGTGCACATGTGATGCTCCATAGTTTCATCCTTCCTCAAGCAATGCTTAATGAGTGATATAAAGACTGCATTATGAATAATTGCTTCTACTTGTATTTAACCTTTGGCTAATTATGTTATTCTTTATTAAAAAATCAAACAGACAATATCAGAGTACACCTTGATAAGCTAATCAACCGCTTACATTTAAAGATGCATTTGTAATTTGGGGGATCGAATCATTTCCAGTGCATCTTCTCGTAGGCACTGTTCAGTCCCATTTAAATTCCAGCGTGCAAACAGTCCCTCTGGTACCTTTGGTAATAGAGGTAACATTGTTGATCTGATTCAGACACAACTATTGTCAATGAGGGATTCTTGCTGGTCTCATCTGTCCTTGAGCTGAACAGGGACATCTGTCATTGCAACGGACAAGCAACCCATCTTCTTTCTAAGATGTTTTATAGTAGATAGTCACCTGCTATTGTCTTCAGTCCTTTGTTCGGGTGTTCCTTCTCTTAAGCCACGTGTTGACATGCTTGAACTGGCTTGATGGAGTTAAGATGAACAAAAAGAACTGTCCCGGCTCAGTTGAGGTGTGTGAAATCAGAACACACCTTAATCAATCACTCAAAAAGAGGGAGCCCAGTAATGACAGATGATGCTAATATTGGGGCGAACCAGTAGGCGAGCTCTCCACCTGAGGTGCGGGTAAGAAGGGCCTGTGCTCCATGACTGTCAATAGGCTGCTACCAACCGTTAGTCAGCCACGCCCTTGTCATTGAGATGCTAGTCATCCATGTTAGCAGCATTCCACCTTGGGGGACCCCTATAACACAGCGGAGTCTAGAACTCTACCGAGGGACAGCTGTCAGAATGATAAGGCAAGGAGCAGGACCACCCATGGATACTGTAGCGGACTCTTGAACTACACCTGTTTTGAATTTGTCATTATGACTGTATCATCAGAATGCTTGCGCTGCTTGTATTCTCTGTTCCCTCTATATAGCCAGTCACCTGATACCTTTCTTGCTTAGTGCTCAGGTGCCCATAAGGGCTTGTTCCGTGGGATATCAAATCATGGGAAACAAGAAATAAGTGTTCCTTTTTAGAACATTCTTATTCCTACATCTATGCACATGTGCACTATTTGCTGCACTTTCAGTGTCTTCAGGAAGCTAGCTGTGTTTAGAAAACTAATTTCACCACATTTGTGCCCACAGGAGTTGCTATTCTGTGAACTGTGTTTTACTTCAATCATGTGTTGACATCCTTAGTTATTTCTCCAAGAACTACCTCCGAAACCAAGATCATGACATTTGGCCAATGGACTAACTACCAGCCTGTAATGATCTGGCTCAAGGAATTTGAGCCACCGCATGTGACGTCAAAGAAGTAACCATGGACTGAAAGCTATCCTTGATCCCGCATTTGAACCAAGTAGCACGCAGTACATTCTTATACGATGTGAACACTGGCGCACAGTCCCACACCTAGGATGCTCACAGTCATTAAAGGCCCTGCTCACACTTGGATCTCACGATAAGCTATGCTAATGGCCTATACTTAGGGGTTCCCTTCTTACTTGACAAACTGCAAAGGACTCAAAACACTGGAGCAAGACTGTTACTTCACGTTCATAAAAGGGAACACTTCACAAAAGTGCTTCATGCACTCCACTGCCTTACTATCGCTAGACACTGTGCCTTTAAAGCACTGCATGATCCACATATCCATCCAGTGAAAAAGCCAACGAATCCTACAAGCAAAATTCCAATGGTGCCCCCAGAACAGAATGTTCCGAAAAAGAAAAATCCCGTTTGTGGATCATTGTTATAAGTACTGAACATAAAACGATGAACTTTCTGCCAGCCAAGATACGAAGCATACAATCCCATCAGAAGATCAGGTAAAAAATAAAGACATGATTTTTCCTGAGTTAAGGATGCAGATGCAAATTTGCAACAAAGCAGCATAAAATTGAAAATAAGAAGTCAGAACTGGAAACTCCATTCAAGAGGGCTCCAAGAGAGACATGGGAACAATGTCAGTTATAGCAAAAAATAAAAGAAGCACTGAAGTAAGACACATGGATTACTGACTGTATTCATTGTAGGCTTTAAAAGATGCCCCAGATAGCAGTGACCAGGGTGGACTGGGGTTTACTTCTTCATCCCACATTGGATTCCTGGAACATTTACATCAATTCCTAAAGGTTTTAGTACATGTAAACACATCCTGACAGCTCCCATCAACCGTTCTTAAGCAATACACTCATTACTCAGAGGTTGCACAACCACTCCATAAGGAGATCCGCCATCTGTCACTGTGGCAGGATACTGGAAAGCATTTATAACCCCTGGCTGTACAAAAATGGTGGGTATATTGGGTGATCTTAATGTAGTCTATGCCTGCACATTCTGTTATCATCCCCACCAATCCCCAATCACACATTTAGCACATAAAACTCTCTCAACTTACATCTGAGAAGATCTAACATTGACCATCCTAGCGGATCTCTCTTATAGAACCGCCCTCCTGACGGTAGTATCCCGCAGAGGATACGGATTGGCGCTCAGCCAAAACTCCATAAGGGATCAGCAGAGTAGCTCACAGCAGCAGACTAATGTAAGTGGTGTGCGCCCTACCTCTCGCTTACCCCTTCTCCATCACATATTAAGCGCTGAACCTCAAGACCGAAGAAAAGCACCACTCTAGCCACTTACACACCAAAACACCTCCCACATAGACCTCAATGCAAATACAACACACTTCCATTCAAGTGTCTCGCGTTCAATAATGAACTTTGATGCCTCGTATCAGGCATGACATGATATACAAATGCAATTAAAATTACCTTCACTAAAGCATGGCCTTGTATGCTGTAACAGCGTAGGAACCTCGTGGACTACTCAGTGTTCATCAGAAATTAACAACAACTTAACCTCGGAGGCAGTGTTACGTATTATTAGCACAATTCCGGTGAATGTTGAATAAACAGGAAAGGGTTTTCTATCCTATTCAGGTGGCAACCCCCTGCTTTTGCCACTTTCTGATGCAGTAATTCTCAATCAATGGCCGACAAGCTGCTTGCAGTCTGAGAGATCATTTTCTGTACCCCTCTCGAGGGCCCCTTACCACTAGAGACACCATCTAGCCTGTGGCTCAGGTTTCTGCTGTTGCAGTCTCGCCTGGTCCCTCCTCACCACCAGCAGGCACTGCCTGCTGTGGATGGGCCACACTTACACACCCTTTCTCCACTTCTCCTCCTGCCCCTGCTCAGTGCCGACCTTAAATTAGATGGACTGGGACAGCACCCTAGGTGGAAAGAAAATTTGGTGTGTGTTTTAGGGGTTGGAGGGGGTCGTTGCGGTGTAATATGCAGAGGTGTGATGAAGATGGGAGGAGGGCAGGGAGTTGATGGGGTGCTAACAATTACACTGAGGTACATTAAGATTTGATTACAAAGTCTTTAATGGGACCAGATTGGGACCAAGTGGGATGGACGAGCTGCTGTTTGCATGGGTTAAGCCAGGCAGCTCCCTGCTGCACCTATCGGACAGTGGCGCCTGGGCCCAGCTCGTCCATGTCCAAGGCTGGCCCTGCCCCCGCTAATGGGGAGCATGTCATAACACAAAACGATGAGGCTACCACTGCAGAATGGGATGATAGGCCCCAGGTCTCCTACATTTTACAGATATTCATTGGCCTTCAGCTGAATAGGAGTCCCTTTGAAGGGTTCGTGCCCGGGATATGCGCGCAGGGGCTGCCGGGATCTGCAATACGCCCCTGGTTGGGATGGGAGATGCCGGAGAGTGAAGGATGAGAAAGAGGACTGGGAAGCGATGGAAAAGGAAAAAAAGACTGAGAAAGCAACAGAAATTGAGACGGGCAGAATACGACACAGTGACTGGGAATGAGAGAGGTTAAGAGAGAGACTCAGAGTAAAATGCTGCCAGGGAAAAAAGCTGAGGGTGATACTGAAAGAGAGTGAAAGAGAGACTACTAGACTAAGCGTAAGATCGAGTGAAGAGCGTGATAGAGTGAGAGAAAGAGAGACAGTGAGAAAGAACAAGAGTGAGAAGTGAAAGAAACTCTGAGAGACTGGCAGAGAGACTGAGGAGGTCTAATAGAGAGGGAGGGAGAGAACAGACAGAGAAAGTCAGAGCGGGGGAGAGAGTTTGACGTAGAAGTAAGAAAGAGACAGAGCGTGGCATGCTGGGAGTTAAAGAGATTGACAGAGAGAAAAGAAGAAGATGGAGAGACAGCGACAGCCTGAGAGCAAGAGGGGGAGTAAGACAGAGAGAGAGAGAGAGCGAGACTAGCAGAGAGGGATAAATGGAGCGGCTGAGAAACACTGTGAGCAGGTGAGTGAGAGAGACTCATATATTGAAAGAAAAACTGAGAGTGAAAGAGCCACAGAGAGAAAGAACAAGTGAGATAGAGCGAGCGAGAGAGACTCTTGGGATGGGTTAAGAAAAGGCACAGATAGAAAGCCTAAAACTTGGAAGCATCTATATCATCTGCCGGTGAGAATGTTAAAACTAGCATTAACTGAATCTACCAAACTTTGCACCATTGTTCCATGCTGCTAGACATGTGGATGGTCGATCGACACACCTGATGCTGGGACATGGATGCAGACCGTACCTGTTACATCGCACATGGAGGATTCCATGTTGCGGGGCATGTGGTGAGTTGCATTATTAATATGTTTACAGGTTCTAGGTATGTGGAATTATCCTCTTTATTTAGGAAATGTGAACAATCTCTATTCGCTTTATCTAGACGTAGGAGGGACTCTTTAAAATGTTTCACATCTCTAACAATATCACTCGTCCCATGTGCTTTAAAATGCACACATTTAGAATTGCTTTCTAAACAAATTTGAGTAGATAATTTTTTTTCTGTTTTATTAGGTGTAGGTTGGTATAACAGACAGACTGAAACTGTTTTTCAAATTCACGATTTGGCAATATCTTTCTAGAAAATTTGTCATGGGAGAACAGTGAATGATCCTATCAGGTGGTCTAAGAAATAATCTCATGTTACTACTCACCAATGTCACTAGCTCGATATGCTCCAATATGCACTATTTTTGCCAAAACGCCTTTAGTGGAAAAAAACGTAAACCTCCATTAAAGTGATCTATTTCTGCATTATTTGTCCATAAGTATTCTTAGGGGAGAATAACTGTCATGCCATAAAGAGTGTGTTTTTAACAATGTTATTTTTGTCAACATTACTGGCCAAATGTGTTTTAAAATAACCGTTTGCAAGTATTTTTCCCAAACATTCCTTGGGAGAGCATCCCCCATTCTTTCTATTGTGAGATCTTTGAATAATCATGTTTTACACATTTTATTTGCCCAATGAGCTTTAAAAAGCACTGGTAATACTATCCTTCCAAATTATTGATGGTGTAGAATCTCTAAATCCTACTATAAAACAGAGCTCTCAAGTTTCCCAGGCCCATGCATGTTTATTTCACTCAGTCCATGTATTTTGTATTCTGGGATAGTCCTCTTATCACATTACTAAGTCAAAGTCAAAACAACTTTATTAGGGTGCAAAAATAAAAGTACACAATCCAAGTTTAAAAAAAACATGAAATATATAAAATACTCGTTTTAGTACAGTTTAAAATAGTATTCATAAACATCACATATAAAAATACAGTAAAGTGCAATAGGGCTGGTGCATATAAAAACATATCAGGGGGAGAATTGATGATTTACTCAAAGTGCACCATGCCTCGCGGCCACACAGCAGCTCTCCAATAAAGAGGCAACTTGTAACCAAGACTCATCATTTGTCAAGTGCTGTAAGAAATAAAAAGCTGAGCTACACTGTCTAAAGTTCTGAGACCTCATAAGTGGGATTAAAAATAATTTCGCGTATGTCTTATAAAATTCATAAAAAAGATAAAATTTAACATTGGTTGCCCAGATCTACCATCGCAAGGTTTTTCTGATAGCTCAGTGGAAAAAAATTAATATATTTAATGGTGTCTGCCCTAAAGCAAAATAATAAACATTGTTCCCAGTGCCCGCATGCACTTAACAAATAATTAGTCAGCGGTCTGTCAAGGCTCAGATGCAAACAGGCTGTGACAGTGGGCGTTAGCATTTCCATAGTAGGTCTATGGGATCGAGCTTGATTGGGGAATAACAATTTCACAAGGTTTTTATTTAGACTACCGCTGGAGCAAGGTTTCAGGAAAGCTTGAGGCAGCCCAATCTCCTGAAAGGTTTTCTTTACAGATGCTAACCATGGTATACGTAAGCACTTATTACATGCTACGCAGTCCTTGATAATGTCTCCATCAAGGAACGCCTCCTCAGTTTTCCAAATAGATAACCACAGGAGTAGAGGGCGAGCTCTAATACAGTCACTCGTATAGGTCAAACCCAGCTGCTCATGGCAAATGAAATGGGAGGAAGATAAAGGGACAGAGAGAGCTTTTCTGTAAAAGTGGTTTTCCTCCATCTGAATGGCTTTGCAGTTTGCAATACCCCATATCTCGGCCCCATATGTTGCGACAGGGATACACTGAGTTGTATACATCTGCAAAAACAGTGAAAGTGTCCTCCCCCAACAGGGCTGCGGTAGACTAAAGAGGGAGCCAACTGCCCTAGATAACTTGAGCCTTGCGTGTGTTATGTTAGGTGCCCAGGAACCAGTTGAAAAAAAGGGACCCCATAATAGGAAAAAGTGCTGGTGCTTTCTAGATGGTTTGGGCCTACAGCAAGGGTAGACATCTGGTTACACTTGGGGCCACAAGCCAGAATGTATG
This sequence comes from Triturus cristatus, assembly GCF_964204655.1. Taxonomy (NCBI): domain Eukaryota; kingdom Metazoa; phylum Chordata; class Amphibia; order Caudata; family Salamandridae; genus Triturus; species Triturus cristatus. The sequence goes on from NC_140595.1 coordinate 586,198,135, forward strand.
ATTTCTAAAACTTAGTTTGCGGATCAAGAGCAGCCATGAATTTGATGAAGGAAGACACCAACATTACTAAAACAGAATTACACATACCAGAATGCATAGAAAACAACAGGAGTAGACAGACTACTCATGCACGAGCCTGGGAAACAACCAAAGTCTTCTAAAGTGGGATTAAGTACAGTTGTTTTTTATCCAATGTATTTCTGATGGCACCTATCGTCACTCTTTTCCCCAAAATTCTTTGGAAAACAGTTTAGAGTGGTATTTTAGTGCTCTGTGGTTTGGCAATGTGGCCCAGTGTGTCCTAAAATACACTATTTGGGGTGTGAAGTTGACGGGGAACAAAATGGCTGCTCTTCTTGAGGACACTTGCTAATGACTATGCCTTGGCGGTCTCCAGGAGACATTCAAAGGTATGCCAGTGTCCCTTCTGCTACAGCATCGGAGGATGATCTTTGTGCTGATGGTGGACGGCGGGTTTCTACCTCCTGTCCGCCAGCAGTAGGTGTCTCGGAATGCATAGCATTTGTGTAGTGGAGGGGCTGAGGTTGAGAGACCCAGCAGTGGCAGTGAGGTCCTGTAGGTAAGCAGAGCCCACGGTGAACGGCCCTGTCACAAGCATGCCCATCAGGAATTGCCGGAGGAGGCAAGTGGCATATTGGTAGGTTAAATGATTCTGCCCTTTGACTCCGTGTCTTGCCACATCCTCCCCAGGACCGCCTCTAAGTTAGCCTACAGTAATGAGCCTGTGATCGTTCCCCATACAGTTCTGGGGTTGTACTTTCTGCTTGGGTCTCCAAAACTGCTGCCATTTTGGATTTTTTTTTATCAAAGGGTGCATGGGCTGACACGAGGAAGAAAGACAGCATGGGGGAGTTATTGAAACTTCAAAACAACACTCACTACAAGTACCCAAAAGGGGACATCTCATAAATGGAGAACAGTGAATTCACATCTGGGGAACATTTACAGGCGTCCCAGGGCAGATTGGGCTTATTGGGGTGAGATGGTAGCAATCAGGGTCTTTTACCAGGGCTGTCCTGGAGCTTTATGCCACTATTAAACCTAAACTGAGCACCAAGTGCACCGTTTTACCATTTGACCATCGGGGTAGCGAAGTTGAGCAGTACGAGACCTATTCAGGGAGGTGGTGCCGAGTTAGAGACTGAGGGTCCCATTAATTATTTGGTGGTCGGGCCGTCCTCCTCTAGGGAGATGGAGTCAATTACTCCATCGCTCTGTTGGAGGTTCCAACCTCCAAATTATGAAATGTCAGTCCAGACATCAGACATTTCAAGCATTGACAGGAACTGCAGTCAAGGTGGTTCCTGCTAATGTATTGTAACTTTTGTATTGTATCAAACATGACTGAGCCATATGCCAAAGTTATAATATTTTTATATCACTTTTTTTTTTTTAAACATGTATCTCTCACCATGGGGGTTTCCTCCCATGGCTAGGGGGGGACTGCGCATTTTTCAGTGCCCCTTACTTACAGGATTTTCCTGGCGGTGACGGGCATTGTAAAACAGCGATATGTCCACCCATCTACATAGGTTGGCGGACATATGGGCAATTCTCCAACGGCCCTTTCTCTATAAGCCCATCAGTGAAGTTTGACCACGGCGGAGATGGAGTAGTCTCCACCATCATCAAACTATGGTCCATGGACCATAGTCTTGGCAGGAAGGGAACTCCATCGCAGTTGTGATGGAGTTCCCTCTCCTCCACGATTTAAATTCAGTCCTGAAGAAAGCAATGGTACAATCTAATTCCAATCTCTAACTCCTAAGTAAGTAAGTAAGTTAAGTTTATTATATAGTTAATACAAACCATTACAAATAAGCCAGGTATTCTAATAAATAATTCTGAAATAACATAAATCTCTAAATCAATGTTCAGCCTTTGCTTTCAATTCTAAAAGAAAAAGTGTTTTACACAAAACGCAATAATCTACATAATTATCAGAAGGCACTTCAATCGGTAAACTAATACCGTAACTAATATTTACAGTGACTTGGGAGAGGGAGACAGCCTAGGCCATTCCTATAGGACATGTATCAAGTAGTAGTTAAGTGCAAGTGGACTATATCCCTTCGGTAGGATTTTGTGGGTAGTGTTTGCCGGGACTCCTGTAGGCACATCTGACCTCTTTCCAAGAGTTGTGGAATTGTTAGTCTCAAACAAAGTAATAGTTCCCCTTGCTCTCTGTGTTGCATTTACACGGTATATTTCTGTCCTTCTTGGCTGTCAGTGTGGTCAAGGCTAGGCCTGCAGTTGCCGTAGGCAGTGGGGCAGTGCCACTCAGTGTAGTGGGAGTCCTTGCCTGGCCCACTGAGTAGGGTTCACTTTGACACTGTCTCGGTCCAACTGTCTTGCATCTACATTCTTCCTGGTCAACTGAGAGCCGACAGTGCCTGTAGTTAGCCGCACTCGCGGTGCCCTACTTGCGGTCCAGTGGATCCCTTCTTTGTTAGATTTTTCTTGGGCCTGGATTTTGCCCGCTCCCCCCAGCCCCCAAGCTATATGCCCACCCCGTTTCACAGTGGTGATGGTGAGGCATTGTTTAATGTCTTCTCCAGAAGGGGAGCACGGCTCAGATTCCTGGCATAGCACTTCCTCAGGCACTGAGGTTCTTCAGTTGAGACCACTTAATATGGTCACAATGCCTTTAGCGCTTTTCACTGCTAGGGTCTTGGGTTCTTTCATGGGAAAGCCCACAAAGTACCCAGTCAATTCTTGTGAGCACCTCAAAGCCTCAATCAGGGGTGTAGCTTCGGGGGGGGGGGGGGGGGGTGTTTGTGGTGTTACACCACCTTAATAAATTTAACATTTAATAAATAGTTGGGTACAGGAGCTTTCAGCTGGGTATAGTAAGATGTCTGTTCGATTTCACCTGGGATTTTTAAACAGTCACTCCGACAAAAACACAAACATACATTCTTGTCTCTGTTTTGAAGGTCTTAAAACATGGGTATTTTACAAAGTACTGTGTTTTAAGTACCCCTCACAACCCGCACTCCATTCCCTTTCTGGCCCTTAAGCCCCCCTCATGAGCTGTTTCCCATATAATAATTAACATGATCTGCCAGCGTGATTGTCGGAAAATCTGACCCCCCCCCCCCCTCCCCCCAGCCTTACTGACCAAGCTACGCTCCTGGCCTCAAGTGCTCCAGCTTAAGTACAAGCTGCAGGGATACCTGGGTCTTCCACACCTCAACATCTGGCTGAGTGGTGCAGGCCTTCGTAAGGTGTAGCAGCTTGAGTTTGTTCCGCCTCAGATCCTTGGCTGTCCTTCATAAGTGTCTGGCCTATATTTATACTAAGGTGGCAAACAGAGTTTGTATTTTTAAAGAATCACATTCTGGAACCAGTTTCCAGCAAGTTCAGCCTTTTTCTTTTTCTTCCCAGACTGATGCAACCATAGTGCTTGCCCTCAGATATCAGCAGACAGGTGAAATGGAGTTGGGAGTTTCCTGTGAGGGTAGACTCAAAACAAGGGCACAGAGAGGGAGGGGCTACCACACATAACTACCTGTTAAGCTGTGTGGTGAGGCAGCCCAAACAGGGAACAATGGAGCCACAAAGCACACAGTATTTCAGAAGGTTCCTCTGTCTCCTTCCCTCCACACCATAGAGTCTGGTGCTTTACGAAGGACCTGAGGAATGTCCTGGAGGAGCTCGACAATTCACAGTGCTCTCTGGAGCTCTTTCCAACCTCATTTTGGGTTTTATGGAATCAAAATGGACTCCTGTGTTGTCACAGGCACATGGAACAGGCCCAACATGCATTAACTCTACACACAGATTGCATGGATGGAGAGAAAGACCTGGTTGCAGGGGACTGGCAAACTAATTAAAAAATACGAGCGAGGCTATTTGGCAGCATGCACAACCACTACACACAGACGTTTAACATGCAACTTTGGCATCCATGTCCCACGTGGATGGAGCAAAGGACCCAACAGCAGGGGGCTGGCAGACCAAATTAAAAATACAGAAGGTGCTAGTAGGCAACTTTCCCTGGCAGGTGACAGGAAAAAATGCTTGAGTTGCTGCTATAATATTTCGCTGCCACCACTGCCAGTCCCCAGCAGCCTGTTGAGCTGATGGCAGTCATGTTCAGCAGAAGGAAGGTGTACATGGTGTGTCCTTCCAGTCACATAGCCCTGTTCTGGGTTGCACTCCATGTTACAGGAAGCCCTCAACATGCGTACATGATTGTCATCTGTGTTGCCGCGAAAAAGTCACAAAACCTACATAATCTGTTATAGTGAGTTCAAGGCGTAGCGCATGCACCTCTGTCCCACAACTGAAACTACCATTGTGTCTGTTAACCCAATTGAGAGGAAACTGTATGGTTTGGCAGTTCCAGTGATGAGGGTCAGAAAGGCTTTAAGGCCAAATTGTAGTCAGTGATTCTGTCATACAAATTGCAAACTGGTGTAAAGAGTTTTCTAGCTATTCCATGTGAAGGTGGGTAGAAGTGGCACTGCCCTTTGATGATGAGGGGGCCAGACTGCCCAAGGAGAGGTCAAAGTCGGGGGACAACTGTTGGAGGACACAATCATGATTGTGCTAAGATCATCTAAAGTGAGGTACATGATTCTGTGTGAGGCCATCAGCTGGAAGACTGAACGCACAAAGGTTCCCATATCCTTCTCTCCCCAGGCCTGAGCTTCGAGTCTTTCGTGCCCAAAAGGCTCTGATGTCCATCAAGAAAGAACTTGGCAACGTGAAGATAAAAGCCTCCATCACCTATATCCAGTGTGATTAAGGGTGGACCACCAAGAGAAGGAATTTGTTTCTGTACAAGCAGATGCCACAGCAGCATTCCTCGAAGCATTGCTAGCAACGGTTCATGACTCAATAATTGTGCAGTGATAGCTGTTCCCTCTCTCTTCTTTCTTTCTTTCCAGTGACCCCTCCCCCATACCTCCATATTCTGCATGCCTCCTCTCTCTGAGTAGAGCCTGCTCTAAGTTGCATGCCTGCCTCTCCTATTCTCTTTCAGTGTATTTCTGCAAATCGCCTGTACTTTATTTCATAGATCACAACCAGGGCCAGACTGAGAACGCAAACCAGCCTTGGCAAGTAAGTCAGACCGGCCCCGGGGGTTGGTGCTGGTGGGAAACACTGCTGCTGCCTTTTTTTATAGGGGATCGATATTGCTGCACTGCTGCAAAACCAGCCCCCACTTACAAAACCAGCCCTCACTGGTCCAAAACCGGCCCCTTCCTTTCTGGCCCACCGGGAAAACGCTTGGTGCCTGCTACAGCCAGTCTGGACCCGATCACAACCTCTCTTTCTTAAAAGCCGTATCCCAACAATCTAACAATACCTATCCTTCTCACCCACTGCTTCTCCACCCCACCCGCTGTCTTCCCTCACACATTGCTTCCCCCACCTGCGCCCTCTGTTTCTTCCCCGCCCCAGTATATTTTACATTTTAAAAAGTGGGCACAAATGCAGTGATGTGCATCTATAAGGTGATGAGACTTCTACAACATTATGCATTTTTTTGTGGTGCTGCACAGCATCGGGGCTGCTGTACACCTTGGCTAAAACCCATTGGCAAACCCAATAGGTCCCAAAGGTGAGACCGATTGGCTTTGCCAGTGCTTATTTCAGCGAGGTCAAGGTGCAAGATGGAGATATGTTTTTTTGGTCACTTTGTCTGCAATGCAGGGCTAGTTTTCTTTGCTGTAATTAGCATAGACTTTGTTAGACTGAAGCCGGAAGGGTTCTAGCATTACAGGACAGACTTGCAGAGGTGACACATGGAAGATGACTCTCGTCAGCTTTGAAAGGAGGGTTGTTAGATGAGGCAGCAGGATGGTAGTGGATGTTGTGGTTTTTTGGTTGGGGGAGTTCATAAACAGAGGGAGGTTTAAGGAGGGGTAGGTTTGTCCTAATAAAGTGGCTTTTTACGGGAAACAGCCTTTACAATGTGGTCATTACATCGCGTACACTTTACAACGCGGTTGTTACAACGACCACGTTGTTAGAACTCGATGCCTTTACATCGCAAGTCATTAGATCGACTTGCTGTAGGGGGCGCTCCAACCTAAGGAATAGTATAAGTTACTATTCCAACACCTTCCCTACTGTTGCGCAGGCTGGAGTTGGAATAGTAAATTATACTATTCCTAAATCCAGCGCGCCCCCTACAGCAAGTCCATCTAATGACTTGCTTTGTAAAGGTATCATGTTCTAACAACGCGGTCGTTGTAACGACCGCGTTGTAAAGGAACGCGATGTAATAGCATGCGTTGTAACAGGCTATATTCCTTTTTACTTTCCAATGGTTATCCTGGTTCTTTCTGCACCATCTTGCCTGATATTGGATTTGTAGATCTATTCTTAAAATGGGAAAACTCCAAGCCCCATGATCCAAAGTGCTGTTGGCTGAAATCCCATGGCTGGTCTGAGGTGTTGCTCATGACATGACGTCGCTTGCAAGGCATCCCTCAAACCCCTGAGACCCACTTCCCTAAGAACCACTCTGACATGGTGTGCGGCTGAACCCATACATAGCCTCGGGCCCCTTTCTAGAAAAAGCCTTCCCCAGATCTTTCACCCCGGTGCCTTGTCACTTTGAGCGCCGGCATGGCTCTGATGTCGCAGACCTGTCACAGTGTTTTACAGCGCGCGGCAGTCAGTGCTGACGCCCCGAGCCACGCGCCTACCCGGATTCCCGCCCCAGCCGCCGTTCTGACTGTTGAAGCTCCTGTGTACGTCCATCCGCGCTTTACCGGAAGTAACCGTATTTCCAGGCTTCTTCTGAAAATGGAGGAGAGGCATCATATACTCCCAAATATTCGAGGGCAGCAGGGTTATCACCTTTCTGAGAAAAAACACTTTTGGAAGATGCAAAAGCATCAGAGACAGGGTGTGTGTTTTATATTTGTGCATAATAGTCCTGTGTTTGCTTTTATAGCAATTTAAGAAATAATTTAGTCAGCTCGCAAGTACTTTTTAATTGATTTATTTATTTGCTGTTTTTGATTTATATTTCAAAAGGGGGAAAATCCCGGAGTTTAATGCTTCTCCCAACTTTTTTACTGGCAAGAATCGAAAAGTACAGGCCAGGCTGGTGAAATACCTGCCAGGTGGGCAGCCCTACTTGTGATGGTTTCGGTAAAAATACAGGCGTGCAAGTGTGCATGCATGTGATGTATTTGCATGCGCAGTAGAGGTAGTGCGAGAAGCAGCCTTTACAATGAAGCCAGAAACCCGCATGCCTTTACCACACAAGTGACACTACCATGCATGCCATTACAGCGCATGTATTCACAACACATATTCCTTTCCACGCATGCCATTACAATGAATTTCTTTGTAAAGGCATGAATGGCAAAGGCATATTCGTTGTTAAAGTTTTAAAGGTAAGTATTAAGGGTTTAATATTTACCCATATATAAGTGTATATGGAATTTTGGGTAGTAAGCGATTTTTAGGATATAGGGTAGGTATGGGTTTTTGGGTGATAAGGGGTATTAGGGCTTAGGGTGGGTATGGGTTTTTGGTGGCAAGGGTATTTTTTACGTTTTATGGTGGGTATGTTTTTTTGGGTGGCCAGGGTATTTTTAGGGTTTAGGATGGGTATGGATTTTTTGGGTGGCAAGGGTATTTTTAGGGTTTAGCATGGGTATGGGATTTTGGGTGGTAAGGGTATTTTTAGGGTTTAGGGTGGTTATGGGTTTTTGGGTGGCAAGACTATTTTTAGGGTTGAGGGTTTGTATGGGTTTTTGGATAGCAAGGGCAATTTTAGGGTTTAAGGTAGGTATGAGTTTTTAAGTGGCAAGGGGATTTTGGGGATTTAGGGTGGGTATGGGTTTTGAGGTGGCAAGGGAATTTTTACGGTGGGTATGGGTTTTGCATTGGAAAGGGTAATTTGAGGGTTTACGGTGGGGTTATGGTTTTTTGGGTGGCAGGGTATTTTTAGGGTTTAGGGTAGGTATAGGTTTTGGGGTGGCAAAGGTTTTTTAGGGTTTGGGGTGGGTATGGGTTTTGCGCTGGCAAGGGTCATTTTAGGGTTTAGGGTGGGTATGGGTTTTTGGGTGGCAAGGGTATTTTAAGGGTTTAGGCTGGGCATGGGTTTTTGGATGGTAAGGGTGTATGCTTGGGTATATATATATACATATATATATATGTGTGTGTGTGTACATATATATTAAAATATATATTATATATATATATTCGCTGTGAAGGTATTCATGGTAAAGGCATATGCGTGGTAAAGACTTTCGTGGTAATGGCATGCGTGGTAGTGTCGCGGTCGTTGTAAGCACTGCGTTGTAAAGCCATGCGTGGTGATGGCTTGCTTGGTTCCATCGTACAACCAAGTAGTGTGTGTGAAGACAGGTAGTGTCTACACTCTACATGCACAACACCAATCGTGTTCGATGTATGGCTAGTACCCAACTATGCTCCTGTTCATAATCCCATCCTACGCCATCTTGCTCTTCCTTGGGCCTCCAGAAATATCAGTTCTCCAATTTGCATGCAGTCCGGAATGAATTAAGAAATTAATAAACAAATTAGTAATTTGTAAATCACAAACTGAAATCCAAATGGGTGTAATGGCGCTAGCCACTGCCACTTCAGTTTTACAGCGCCTGAACTATAGTGTGGTGGGATTTCGATTGTTTTTGGAAAACAAGATGTTTGGTTTGCGCTCTCAAGGTAATTTAGGATCTATTTCAAAAATTTGAATTAGGAAAGTCCAAAGCCTGATTGCCTAGTTGATATGATGAACAGAAGGTACTATAAGAATTCTGGCCTAGGTAGGGCACAATGTACGGGGCTGTAGAGTACATCCCTGCACAGTGCAGTGGCACTTGCACATGTATGTAAGGACAGAAGATGTGTAAATAAGGCGCTAGAGCAGATTAACAAAACGATCACTGCTCTTAAGTCCTGGGATTCAGTTAGTAGCTCTGTGATATATATATTGTCGCTCAAAAGCACCAGAGCGGTGCACTCACATGCGGGTGCTTCTCATATGCAGGGGTGCTCCCGCATCATAATGACGCTCCAATTCTCCTCCAACTCCTGGTAATACCAAGGAAGACAGCACTCTCGGGGACCGGTTCTGAAATTTTATTCAACAGAACACTCGCACAAGCAAACAGACGCGTTTCGGCAACGGCCTTCTTCTATGTTTACCATATGCACCGGGGTTCGTGCAATATAAACAATATCACTTCCTATAATAACACAAACCATAGTGGTTATTCTTCCTTTAAGTGGTGACTTTATGCAGGTCTTCAAGTGTTTATGTACATATGAGGACATTTCAAAATGGCGCTTATGGATTTTGCTTTGGGACTACAGATCGCGATGACGCGATAGTCCCTTGTTTGTGTTGTTATAGGAAGTGATATTGTTTATATTGCACGAACCCCGGCGCATATGGTAAACCTAGAAGAAGGCCATTGCCGAAACGCGTCTGTTTGCTTGTGCGAGTGTTCTGTTGAATAAAATTTCAGAAACATTAAAGATTTCCAACCATTTTAAACAGTGTTACGAACGTGTCATGTGAAAACTACTAATACAGTGAAGAGTGAAGACAGACTGGTAGTTTTTCATGATTACTATTACAATTCATAGTATTGCTGAAATCGATTTGATTTTAAATTCATTATAAATTGTTTGTTAGGCTGCTGATAAGTTGCATTGAGCTACTCAACTCATATAGCAAATTTATGAACAAACTATTTCACCGTTAATAATTTCAGACCGTAGTCGGATATAATATGCACAAAAAACGGTTTGAAAATAGAAAAGTATGAGGAGTCACAATCAAGCCCCAGTGGGCTGGTTCGATCTCTTTGCAGCATAGAAATGAATTAGTATTATTTTCCTGCGTTATAACATACATTGTAGTCTGCCCAAGTGGGCCAAGTAACCACATCATCATTAACCCTTTGTCTTAAAAAGTGCTTGTGCAGAAATTAATAACTCACAATTACATAAAAACTGTTAAAATCTCAGGGAGCATAGGAGCAGCGACACATCAATACAAATTACATATGAGTATGGAAATCTTCTTCCATATTAAGGCCTTCTGGGATTTTTGTATTTAACTCTATAATATAACAAGATTCAAGTCTTCTTAGTTTTTTCTCCCAGTTTCCACCTCTTGCATTCAGTGGAATGGCATCAATTACAAAATACATCAAACCATTTGTATCTTTGCTATGATATTGTTCAAAGTGGCGCGCCACTGGATAAGATTTGTCTCCATTCTTTATAACTCTTAGGTGCTGGAGAACTCTTTTATGCACAGGTAAGATAGTGCTGCCCACGTACCTCAGGCCACAAGGGCACTGGAGCATGTAGACAGCAAAATCTGTTTTACATGAAAATTGTCCTTTTATTTTTTTCTGTATCATGGAGAAACCTGTGTTATAGGAAGAGGTATTAATACCATGTGCACAAGCTTTGCACTTGATGCATTTGATAAAGCCATCTCTCCTGCTAAGCCAGGATGAACCAGTAGATTTAGATAATATAGGCAACATATTACTGACTAGTTTCTGTTTTAGAGATCATGCCTGTCTGAACGTAATTTGTGGCTTCCATTGTGCAGATTTGCCTAGAATCTGGTCATTACGAATGATATGCTAATGTTTTTGCAGTATACACCTTAAGCTGTCCTGCTGCTTGTTGTATGTGGTGATCATTCTGCATTGGTTCTTATTTTCTTTATCGACTTTTTTTAGTTTTAATGGTTTCATTAAAGAGAATTTCCTCTCTAATCTTTACAGGCTTGTGAATAGCCTCTAGTTCTGAATCGTGCTCTAAGGCATTGCAATTCTTCTTCAAGATTCTTTTTATTGTTGCAGTTCCTCATGGTGCGAAGACTTTCCCCATAGGGGATATTTATCAAATTTTTCGGGTGGAAACTGGTTGCATGTAGCAACACATTTCCTGCCGTTGCTTTACGGTAAAGTTTTGTTTCTAATTTCCCTTTATGGACAAATACAGTTAAATCAAGGAAATTTACTTCAGTTAGACTTATAGTGCTCGTAAATTTAAGATTGAGATTATTAACTTGCAGTTTTTTTATAAATTCTTTGGCATCTTTTTCTGAGCCTTTCCATACGACGAATAAGTCGTCGATGTAGCGACTCCAATGCACTATGTGCTCTTGCCAGTCAACATGAAAAAGCGATTGGACCACCTACTGCTCCCACCAGCCCATATGCAAATTAGCATAGCTGGGGGCGAAGCAGGTGCCCATCACTCTACCGCATATTTGATGGTATAGTTCTCCATTAAACAGAAAAAAGTTGTTTTCTAGGCAAGTCAATATCATTGTTAGCAACATCTGTGTGTGAGACCACAATTTCAATGGTCGACTCCCCAAGTAGGATTTGATTGCCTTAAGTCCGTCCACATGCCTAATACTGGTATACACTGTGGTTACATCTATGGTTACCAGCAAGAAATCATCTTCCCATGGGACGTCATAGACTTTCCTTAAAAAATCTCCGGTATCCTGTATAAAGGATGGGAGCTTTTTTACAAATGGACATAGGAACGAGTCTACGTACTTAGATGTATTTTCTAAGGCACTAACAATGGCTGAAATTATAGGGTGGCCTGGAGGGTTTAAAGTGTCCTTGTGTACTTTTGGTATTAGATATAGTACAGGAATTACTGGATTATTGATTTTAAGAAACAACAATTCATCATTGCTTATCAAACATTGATCATACCACTTTTAAAGCTGTGCGTTATACATGTGGTGGCTATTGGTCATTATTTCTTTTTGGGATTTTACATAGTTAGCACGATTGTTAAGCTGTTTATATGCCTCACACAAATATTGTTTCTTGTCCCATAAAACCACATTTCCTCCTTTATCTGCATTATGGACGATATAGTTCTCATTGCATGCTAGTTTGTTAACTAGCGCATAATAATCTCTTTCTTTTTGTGCAAAAGGTTTTTTCTTAGCATTTATTCTTTTATAAAGATTTTTTACTTCATTTACCACAAGATCATTAAACACATCCACAGAGTCTCTGGCTGTCATAGGGACAAATTTGGAGGTCGGTCTCAAATCGGTAGGACCATCACTGTCGATATTGACACCTTGTTGTAATGCTAAAACTGTTGCACGATCAGCGGTGCTGCGTATATCTAGGAATTCACTTGGTATTTTGAAGCGGTGGGAACTGGACAAGCAATACGTGGAGATATATATATATATATACAAAAAAGAAGCAGAGAACTCTGGGTAGTTCTCAAGTTTAGGTGGAAAGCAGCTCCTGTATGGAGAACTCTCAACACCAGCGACACTCTAGATCTGCTCACCTCAAATGTCTGCTTTTCTATCAAAGTCTTTAAGTGTAGGATTAGCAAAGTGCCATCCGCGACCAAATATATATATATATGTTGTATATATATTTCATTCATTCATCCATTCATTCTGTCATTCATGGGAGACTGCTTACGTGAAATGAGAACATGACAATAACAAGAACGTTTTGCACCAGAGAAGGTTCACCAGGCAAATTTGTCGGTTGGTCAAGATTCTTTGTCGTTATAGATGAGCGATCTCAGAGTGAAAGAACTGGAGTACCCTAGTGCGTCTGCCCCACGTGTAGTTCAGCAATACATCATTCTATCATGCATTTGCTGCACATTGATTTACCTCAGAGTCCCACGCAGGAGAGGCATTTCTTCAGACTGTCACCATTTATAATACATTTCACAGTGACTCTGAGCTGTAAATCACCTGGGAGCTTGCAGCACGAGACTTCTGCCATCAGTTTGGTGGTTTTTAATACTGGCCACTGGAGAACAAGCATTGCCAAAGGCATTAGGTCTCCCTTTTGGGTTCTACTGGGTTTGCCTATTGCTTTTGGCTGTGCTATAATGCGTCGGAATGGTGTGCTGCATTGGCAAAGTAAAAAAGGTGCAGTGGTGGTTATGGTGTTATTCCACTGACATAAGCATGTATCCGAAAGAATGCGCGCACCAGCGGAATGACGCTGGCACTATTTGCTTTAATTTGTTTATTTATGGAACGAAGGTGGCTGATTCCACTTTGATTGGTAAATAAAACAAACTACGATTTTTTTTAGCATTAAAGTGTCAAGTAAAAGTAAAAGAGAATAGTGGATGTTGGAGGGGAGTGAATGGTAATGGAGGAACGGGTGGGGAGAAGAAGGAGAAGAGAAGCAAACGGAGGGTGGGGGAGAGAAGCGCAAGAGGGAAAGAGCACCAAAGAAGGACAAAGGCAAGAGAGAGCAACACAGAGCTTTAGGTGGGAGGGAGAGAGAAGTACACAAGGAAAACAGTTGGAAAACACATGCACTTATGGAGTGCTTAAGCAAAAAGAAACGAGAGAGTGCAGCAGGGGGAGAAAGCATACAGACAAGAGAGAACACACGGAGAGGGGACACGATGGCCAAATCTGGAAAACACATGCACTCTTGTGGAGTGCTTAAGCAAAAAGAAAAAGTAGTTCCCTAAAAGTGAGTTGCAGAAGGACACAAGTAAAGAGAACGTGCTCCAAGGGAGGGACAAACACAAGATGGACAAGGCAGGACATTGATAAGAAGCAAGGAAATTAGAGTGACAATGAATTCAACCAATGGTGATCAACTGGCAGGCTTTAAGCCCACTGAATTATATGGTATTTAATAATACATCTGCATCCAGACAGATAGTGATGTGTTAATATAAATGTGCCACACTTAAACTATCATTTGCCCCTAATGTTCAGACTTTAGTAAAGAAAATGTTTCAAGCTGAAATTTATCAAAATGTATCAAAATCGTGGCACATAGGGTCAGTGCTGTGCCTGACACATTTTAAGAGTTGACTAGTCACCTCTGGTCACTTCTCGGCCCTGAATGTGCACAGAGTACATTACCTCTGTCTTTCTGACATGCCTTGCGCAACCCAACCCCTGTTCACCCTCTTTCCATGCGTAACTTTGATGAACTTGCCCTGTGCTCATCCGTACTAGGTGCCCGCTGCCCCAGAGGAACCCCGTCCCTACAGAAACTATGTAAAGTGCCCCAAGCACATATTGGTCCTTTTCCATTGGCCGTCACCTCCAGCAGCACTGAACTTGGAATGCTAGACGCCTAGTTTGTAGATCTGCCCTGTCAATGCTTCTCCTGCTCTCATCCCCTTTGCTCCCCTGTTCTTCTCTCTGGTTTACTATTGTTGGGATTACCTTCCTATGTTAATACTCTAAGTTCAAAGACGTGCCTGGCTCCCAATCTCAACATATAACATTCATATTAATAGGAAAAAACGTAACCATAGCTCTAATTTTACCAGTTATGCCACTGGCTCTATGCGTTATTGCATCAGTTCTGTCGATTTGGAAAACAAAACTCTATAAAAAATATTTTTTTTTAATGGTCCCATCTTAGACTTTAAAATGGTGACACGTTTACGCAAAATTGAGTGAACATCTCAAATTGATAGACTGAAGATACCTTTTGTGTCAATAGGTGTTAAAATTTCAAATTATCTGTATGATAATAGTACAGTATATGTTCATAACGTGCCTGTATTTACGTATATGCCACAATATTTCCTTGTATAATGTCACTTTTCTTGCTGCATAGTTTAGTCGACCCTATCGCATAATTTGGTTCTCTCGGTTTTTCCTAATATGAGATCTTGAAATTGAATAATTAAGCTCTGCTTAGCAATTAATTACTTATAAAGAAGGTATTACCTACCATTTAAGGCCTGTTTACCCCAAATATGAAGCTTTTAATCAAAGCTACTGGAATTATGCAATTCTGTGGCCTTGGTACTTTCATCGTGAATATGGACTGGCGACACTAACCGCATACCCCACCATCAACAATTGTAGCTCAAACTGATAAAAAGTTGTTAAAAAGATTTAACAGAAAACAAAAGCCGTACACGCTTTCTTGCAATTCAAAGAGTATGGAAAGAATGATTCCTTCTTTGTCATTAAAATACTTTGTACCGCTTTTCATGTAATATGTGTTCTCACAGCAGCACTTATTTAAAGAGGGCAATACGAGTTATGAAGAATCCTGAACAAGCTTCATCTCGCTTTCAGATTCATTGCTTCGAATATTAAAGGGCTTCCCAGTGAGATGGTACGTATAAAATGTGAGTGCGCACCCCGTTTCTGCTGAGACGACCTGCCTACACTCTAAATATAGGGTAAGGTGCATGAGGCTTCCCCAGCCCCGCCAGCCTATCGGGAGCAAGGGCTTGCCACCAGATATGAGACTGACTCTCCTCATGCTCCTATGTCTCTGCAGCCTAGGAAGGACCACACATCATCAGTCATGGCTGTTCTCTACTGGGTCCTTGTCGCCTCTGCACCTAGACCAACATACATGCAGACGCTATATTTATCCACACAGGCCAACAGACCCACAGGCATCAACGCACAGAGACCCACAGTTATACCTCATTCTGTGTGGTAAGCGGCGCATCAGCAGAACACTGCATGAACTGCAGCAGGGCACACAAACTGGTGTGTTGTGCACAGTGCTTTAAATGGGCAGGTGCTATCTGGTACTGAGTACCTGCACTACTTTCATTTGAAAAAGAGAGTACCCGCAGTTGTCAGCACTGCTGCACTATAGTTAATGGTTGAGTACTGGCACATTTTCAGTAGCGAACGGATACTCTGAATAGTGAGTGCCTGCACTTCTATATTTCCATTTAAAGCACTGGTTGTGCGTCAGAGGAGCACACGGCAAGGTGTGCCAGGGAAGCACAAATGAAGCATGCCCCACCATCAACAATTGTACTTTGCTTTGACCGATGCACCATAAGGGAGAAGTGGGTGAAGCTCCGCCGGAGAGCGCTTGGTGGTGCACAGCTGCCACGTTTCCCAGGTCCATGTATGGTGTGCCACTCCAGGCCAGATTTTTCCTTGAATTCTGGCACTTGTAGTCCTGTTTCGAATAAACAAGATTACAATTCAAAGAATAAACCTGGGCAGGAGTAGCAAATCAATTGTGGACCATGGGCATCAATTCACCAAAATTCCAAGGGTAGCGGAAGTGACGTCACATGCCATTTGATCTTGTCTCACACACACATGCTTACACATACACACACATTCACATAAACACACTCTCACCTGCAAGCACGCACACAACAGACATTCAAAAGCATTATTTGCTTACCTTATCTACCAGATAGGGTCACACTCCTGCAAATTATCCTCCATTTTTATTACACTAATTGTAAATAATATTATTCAATATTTGCATAATACATTTTTTCAGAAATCCAGGAAAGGAGAACTCAAACTGACGTCTATTAGGACGAGCTGCCCCTGTCATCCAGGAACTGATTTTGCCACTTCTGTGCCCAGGGGTTGCAAAGGCAGTGCCAGGAGTTGCAAGGGGCAAGCCAGGGGTCACAGCTGCGACCCCTAAATGACGTCCATGGCATGGACCCGGGAAACATAGATGGTTGCTGATGTCCCCTATGGGAGCTCCTCTGCTGTGCATTTGGTCACCACTGAGTATTGAGTAGCACACCAGCAACAGACAATACTCAGCTCAGGAGCACAGGGGGGTGCATTATGCAGTGGTGGCTCCTCCGCTAAGGTGGAGGAGTGTCGCCCTACTGCTTCAGCGAGCAGTGCAAAAAAATACCATTATATAACAAGAGTCATCATTTTACTTTTCTTTGCAGGACTTGGGTCGGGCAGGGCTGGGCTCTCCGCCTTCAGAGCAGTGAGGAGTGGTTTGCACTCCCTAAGTGCGCATGACATTTTGGGCCGGCCAAACTGTCATGCGCACTTAGCTCGTTCTCCACTGAGCTGTGTTGCACAGCCCCGTAGAAAACATGCACAGGCTCCCAGGCACTGCCTGAGCGGCCTG
Source organism: Triturus cristatus (assembly GCF_964204655.1). NCBI lineage: Eukaryota > Metazoa > Chordata > Amphibia > Caudata > Salamandridae > Triturus > Triturus cristatus. The sequence continues at coordinate 586,215,000 of NC_140595.1, forward strand.
TTTGTCCGCTCAGACCAATCACAACACTGCTGATACAGCGTTGTGATTGGCTGGGAGAGGCAGGCAGCCTGGGTGCTTCCGGTTCCGTGGACGGAGGAGAGGCGGCGCCGGCTTGGACAGCAACAGGTAAGTTTATTTTTTATTTTTTTATCATCCCCCGCCTCACCACCCTCCATCCGAGGCAGCCGCCACTGACATTATGGGGGCACGGGATGATGTACAGTAGGGGCAGAGTGTGATGTACAATAGTGGGCTCATGTTGATGTGTAGTAGGAGGGCACATGCGGTGCTTGGAGGTCTCAGATTTCCCATGCTGCTCATAGGCACCTCGCTCATTCCTGTTTTTATCCTTGTGTCTCTAGACATGTGGTCTTTCCCCATTATAAATGCAGGAACACAAAGTACCGGAATGCAAAGAGCACATTTCAGCTCTGGATAAGCTACCACGGTCTGACATTTTTGAAGACGGTATTTTCTGACTTTTTTCCTAATCAATTTCTGTGGTTTGTTTACAAGTTAAGGAACCTCCTTGTGGTACCGCCGTATTTAAAATGGCCTCTTTAATATCGGCACCATTTATATACATATGGCCTCTTTTATTTAGGCACCATTCATATACATATGGCTTATTTTATATAGGCACCATTCATATACATATGGCCTCTTTTATATAGGCACCATTCATGTACATAAATGGAATGAAAACAGTTGAAACTTTCCTGCATAATACGCCAGTTGGCAGCTATTCAAATGAGTGGTTAAGAAATAAATAAAAACGTTTAATGGTGTTTTGGTTTTGGTTGCTGTTTTCAAATGTTCTCGGTTATTTTACTTTCCTCTTTTTGAACATTAAAGCTGTATCGACTAACAATGTAATGTACTAACCTGCTCCTCTCAAACTCTGCATCTAATGGCAAACATCCCTGATGTGGTTCATAGGGCCACATTTAGAGGGAGGCAGGAATTGGATATCTGCCAAAAATGAAAGATGTATTTTGTATTATCTGCGCATCTCTTCGATCCCCTGCCTCATTTTGAGTGCGTTGGGGGGGGGGGGAGGGGGGGGAGGGGAGTTCCCCAGGGCACAGCTGCCATCGGCCCTTAATTCAGGAAAATCGCTGCATGGATTCAATGCTAGTAGAAATGGACTGCACACCTGAGGATGGTCCCCCCAACTCTATGCCCACCAGTGTCTTTCCTGCCAGGTACTGCCATGCCAACCACAGCAGTCTCAGATAGAAAATCTCCAAGGTAGAATGCTACCAGTGCCTTGTGGATATTACATTGTTTTTTTCCTGAAGATCCATGCTTTAGGGGTCAGACTTAAAAAAAAAGTGCAGATTGGTCGTTTCATACCGCCTCCCCATATTCCCGCTGAAGTGGCTTGCGCAGGGAGGCAGGAGCTACTTCAGTGAAAAAAGGCTGTCAGCCAATAGCAAAGTCTGCATTTTGTGCATCAGTGAAAAAAGGCCATCAGCCAATAACAAGGTCTAAATGTGGTCGACTGGCAACAGCTACTGTACTAAGACTGGTCCAGCAAACACTAAATGACCCATATCCTCTCTAGTTATAAATATATTGATTCTGTACATGCCTTTGTCTTCCCAGTCACATTCACACTCACTGTGTTTGCCTTTCCTCAAGGGTTGTGGTGTCTTCTAAGCCCCCAAAAGTTTTATGAATCCGTGTGGGCATCCTTTGCTTTCGCTTTCCTCATTTACCACAGAATGAGATTTTCCATAGCTTGACATCATTGGTGGGTTCGGACAGGGAAACAGCCTTTAGATCGCATGCTTTACATCGCATGCAATTACTACGAGGTCGTTACAACGACCGCGTTGTTACAACACGAACCATTACATTGCAAGTTGTTACAACGACTTGCTGTAGGGGGCAGAAGTTGTTGGATTCACAATCCAATACCTTCCCTGCTGTTGCACAAACTGGAGTCGGAATAGTAAATTATACTATTCCTGAGTCCAGCGTGCCCCCTACAGCAAGCCTTTAAAATGACTTGCGATGTAATGGTTTGCATTGGAACAACGCGGTTGTTGTAACAACCACGTTGTAATCGCATGCGATGCAAAGCATGTGTAGTAAATGTATATATTCGTTAGGACACAGCCAAGACATCGATTTTGAGACCGTGTATTTTGCAGAGAAGTTGGTAGCCCTGTGTAAGTGGAGATTTTGAAATGGGGACAGTGTCTAATTTGAGCTGGTGGGGGCCACCAGCACTCAATGAAGATGCAGTTGAAAGACAAGAAACCCTTACAAAGGAAAAAGCAGTAACCAGCAACAGTGAAATAAAGGGGAAGGAGGTGTCTGGTAGTGGAATAAAGAGGCATGAGGTGGATTGAAGACTGCACAGCCTTGGTATTCGGCAAGCTGACATTTAATAGCGCTTGCCGGTCTTCAAGCTATCCTGGCTGAAGAGGAGGTCTAAACTGGGGTGGCATGTTTAGCAAAAGAATGATGGATTTAACCCAGATCTCTTGACTGGGGGTGAATGTTTTGATTTGTTCTGCATTCCGTCCATCAATTGTGTGTCTTTTGCTTTCTCGTCCTAAGTGCGCCAGGTATGCCTAGACCTGGGTCCTGGGCTCACTGTGCCACTGGAATCAAGCTATCCTGGCTGAAGAGTGGTGAAACGCCGAAACCGGTCCTAGGACGCTTGTTTCCGGTCCAGGGAAGAACTGGCTTGGCAGTTCGGGCTGGACTGTTCCCATGAGGCATAGGGTCAAAACTGATTTGCATGTGGCCAGGTCTAAACTGGGGTGGCATGGAGAGCAAAAGAATGATGGAATGTTTTTTTGTTTCAAATTTTTTAATTTAGTTTCACATTTCCACACATTGAGTAAATCAACAATAGAAATCATTGCTTCTTACAAGCATGTAGATCTATAACTATTATTCTGAGAGAAATCACAATTAAGAAGAAACAGAAAATCTCTGGCGCATGTTTTTACATTTCGGATACAACATAATAGATGCCGCAGGGGCTATCTCATAACCGACCTCAGGTAAGGTGAAAACAACATGTATATGTCCTCAGCTGCATACATTAGAGATCAGGTACGAGACTTGCCTGTGTCCCTAGTGTGTTCCCTCGTGGTGCGCTCTTGCTGGGTGTTTTAGTATTTGTGTTTCCGACAAGATGTCATCGAATTCTAGATCTTCAGTGCGGTGGGGAAACCTTTAACCGTGGGGGAAAACTGGGGGTGAACTGGGGGTTTCCGGTGCAGAGCTACTGGTGGATGGTAGTTGATTGTGAGTATAACACACGGTACTGTATCGGCCCCTGGGGTGGGGACCGTGGAAATCATGCTGCATGCATTCTGTCGGGGCCCGTGCCCATCCCGCTATGTTGCCCGTCATATGTGTCCCTATCTGGGCCTATGTTCTTGCCTGTCTGCCTTTGCGGGGATACCTGAAATGAATGATGGATTTAACACCAGATCTCTTGACTGGGGGTGAATGTTTTGATTTGTTCTGCATTCCGTCCATCAATTGTGTGTCTTTTGCAGTCTTCAGAGCAGAGCTTTAGACACCTGCACTTATTACTTTACAAATTAAGCACTGAATGAGGAGATGGACATGGGTTTAGGAAGTGGGGGAACATGGGTTTATGTAGGAGAGGTGCTCTATGTTTCATTTTTTTTAATAGTATGCTAAAACATTAAACAGATAAATCATTTACAGGTAAGGGTTAACCCAACGTGCCGTGGATGAATATGGAGGTGAGTTCTTCTGAAGGGTGACCATATAGCCTTTGCAAAATGTCTGCCACTGGGCAGTACCCCATGTGCCACTTTTTTTTTTAGCAATTTTCAATGCAAGTAAGAAGCATTTTTCGTTGAAAAGTATACCCAACATGGAGTATAGTTTCCATGTGTACCTACTAATAATTGAGAGACTGCTTCAGGACAAAAAATAGCTGCTCTGTATATATGTTGCACCCTTGTGCGTTTGAACCAATGTTCTACCCAAAATACCTGAATGGGAGGTTGGGATTGTACCTGTGTCTGAACCAATTCTTGATAGTGCTGTGGCCGGGAGATGGCGCCACTTTCTGGCGCATCTGCCCAGATGTGGTGCAAGGTTGTTGAGAGCCTTCAGTTTGCTCGTTCCCTTCCCCTTGCAAGACTGCCTTTTAGAGACCAATTTTAGCACTCTGGTGCCATCGTTTGGCTATTTCTAGTGTTGCCAAAGGCAGCTGCCTTGAGGGATCTGAATGTAGGTCGCTTTAACTGTTCATCATCCAGGGTCAGCCTGGGAGACAAAATCAGCCAAGGCAGATGTTTTGTATTAGGGGGAGAAGAAAGGAGATAGGAACTACAGGACAAAGAAATAGAAGATAAAAATAGAGGAACAAGGCAGATGTTTTAATGTAAAGAATTGTCCGAAAAGCTTAGGTTTCATGGGCTCTTCTGAATCGAAATTCCTTACATTTTCCAGCAGTTTGAAGTCTTGTGCATTACCCAGGAGCATCATTTCTCTGCAGGAGCCAATCATGTGTGGCGATTGGAACATAGATTCCTTTGCTCAATCTCGCCGCGGGTTCTCGAGCTGCTTTTTCTGCGGCTCTTATGCTCTTGTGTCATGACGCCCACTCGGGATTGTGAAAGACACCACCGCAGAAGATCTGCGGAAAAGCAATCATACAAGGACACACAAGTAATAATGTATAAGGGGTCTAATCCAGGGCTCCTCGCGTCAATCTGCCAGACGCGATGCTCAGCCGCGTCCCAGCTGTGATTGTTTGAAGCTGGCTAAAACTCTTTCCTCTCATTTTTCATATTGGCGCTGCTCTGCAGCGATGCTCAAGGCCACTGGAATTATTTGGCAATGAACGACCAAATAATGCAGCAGGCTGACCACCACATTATATGACAAAAAAGGCACATTATGTGACATTTTGCGGCACCTTCTGCGGAAGAGGTATCTCGCTGTTTTGTCATTTTAACACACATTGATGAAAAAAATACAATTGTTTTTTAAGAAAGAAAAGTAAATAATTCAACAGATCTAACTAAACAGCAGGCATATTTGTAGAGCGCCTGTGAGCCTGGAGCAGGGTCTCTTGGCGCTATTGACAGTAACTGATGTTTATTGATACCAAACTCAATAGTACTCATTATATCAGCTTGCCTTAGGAAGAATGAAAAGTCACCTAGAGGTACCAAGACTCGAAACTATGATCACGAGGGCAGGCACAGATAATCCCAGTGGTTGCATTGGCCACTGAGCCGCAAAGCCCATCAAAATGTTATTCACGAGCAAATGTTTTTTTTTCTGTTGCAAAGAAGCACATTTGTATTCACGCTGTGCCTTTCAATTCCCAGAGTAAAGTAGTTTGTGTAAAACATGCGATTTTCAATTGAGCAGGAAACAAACCTATATGCGCACACTTTTTATAACAAAAGGTGAGCCTCTTGTGTTCTGTGTTTCTCATTTATCTTTTGAAACTGGTTGAAAGTTTTTTTGTTCTGTGTCCATATTTTGTCTTCTAAAACACGTTTTAAAGTGTTTGTGATTACTCTGTTCTCGGAGTGACTTTTTGTTTTGAGAACAGTATCTAAGGTGTAAGATGAACTGGCAGGAATAATAAATCAAAACATGTTCCTAAGAAAGCACGAATCATTTGTATACATCATATTTGAATTACACTTAAATATCACATTATTTGCCAAATCATCGCATGCGTTCAATTCGTGACTCAAAACATTGGGCACAAGTTTTAACTAATTTAAAATGTTTTAGTGTTTTATTCCTAATAAGGAGAAGAAGGAAAACATTTTAGTGTATGTCGTTTTTTTCCCTTAGTGCACATTTTTTTTTATTATCTTTAATTTGCTAGCGTGTCTTTTATAGCGTTATGCCGAAATTAAGGTTTTGACTTCACTTGACTTGAATTACACTTAAATACGTCAGGATGTGTTTCACTCTACTAACATAAGTTCTTTCCCCAGGTAATACCGGCTGGGCAACTTGTACCCACCATTAGCACCGTAACTATACCCGAATACAGCAATAGTGAAAGATGACCAGTTAACATTAGAAAAGTCTCCTCCCCTGCACTACGTGAGACACGTTTGCACTGGACACTTTTTTAAAATTTTGCACTACACACTTTTTTTTACTTTCTGAAAATGATGCTGCAAATAGAGGGATTTGTGATATGTGTGACGGTCTCAGAAACAAAAAACTCGATTGGCCCTGGGCACAGTATCGGAGGGTGACTCACCTGCCTTGGTCTCGGAGTCAAGTATCGGAGGGTGACTCGCCTGCCTTGCTCTCGGATTCAGGCGCAGAGACGGCCCCACGCGGGCCACCGGCCGGTCTTGTGCTTCTCTCGAGTTCGGTGCCTCTGGGCGTCATCGCTCTGTGTCGGCGCTCGCGCTGATGGGTGGTTTCCGGGTCCCCTCGGCTGGACCTGTCCTCGCGCTGCTGCTATGGTGACTGCAGAGCCTCTGATTCCCAGTGGAATACGCGTGTGTGCCGGGGCTGGCGTGCGGCATCTGGAAGGGGAGAGGAACCCGTCCGGGACTGATGCTGAGAGTGACCTCAGGGTGGCCCCAGTGAGCTGGCTCCAAGCGAGCTCCTCTCACTCTCCTTTGTGAGCATCTTGGGCACCTTGAGGCGCTGCGGATCCTGCCCCAAACTGTTCTAAGTGAAGTCAGTGCCTCGAGTGTCCTTTGTCTTCGCCGGGGGTATCAGACTTTGTCAGTGCTGGAACCACTGTGCTGGCTCTGAGTGTGTCACTCCCTCTTCCTCTGTTAGTGCTGGTCCTGATGTTGGGGGGGTGGGGGGGGGGATCTGTGTGCGACTCTCTCGTACTCTGTTAGTGCTGGTCCTGCTGTGGGGGATCGGTGTGTGACTCTCTCTCTGTTAGTACTGGTCCTGCCTCCTTGGATCGGTGTGTCCCTCTCTTTTCCTCTGTTAGTCCTGGTCCTGCCGTGGTGGATCTGTGTGTGACTCTCTGGTCCTCTGTTAGTGCTGGTCCTGCTGCGTTGGATTGGTGTATGACTCTCTCGTCCTCTGTTAGTGCTGGTCCTGCTACGTTGGATCGGTGTGTGCCTCTCTCTTCCTCTGTTAGTGCTGGTCCTGCTGTGGGGGATCGGTGTGTGACTCTCTCTCTGTTAGTACTGGTCCTGCCTCCTTGGATCGGTGTGTCCCTCTCTTTTCCTCTGTTAGTCCTGGTCCTGCCGTGGTGGATCTGTGTGCGACTCTCTGGTCCTCGGTTAGTGCTGGTCCTGCTGCGTTGGATCGGTTTATGACTCTCTCGTCCTCTTTTAGAATGGTCCTGCTGTGGGGGCTCAGAGTGTGACTCTCTTTTCCTCTGTGAGTACTGGTCCTGCCTCCTTGGATCGGTGTGTGACTCTCTCGTCCTCTGTTAGTGCTGGTCCTGCTGCGTTGCATCGGTGTGTACCTCTCTTTTCCTATGTGAGTACTGGGCCTGCCGTGGTGGATCTGTGTGTAACTCTCTCCTCTGTTAGTGCTGTTTGTTCTGTACTGATTCTTAGTGTGTGACATAATCTCCTCTGTTAGCGTGGTCCTGCTGTGCTGGCTCTCAGCATGTGACACTCTCCTCTGTTAGCGTGGTCCTGCTATGCTGGCTCTCAGCGTGTGACACTCTCCTCTGTTAGCGTGGTCCTGCTATGCTGGCTCTCAGTGTGGGACACTCTCCTCTGTTAGCGTGGTCCTGCTATGCTGATTCTTAGTGTGTGACACAATCTCCTCTGTTAGCGTGGTCCTGCTGTGCTGATTCTTAGTGTGTGACACAATCTCTTCTGTTAGCGTGGTCCTGCTGTGCTGGCTCTCAGTATGACACTCTCCTCTGGTAGCGTGGTCCTGCTCTGCTGGCTCTCAGCGTGTGACACTTTCCTCTGTTAGCGTGGTCCTGCTATGCTGGCTCTCAGCGTGTGACACTCTCCTCTGTTAGCGTGGTCCTGCTATGCTGGCTCTCAGCGTGTGACACTCTCCTCTGTTAGCGTGGTCCTGCTATGCTGGCTCTCAGCGTGTGACACTCTCCTCTGTTAGCGTGGTCCTGCTATGCTGGCTCCTCAGCGTGTGACACTCTCCTCTGTTAGCGTGGTCCTGCTATGCTGGCTCTCAGCGTGTGACACTCTCCTCTGTTAGCGTGGTCCTGCTATGCTGGCTCTCAGCGTGTGACACTCTCCTCTGTTACCGTAGTCCTGCTATGCTGGCTCTCAGCGTGTGACACTCTCCTCTGTTAGCGTGGTCCTGCTATGCTGGCTCTCAGTGTGGGACACTCTCCTCTGTTAGCGTGGTCCTGCTATGCTGATTCTTAGTGTGTGACACAATCTCCTCTGTTAGCGTGGTCCTGCTGTGCTGATTCTTAGTGTGTGACACAATCTCTTCTGTTAGCGTGGTCCTGCTGTGCTGATTCTTAGTGTGTGACACTCTCCTCTGTTAGCGTGGTCCTGCTGTGCTGGCTCTCAGTGTGTGACCCTCTCCTCTGTTAGTGCTGTTTGTTCTGTACTGATTCTTAGTGTGTGACTCTCTCCTCTGTTAGTGCTGTTTGTTCTGTACTGATTCTTAGTGTGTGACTCTCTCCCCTGTTAGTGCTGTTTGTTCTGTACTGATTCTTAGTTTGTGACTCTCTCCTCTGTTAGTGTGGTCCTGCTGTGCTGATTCTTAGTGTGTGACACTCTCCTCTGTTAGCGTGGTCCTGCTATGGTGGCTCTCAGCGTGTGACACTCTCCTCTGTTAGCGTGGTCCTGCTATGCTGGCTCTCAGTGTGTGACACTCTCCTCTGTTAGCGTGGTCCTGCTATGCTGGCTCTCAGCGTGTGACACTCTCCTCTGTTAGCGTGTTCCTGCTATGCTGGCTCTCAGCGTGTGACCCTCTCCTCTGTTAGCGTGTTCCTGCTATGCTGGCTCTCAGCGTGTGACCCTCTCCTCTGTTAGCGTGGTCCTGCTATGCTGGCTCTCAGCGTGTGACACTCTCCTCTGTTAGCGTGGTCCTGCTATGCTGATTCTTAGTGTGTGACACAATCTCCTCTGTTAGCGTGGTCCTGCTGTGCTGATTCTTAGTGTGTGACACAATCTCTTCTGTTAGCGTGGTCCTGCTGTGCTGATTCTTAGTGTGTGACACTCTCCTCTGTTAGCGTGGTCCTGCTGTGCTGGCTCTCAGTGTGTGACCCTCTCCTCTGTTAGTGCTGTTTGTTCTGTACTGATTCTTAGTGTGTGACTCTCTCCTCTGTTAGTGCTGTTTGTTCTGTACTGATTCTTAGTTTGTGACTCTCTCCTCTGTTAGTGTGGTCCTGCTGGGCTGGTTCTTAGTGTGTGACACTCTCCTCTGTTAGCGTGGTCCTGCTATGCTGGCTCTCAGCGTGTGACACTCTCCTCTGTTAGCGTGGTCCTGCTATGGTGGCTCTCAGCGTGTGACACTCTCCTCTGTTAGCGTGGTCCTGCTATGCTGGCTCTCAGCGTGTGACACGCTCCTCAGTTAGCGTGGTCCTGCTATGCTGGTTCTCAGCGTGTGACACTCTCCTCTGTTAGCGTGGTCCTGCTATGCTGGCTCTCAGCGTGTGACACTCTCCTCTGTTAGCGTGGTCCTGCTATGCTGGCTCTCAGCATGTGACACTCTCCTCTGTTACCGTGGTCCTGCTATGCTGGCTCTCAGCGTGTGACACTCTCCTCTGTTAGCGTGGTCCTGCTATGCTGGCTCTCAGCGTGTGACACTCTCCTCTGTTAGCGTGGTCCTGCTATGCTGGCTCTCAGCGTGTGACACTCTCCTCTGTTAGCGTGGTCCTGCTATGCTGGCTCCTCAGCGTGTGACACTCTCCTCTGTTAGCGTGGTCCTGCTATGCTGGCTCTCAGCGTGTGACACTCTCCTCTGTTAGCGTGGTCCTGCTATGCTGGCTCTCAGCGTGTGACACTCTCCTCTGTTACCGTAGTCCTGCTATGCTGGCTCTCAGCGTGTGACACTCTCCTCTGTTAGCGTGGTCCTGCTATGCTGGCTCTCAGCGTGTGACACTCTCCTCTGTTAGCGTGGTCCTGCTATGCTGGCTCTCAGCGTGTGACACTCTCCTCTGTTAGCGTGGTCCTGCTATGCTGGCTCCTCAGCGTGTGACACTCTCCTCTGTTAGCGTGGTCCTGCTATGCTGGCTCTCAGCGTGTGACACTCTCCTCTGTTAGCGTGGTCCTGCTATGCTGGCTCTCAGCGTGTGACACTCCCCTCTGTTACCGTAGTCCTGCTATGCTGGCTCTCAGCGTGTGACACTCTCCTCTGTTAGCGTGGTCCTGCTATGCTGGCTCTCAGTGTGTGCCACTCTCCTCTGTTAGCGTGGTCCTGCTATGCTGATTCTTAGTGTGTGACACAATCTCCTCTGTTAGCGTGGTCCTGCTGTGCTGATTCTTAGTGTGTGACACAATCTCTTCTGTTAGCGTGGTCCTGCTGTGCTGATTCTTAGTGTGTGACACTCTCCTCTGTTAGCGTGGTCCTGCTGTGCTGGCTCTCAGTGTGTGACCCTCTTGTCTGTTAGTGCTGTTTGTTCTGTACTGATTCTTAGTGTGTGACTCTCTCCTCTGTTAGTGCTGTTTGTTCTGTACTGATTCTTAGTGTGTGACTCTCTCCCCTGTTAGTGCTGTTTGTTCTGTACTGATTCTTAGTTTGTGACTCTCTCCTCTGTTAGTGTGGTCCTGCTGTGCTGATTCTTAGTGTGTGACACTCTCCTCTGTTAGCGTGGTCCTGCTATGGTGGCTCTCAGCGTGTGACACTCTCCTCTGTTAGCGTGGTCCTGCTATGCTGGCTCTCAGTGTGTGACATTCTCCTCTGTTAGCGTGGTCCTGCTATGCTGGCTCTCAGCGTGTGACACTCTCCTCTGTTAGCGTGTTCCTGCTATGCTGGCTCTCAGCGTGTGACCCTCTCCTCTGTTAGCGTGTTCCTGCTATGCTGGCTCTCAGCGTGTGACCCTCTCCTCTGTTAGCGTGGTCCTGCTATGCTGGCTCTCAGCGTGTGACACTCTCGTCTGTTAGCGTGGTCCTGCTATGCTGATTCTTAGTGTGTGACACAATCTCCTCTGTTAGCGTGGTCCTGCTGTGCTGATTCTTAGTGTGTGACACAATCTCTTCTGTTAGCGTGGTCCTGCTGTGCTGATTCTTAGTGTGTGACACTCTCCTCTGTTAGCGTGGTCCTGCTGTGCTGGCTCTCAGTGTGTGACCCTCTCCTCTGTTAGTGCTGTTTGTTCTGTACTGATTCTTAGTGTGTGACTCTCTCCTCTGTTAGTGCTGTTTGTTCTGTACTGATTCTTAGTTTGTGACTCTCTCCTCTGTTAGTGTGGTCCTGCTGGGCTGATTCTTAGTGTGTGACACTCTCCTCTGTTAGCGTGGTCCTGCTATGCTGGCTCTCAGCGTGTGACACTCTCCTCTGTTAGCGTGGTCCTGCTATGGTGGCTCTCAGCGTGTGACACTCTCCTCTGTTAGCGTGGTCCTGCTATGCTGGCTCTCAGCGTGTGACACGCTCCTCTGTTAGCGTGGTCCTGCTATGCTGGTTCTCAGCGTGTGACACTCTCCTCTGTTAGCGTGGTCCTGCTATGCTGGCTCTCAGCGTGTGACACTCTCCTCTGTTAGCGTGGTCCTGCTATGCTGGCTCTCAGCATGTGACACTCTCCTCTGTTACCGTGGTCCTGCTATGCTGGCTCTCAGCGTGTGACACTCTCCTCTGTTAGCGTGGTCCTGCTATGCTGGCTCTCAGCGTGTGCCACTCTCCTCTGTTAGCGTGGTCCTGCTATGCTGATTCTTAGTGTGTGACACAATCTCCTCTGTTAGCGTGGTCCTGCTGTGCTGATTCTTAGTGTGTGACACTCTCCTCTGTTAGCGTGGTCCTGCTGTGCTGGCTCTCAGTGTGTGACTCTCTCCTCTGTTAGTGCTGTTTGTTCTGTACTGATTCTTAGTGTGTGACTCTCTCCCCTGTTAGTGCTGTTTGTTCTGTACTGATTCTTAGTTTGTGACTCTCTCCTCTGTTAGTGTGGTCCTGCTGTGCTGATTCTTAGTGTGTGACACTCTCCTCTGTTAGCGTGGTCCTGCTATGCTGGCTCTCAGCGTGTGACACTCTCCTCTGTTAGCGTGGTCCTGCTATGGTGGCTCTCAGCGTGTGACACTCTCCTCTGTTAGCGTGGTCCTGCTATGCTGGCTCTCAGTGTGTGACACGCTCCTCTGTTAGGGTGGTCCTGCTATGCTGGTTCTTAGCATGTGACACTCTCCTCTGTTAGTGTGGTCCTGCTATGCTGGCTCTCAGCGTGTGACACTCTCCTCTGTTAGCGTGGTCCTGCTATGCTGGCTCTCAGCGTGTGACACTCTCCTCTGTTACCGTGGTCCTGCTATGCTGGCTCTCAGCGTGTGACACTCTCCTCTGTTAGCGTGGTCCTGCTATGCTGGCTCTCAGCATGTGCCACTCTCCTCTGTTAGCGTGGTCCTGCTATGCTGATTCTTACTGTGTGACACAATCTCCTCTGTTAGCGTGGTCCTGCTGTGCTGATTCTTAGTGTGTGACACTCTCCTCTGTTAGCGTGGTCCTGCTGTGCTGGCTCTCAGTGTGTGACTCTCTCCTCTGTTAGTGCTGTTTGTTCTGTACTGATTCTTAGTGTGTGACTCTCTCCTCTGTTAGTGTGGTCCTGCTGTGCTGGCTCCCAGTATGACACTCTCCTCTGTTAGCGTGGTCCCGCTGTGCTGATTCTTGGTGTGTGACTCTCTCCTCTGTTAGTGCTGTTTGTTCTGTACTGATTCTTAGTGTGTGACCCTCTCCTCTGTTAGTGCTGTTTGTTCTGTACTGATTCTTAGTGTGTGACGCTCTCCTCTGTTAGGATTGTTTGTTCTGTGGTGATTCTTAGTGTGTGACTCTCTCCTCTGTTAGTGTGGTCCTGCTGTGCTGGCTCTCAGTATGACACTCTCCTCTGGTAGCGTGGTCCTGCTCTGCTGGCTCTCAGCGTGTGACACTTTCCTCTGTTAGCGTGGTCCTGCTATGCTGGCTCTCAGCGTGTGACACTCTCCTCTGTTAGCGTGGTCCTGCTATGGTGGTTCTCAGCGTGTGACACTCCCCTCTGTTAGCGGGGTCCTGCTATGCTGGCTCTCAGCGTGTGACACTCTCCTCTGTTAGCGTGGTCCTGCTATGCTGGCTCCTCAGCGTGTGACACTCTCCTCTGTTAGTGTGGTCCTGCTATGCTGGCTCTCAGCGTGTGACACTCTCCTCTGTTAGCGTGGTCCTGCTATGCTGGCTCTCAGCGTGTGACACTCTCCTCTGTTAGCGTGGTCCTGCTATGCTGGCTCTCAGCGTGTGACCCTCTCCTCTGTTAGCGTGGTCCTGCTATACTGGCTCTCAGCGTGTGACCCTCTCCTCTGTTAGCGTGGTCCTGCTATGCTGGCTCTCAGCGTGTGACACTCTTCTCTGTTAGCGTGGTCCTGCTATGCTGGCTCTCAGCGTGTGACACTCTCCTCTGTTAGCGTGGTCCTGCTATGCTGGCTCTCAGCGTGTGACACAATCTCCTCTGTTAGCGTGGTCCTGCTATGCTGATTCTTAGTGTGTGACACTCTCCTCTATTAGCGTGGTCCTGCTGTGCTGGCTCTCAGTGTGTGACTCTCTCCTCTGTTAGTGCTGTTTGTTCTGTACTGATTCTTAGTGTGTGACTCTCTCCTCTGTTAGTGTGGTCCTGCTGTGCTGGCTCTCAGTATGGCACTCTCCTCTGTTAGCGTGGTCCTGCTGTGCTGATTCTTAGTGTGTGACTCTCTCCTCTGTTAGTGCTGTTTGTTCTTTACTGATTCTTAGTGTGTGACCCTCTCCTCTGTTAGTGCTGTTTGTTCTGTACTGATTCTTAGTGTATGACCCTCTCCTCTGTTAGTGCTGTTTGTTCTGTACTGATTCTTAGTGTGTGACTCTCTCCACTGTTAGTGTGGTCCTGCTGTGCTGGCTCTCAGTATGACACTCTCCTCTGGTAGCGTGGTCCTGCTCTGCTGGCTCTCAGCGTGTGACACTCTCCTCTGTTAGCGTAGTCCTGCTATGGTGGCTCTCAGTGTGTGACACTCTCCTCTGTTAGCGTGGTCCTGCTATGGTGGCTCTCAGTGTGTGACACTCTCCTCTGTTAGCGTGGTCCTGCTATGCTGGCTCTCAGCGTGTGACACTCTCCTCTGTTAGCGTGGTCCTGCTATGCTGGCTCCTCAGCGTGTGACACTTTCCTCTGTTAGCGTAGTCCTGCTATGCTGGCTCCTCAGCGTGTGACACTCTCCTCTGTTAGCGTGGTCCTGCTATGCTGGCTCTCAGCGTGTGACACTCTCCTCTGTTAGCGTGGTCCTGCTATGCTGACTCTCAGCGTGTGACCCTCTCCTCTGTTAGCGTGGTCCTGCTATGCTGGCTCTCAGCGTGTGACACTCTTCTCTGTTAGCGTGGTCCTGCTATGCTGGCTCTCAGTGTGTGGCACTCTCCTCTGTTAGCGTGGACCTGCTATGCTGATTCTTAGTGTGTGACACAATCTCCTCTGTTAGCGTGGTCCTGCTGTGCTGATTCTTAGTGTGTGACATTCTCCTCTGTTAGCGTGGTCCTGCTGTGCTGGCTCTCAGTGTGTGACCCTCTCCTCTGTTAGTGCTGTTTGTTCTGTACTGATTCTTAGTGTGTGACCCTCTCCTCTGTTAGTGCTGGTTCACACACAGAGGAACAAGACCAGTGCCCCACAGAAAGAGAGTCTTAGCCACTGAACCAGCACACCAGGAGCAGCATTGCCTGAGAAGGAGTGTCTCACACTGAGCCAGAACTAAGCAGGAATCGCACACAGACAGAAGACCAGCACGACCGCTGCAGGATTCCTAGTGCAAGCCCCCTGTACTGGCAGCAGCAGAATTCTCAGTGCAAGCCCTCTGTACTGCCCGCTGCAGGATTCCTAGTGCAAGCCCTCTGTACTGCCCGCTGCAGGATTCCTAGTGCAAGCCCTCTGTGCTGTTTGCTGCAGGATTCTCAGAGCAAGCCCTATTTTGCTGCCAGCCTCAGGGTTCTCAGTGCAAGCCCTGCTGTGCTGGCCACTGCAGTCTTCTCAGTGCAAGCACTCTATGCTGGCCGCTGCAGGATTCTCAGTGCAAGCCCTCTCTGCTGGGCGCTGCAGGATTCTCAGTGCAAGCCCTCAATGCTGGCCGCTGCAGGATTCCTAATGCAAGCCCTCTTTGCTGGCCGCTGTAGGATTCTCAGTGCAAGCCCTGCTATGCTGCCTGCTGCAGGATTCCCAGTGCAAGCCCTCTTTGCTGCGTGCTGCAGGCTTCTCAGTGCAAGCCCTGCTATGCTGGCAGCTGCAGGCTTCTCAGTGCTAGCCCTCTGTGTTGCCTGCTGCAGGCTTC
Source organism: Triturus cristatus (assembly GCF_964204655.1). Lineage (NCBI taxonomy): Eukaryota > Metazoa > Chordata > Amphibia > Caudata > Salamandridae > Triturus > Triturus cristatus. The sequence goes on from NC_140595.1 coordinate 586,230,344, forward strand.
TCAGTGTTAGCCCTCTTTGCTGCCTGCTACAGGATTCCCAGTGCAAGCCCCCTGTACTGACTGCTGGAGGATTCTCAGTGCAAGGCCTCTATGCTGGCCGCTGCAGGATTTTCAGTGCAAGCCCTCTGTTGCCTGCTGCAGGATTCCAAGTGCAAGCCCTCTTTGCTGCCTGCTACAGGATTCTCAGTGCGAGCCCTCTTTACTGGCCACTGCAGGTTTCTCAGTGCAAGGACTCTTGGCTGACTGCTGCAGGATTCTCAGTGCAAGTCCTGCTATGCTGCCTGCTGCAAAATTCCCTTTTTTTTTTTTTTTTTTTTTTTTTTTTGTAAAATTTTTATTTTGCAAAATCCAAAAAAAAGGATGGTACAGAGAAAAGATATTCAAGGCGCCCATCCCTCCCCCCTCCCCCCACTCTGTGTATCTTACTGAATCAAAGGCACTGAAGAAAAGGGAAAACATAATTAAATGGCGTTTATAAAAGTCGGGAAAAGAAAAGAAAAGAAGAAGTGAAATAAAAAATAAAAGAGAAGGTAATGAAAGGTAGTCCAGACATCAGAAAGGAGAGAAGCAAGAAAAAGTGTGACAGCATAGGAAAAAAGGAACAAGCATGGAAAGAAAAGAAAAAAAAAAAAAAAAAAACAGGACGGGTCAGCCCGGCTGTTCTAACCACGAAGTCAGTTTTCCCCACACATCCAGGCCCTTCTTCCGGCTTTTGCGCCCTTTCCTAGCGTAAACTGCTTTTTCTAGGTGGTATGTAGCGACTAGTCTGGCCAGCCATTGAGAAAATGGTGGAGGATCAGTATCTAACCATACGGAAGCAACACAGATCCTCCAGACTGCCATTGCAATGAAGGTTAGGCCCACGCTTTTGATCCTGATGTTTTCAGATTGAGTCCCCAGCAGGATGACTGTTGGGGTTAGTACAGTAGTCTGGGAGGTGACTTCCCCTAGAAATTCCTGTATTTTACGAAGGGTTGAGACAAGTTTAGGACAGGTTGCAAAAATGTGGATTGAGTCGACACCAAACTCAGAACACCGGGGGCATAAAGTCCCTTTGCCAGCTCCCCACTTAGCAATCTTGTTGGGGGTAATGTACAGAAAAAAAATAGTTTTAAAGTGTTGTGCCTGTAGTTTGGCTGAAAGCAAAATATTTTGGGATAATACTAATGAGTTAAAAAATATACTAGATGAAGAATCGAGTTTGGTGTGCCATTTGTCTGCTATCTTTTGTAGGTCGTCTGGGGTTTGTCTATTTAGTATATTGTACAAAAGACCTATCCGAGGGGCCGTGGCGTCGCGTAATTTGTTGAGAAGATCTACTTCCGTGAATCCTGCCTTACCCCCAACCTTTCTGCAGAGGAAGTTAGAGATGGAAAAATATTTGAAAACATCTTGATTTTTCAGACTGTATTTAAGTTGCAGGTTTGCGAATGATTTGACTCCCTCGCTGGAAATGAGATCCCCCAGTTTCGTGATACCTGCCCTGTGCCAGTCTAAGAAGTAGGACCTGCCAAAAATGGCGGGAAGATTACAATTTGTCATAATGGGAGAGTAATAGTTAAATCTTCCCAGCCCAAATATTCTGCGGATATTACGAAAAACCTTGTATGAGTTCATGAGGGTCTTGAATCTCACACGTTTGTAATATCCGAAAGAGGTCTCTCGGAGGAGGCAGCCCCAGTGGTCTTCACCGAGTAAAAGTTTAAATGGTGAAGAGAGACCAAATGTGGCTTCTGGGGGGGTTCTCTCACCAGCTCAGAACTATATTGCATCACTGCGGCCCAGTAGTAGAGCATAATGTTAGGGAAGGCCCACCCACCCCGCTCTCTAGGAAGAGATAGCTGCTTTAGAGCCCTCCTTGGTTGTGAATAGGCCCAAATAAATTGCGTATAGATTTGCTGAAATTTCTGTAGATTAGCTTTGCTAAATTCCAGAGGTACGGTACGGAAAAAGTAAAGAAGTTTAGGGAAGTATGTCATCTTAATGACGTTGCATCTTCCAACGAGGGTCAAATGGAGGTTATCAATCTTTTTAAGGGCCTTCTTGGTTTCTACAGCGAGAGTAGTTAAGTTATCTGCTACAATTTCATCAATACTAGCAGATATAGAAACCCCCAAGTATTTAGCTTTTGGCACCACCCTTGCGTCAGTCCAGGTAATTTCTTTATTTATAATTATTTGGGTTTTATTTTTGTTCAAGGCATAGCCCGAGATTTTCCCAAATTTTTGTGCCTCTAGCTCTAATGCAATTATGGTGTTTTCAGGATCAGGGGATGTTATGGCCAGGTCATCTGCGTAAGCCAAAATTTTGGTGTTAATGCCCTGGGTGCTGATTGCTAAGATGGCGGGATTCCTTTCAATTTGTTTAATGAATGGGTCTAGGTATAAGGCAAATAACAGCGGGGAACAGGGACAGCCCTGTCTTGTTCCCCGGGAGATGTTAAATTGATCAGTGAGTCGCCCATTAATGGAGACACATGCCTTTGGTTGTAGATATAATGCCTGTACCGCCTGAGTGAGTCTCGTCCCAAAACCCATCCTGCCCATGACAGCCCACAGAAACCGCCAGGAGACCCGATCGAATGCTTTTTCCGCGTCTAGTAGTGTTAAAGACATCGGGTCTCCTGCTACCTGCGCTGCGTCAAACAGGGTAATGGCTCTCCTGACATGTTCTGTGGTGCCTTTTTTAGGAATAAAACCATGTTGCCGCTCAGAAACTAAGGACTCGATCACAGACGAGATTCTGGATGCCAATATTTTAGAGAAGGCTTTAGAGTCACAATTAATAAGGGTGATGGGTCTGTAAGAACTCATCTCCAGTGGGGGCTTATCCTTTTTGAGGAATATAGAGATTCTATCATTGGACCAAGAAGCAGGAGGAGAAGCCCCATTAAAGATAGACCTAACTACATCGGTGAATATAGTTTTGATTTGAGGGGCGAAGATCTTGTAGAACTCTACAGGAATACCATCCATTCCTGCAGCTTTCCCATCTGGTAAACTAGATAAAGCTTCCAAGATTTCGTCCCAGGTTGGAGTAAGTTCTAGTAGTTCAGTGTTATCAGGGGTGAGCTGTCTAAGATCTATCTCGCTTAGGTAGCTGGCTATCTCGCTTTCGAGTGGGCCAGCCGCACTACAGTTCTCCTCAGTGTATAAGTCGGAGTAGAATTCCTGAAATCCCTTCAGTATTTCGTTAGGATCATTGGTCTCGTTCCCTGTGGTTAGTTTAATTGTGTGTATCTCAATGCTTGTAGATTGTTGCCTGGATTGGACGGCTAGATGATGCCCGATGCGATCACTGCACTCGTAATTTTTTTCCCGCTGTGCTGCCCACTTAGCTGCAGTTTTTTCCGCAAATACTGCCCCTATATCTGCTTTAGCGAGGACTACTTCTTTTTGGGCATTTTCGGTATCTTGTCCTGACTTAACCAATAGGACCAAGTTTGTTTCTGCTCTTCTTAATTTCTCCTGTAAGTCATTAATTACCAGCTTCTCCTTCCTATTTCTCCTTGCTGAGAAACTCAAAGTTTCGCCCCGGACCCCCGCCTTTAGTGTGTCCCAGACAGTCATTATGGAAGCGGTTCCGACGTTTATTTCCAGAAATTCTTGGATCCAACCTTGCATATGAGCCCTATAGTCAAGATTTTGTAGCAGGGCTTTCTCGAAGCTCCATCTAGGTGCCTCCTTCCACTTCCCTAATCCCTTAATATTTACTATAAGGGGGTTGTGATCTGACATAAATCGAGGTGCAATGTCTATGGTACAGTTGCTAAGGAGTGAAGATGAAACAAAGAAGTAGTCTAATCTAACAAAGGTGCTATGTGGGGCCGAAAAGAAGGTATAGCCAGGTTGTGTGGGATTTAAACTGGCCCAGACATCACTCAATCCGTGGGTCTGAGCAAGGTTCATTAGTGCTTGATATACTCGGGGTTTTCTGCCTTTATATCTCCATTTATTATCAAATTTCCAGTCAGAGGGCAGATGTATGTTGAGGTCACCACATAGGATGACAGGAGTAGGCCAGTGGGCCAGCTCCCCTGAGACCATGTTAATAATCCCTGGGTCATCTACATTGCTGCCATACAGTGAGCAGAGGGTAAAAGGAAGGTTAAAGGTAAGGTGGCATTCAGCTATCACCCATCGGCCCAGCGGATCTGATTTAACCCGGGGATTGCTAAGAGAAAGTCTTCTATCCGCCAAAATGCCTACCCCTTTTGTCTTGACACCCTGTGTAGTAGCCCCAATAACTTTAAACCCTAATGTATCTAACAAGTGCTTCTGTGAACACTCTATGTGGGTCTCTTGAAGGCAGATTAAGTTGCCCCCTAATGAACGTAAGCCTTGAGCAACATTTTGCCTTTTAAAAGTATCATTCAAACCGCAAATGTTAGCAGAGACAAGCCTGAGTGAATCTATCCTAGCCATCTAAATTTTAAGAATAAAACATTCTCCTTGCCCAATATCTTACCAAGTGAGTACAAAAATATGTATGTGCCAAAAAGTGCCCTTGATTCTTCTGTGCCTTTTCTAGTGCCCCTCCCCCCCCCACCCTGCCCACCCCCCCTTCATCTGAGCAATCAGGAATAACCTGAATGATGATAGTCAGTCATGAGGCCCGGCTGTCAGCCACGCCATAAGAAAAACCAAATTAAGCTTTTTCAATCGGCTAGTAGCCCCCTTGCTCTCCTTTGAGAAAATGAAGCAAACAGCGATGCAAATAATCAGAAAGAAAAAGAAAAAAGAAACCCAGGAGGGTTGCCCATTATGTCAGGTTTGAAGATTCACATAATGCTGCCGTGATATGACCATAAACCAGGTTTGCATATTTATAGAGAGTAAGAATAAGAGTAGAGAGAGAATAACAGGGGCAGAAGAAAATTAACTTTTCATCTAAGATTCTTCCTAGATTTTAGCTCGTTCAGGTATTCTCCAGCTTTAACTTCAGAAAGAAAAACTTTGGTCCCCCCATTAACAATTACTTTAAGTCTAGCAGGGTTCATTAAATATACTTCGGCCCCTAGCTGCTGAAACGGAGAGATCAGTTGTCTCAGACGCCATCTTCGCTCTACTGTCTGATGGCAGAAGTCAGGTTTAGCGAAGAATGTTATACCATTGGCCCCTTTCTTGGAGTTGGGGCGAGCCTGGTCGTATATTAACTGTCTAAGAAGAAAATTGCCAAAGTAAACCAGGAATACCCTTGGCTGTCCTCCAGTGGTGTTGCCGCGGCCGTGTTGCTGTCTCTGATTGAAGGGAAAGCGGTGCGCCCTCTGGACCTCGCGATCCCAATCCCAGCCCTGTTGGTCAGGGAAGGAGTCCTGCAAAAGTTTCACAATGAAGCGTCTCGGGTCGTCCCCTTCCTTCCCTTCCGGAATGCCAAGCAGACGAAGGTTATTCCTGCGCTGGCGATTTTCCTGGTCCTCCATCTTAGCCATTAGGTCTACCAGGCAGGCACTGTTGGATTCGCTCTGTTGTTTAATTGCCACGGCTTCGGTTTCCAGGTGCTCGGTACGTGCCTCCACCATGGAGACGCGGTCACTGATGTCAGTGCAGGTTTTATTCAGCCTTCTTATTCCTCCCTGAAGTTTCTTAGAAGCACTTTTGGCCGCGCGGTTATCGGCCCGGACCTCCTCCTGAAACTCTTTGATGGAAGCTAGGATAGAGGCGAGGGATGGCTCAGCTGGGTCTGCCGGCAGGTTTTTGGTAGATCCCCACTGTGTAGTATTGGGGTCATCATCGTCCAGAGGGTAAGACATTTGGGAGTCTGAGTAGTCCCATTTCAGCTGGCTACGCCGCTTGTTCTTACTTCTAGGTTTCTTTGGTCGCTGAACCGTGCCAGTGTCCTGGATTGAGGCTTCCCCTTCACTTGTGTTGGACCCATCCTCGCCTGAGGAGGTGGGTGTGCTATCGGAGACAGAATAGAAATGCTCAATTCCCAGTGCAAGCCCTGCTGTGCTACCTGCTGCCGGATTCTCAGTGCAAGCCCTCTTTACTGGCCACTGCAGGTTTCTCAGTGCAAGGACTCTTGGCTGCCTGCTGCAGGATTCCCAGTGCAAACCCTCTGTGCTCGCTGCTGCAGGATTCTCAGTGCAAGCCCTCTTTGCTGGCTGCTGCAGGATTCTCAGTGCAAGCCCTCGGTGCTGCCTGCTGCAGGATTCTCAGTGCAAGCCCTGCTGTGCTGGCTGCTGCAGGATTCCCAGTGCAAGCCCTCTGTACTGGCCGCTGCAGGATTCCCAGTGCAAGCCCTTCTATGCTGCCTGCTGTAGGATTCTCAGTGCAAGCCCTCTTTGCTGCCTGCTGCAGGATTCTCAGTGCAAGTCCTCTGTGTTCACTGCTGCAGGATTCTCAGTGCAAGCCCTGCTGTGCTGGCTGCTGCATTCTTCTCAGTGCAAGGCTTGCTGTTCTGGCAGCTGCAGGTTTCTCAGTGCGAGCCCTCTGTGTTGCCTGCTGCAGGATTCCCAGTGCAAGCCCTCTTTGCTGCCTGCTGCAGGATTCCCAGTGCAAGCTGTGAGAAGTTGGCCTGGTATATACTGTCCACTAATTAAAGTGGGCACCTTGTACCAGTCCAAACAAACCCCTTATGGTGATAGGTTAAAGACAACCTTTATTGAAAGCTATCCTAGTGGTAGCTATGGAGAGCAGCCTTCAGGATAAGTCTCGAAGGAATGTAAAGCAGCTTGTTTTACCAGTCTATAATCTCTTGAATGACCAAATGAAAGGACAACCACACCAGGTATATATTTAAAATATATGTATTTAAGATAAAAAACACCCCTCTAGTCTCTTTATGAGGCTGGAGTTTGAAGTACTTAAGTTACAAGTCAGTATTCAACAGTAAAAGCACAAATACACGTTTGGGCCCGGAAACCATATACCAATAAAGTGGTATAAGAACCACGACTGAACTAGACACAAGGCCTAGAGCCTGTAGAAGTGCTTGAACCACAAGGAACCACCCAAGGTAGTGACACAGGGGACCCACGGGGGACGCGTGCAGTGTGAGAACACAGCCGCGAATCGCCGTTAACTTCTATGGGTAAAGTCGCGGTTGGAAATTAAGAGTTTAAGGACACTTAGAGGACGACTGCAAGCAAACCCTTTTGGACTTAGAGGCGTCTAGGGCCAACACCCACGGGAGCACCAGAGCACTTGAGTTACCTCACCCAGAGAAGCCGGGTGCATAGGTGTCAAATGGTGTCGGGTCGCGGCGTCGTTTTCAATGGAAGCTGGCAAAGAAGTGCTGCTGCCGTGAAGAGGAGAAGTGTCTGGAGAGATCCAAGCTTGGATCGAGGATGGAAGGAACCTGAAAGCAGAGGGGACAGAGTCTGGGTCCCTTACCAGTGACCAGGTTCCTTCCATCCTCGATCCAGGCTTGGATCTCTCCGGACACTTCTCCTCTTCACGGCAGCAGCACTTCCTTGCCAGCTTCCATTGAAACCAGAGACGCGACCCGACACCATTTGACACCCATGCACCCGGCTTCCCTGGGTGAGGTAACTCAAGTACTCCGGTGCTCCCTTGGGTGTGGGCCCTAGACACCTCTAAGACCAAAAGGGTTCGCTCGTAGTCATCCTCTAAGTGTCCTTAAACTCTTAATTTCCAACCCCATAGAAGCTAACGGTGATTCGCTGCTGTGTTCTCACACTGCACGCGTCCCCCGTGGGTCCCCTGTGTCACTATCATGGGTGGTTCCTTGTGGTCCAAGTACTTCTACAGGCTCTAGACCTGGTGTATAGTTTAGTCGTGGTTCTTATACCACTTTATTGGTATATGGTTTGGTATGCCCCTAGGGCCCAGATGTGTATTTATGCTTTTACTGTTGAATACTGACCTGTAACTTAAGTACTTCGAACTCCAGCCTCATCAAGAGACTAGAGAGGTGTATTTTATCTTAAATACATATATTTTAAATATATACCTGGTGTGGTTGTCCTTTCATTTGGTCATTCAAGACTGGTAAAACAAGCTGCTTTACATTCCTTCAAGACTTAGCCTGAAGGCTGCTCTCCGTAGCTACCACTAGGATAGCTTTCAATAAAGGTTGTCTTTAACCTATCACCATAAGGGGTTTGTTTGGACTGATACAAGGTGCCCACTATAACTAGTGGACAGCATATATCAGGCCAACTTCTCACATTGGTGTGCAGCGTATGGGATTCCAGCTTGCTATTGTTTTACCAGATATTCTAAATTGAATTGATCAACTGAAAACCACTAAAGGTACCTTAGGTACATATAATATCAAGCTTAGTATACAGTAAGTTCTACTGAACTTAGAGTTGTGTGTCAAGGGCTTGGCACACCCTTTCTACAACTCAAGAGAGTTTAGTAGGCCTCACTAGTGTAGGTAGTGCAATACACCACACCACACTAGTAATGTCTAAGCAGCCAGGAACCAGTGGGTCCCTGCCAGAAGCCAGTGGGCTTCTCCCCTATAAATATGAGGATCTCACCTTTGCACACCTTAGGGCCTTATGTTCCGTTAGGAAGCTGAAGACAGGCAAAAGCCCAACCACCCAGCATCTTTAACAGATACTCAGGCTGGATGATCTCTCAGGGCCTAGTGGGCCTGAAGGGGTAGACAGAGTGGATGGGGCAGCAGTTGAGGGTGGATCTGGGGGTGGAACTCCCCCTGACCCAAACTCTGCTGCTGATCAGACTGATGACAATGATCAGGATCAGGAAAACCCAGCTCCTGTGGATGAGGATGATGAGGAGGAGCCCAATGCTCCCCTCTTTGTCCCTCCAGGAAGAGTTGAAAGTAGGGTTAGAACTAGAAGGAATAGATCTCTCTCAAGGGAGTCTGTCCATTCTACTTCATCTGTAGGGACCTCTGTTTCTTCTCACAGAGAGAGGGAAACCTCCCAGGAGAGGAGAGAGAGACTGCTGAAGTATGAGCAAGCTCAGCTTCACCTCAGAAAGCAGCAGATGGCCCTAGATAAGGAACCCCTAGAGCTCTACAGAGCCAGCAAAAAGGAGGGACTAGAGTCCCTTGGTGGCAGCAATTTCCCTAGAGATAGGGAGAGGTCTTATGACCATAGAAACCTAGGTAAGATTGTCCCTCCCTACCAGAGTGGGGATGACATCCACAAATTGATAACTGCCTTGGAGAGGGCCTGTAAAGTACAGAGAGTCCCCCAAGGGCAGTGGGCAGCAATCCTATGGCTCTCCTTTGCAGACAAAGGTAGAGACAAGCTCCTCACTGTAAGAGAAGAGGATGCTGATGATTACCAAGTCTTGAAAAGTGCACTGATAGATGGGTTTGGCCTAACCACTGAACAATACAGGTTACAGTTCAGGGATACCCAAAAAGCATAAAATCAAGACTGGGTGGACTTTGTTGACTGTGCTGCTAAGGCTCTGGAAGGTTGGTTATTGGGCAGTAAAGTGTGTGACTTCATAGGATTGTACAATCTGATAATAAGGGAGCAGATTCTTAATAACTGTCAAACTCAGCTCTTGCACCAGTACCTGGTAGACTTTGATCTGACCTCTCCCCAATAATTGGGAAAGAAGGCAGACAAATGGGTCAGAACCAGGGTGAGGCAGAATGTACAGAACCAAGGAGGTGGCCCTAAGAAGCAAGATTCTAAGAACTCTGACAAGGGTAGGAGAAGGGTAAAGACCAGAAGTCTTCACAAGGGCCCCAAAATCTTCTTCAGCTGGGGAATCACAGTCTAACAAAGGGAAAGGCCAAAAGAAACCATGGTGCAAAGTCTGTAAGCAAATGACCCACTGGACCAGTGATTGCACCAAGTCCAAAGAGAATATTCCATCCCCCACCAATGCCCCTAAGGCACCTGCTCCCCCTAGTGCAGTTACAATTGGTGGTAGGAATACACAGGCCAAGGGTTTAGTAAGGTTGACCCTGGGTACTGAGTTGGGCTCTGGCCTAGTCAGAGAGACCACCCAGGCTGTTCTTGTCTGTGATGGGGGCATGGATATGACCCCCTCTGTGAGTCCCAGTAACTTGGGCAAGTACAGGCAATAACCTTTAATCAATGGAGTACAGGCTTTGGCATTCAGGGACACAGGAGCAAGTGTCACTATGGTGACAAAAGATCTTGTGGATCCTGGGCAGATTATACTTGGTGAAATGTACCAAGTGACCAATGCTAGCAATGTCAGAAAAGACCATTCTCTGGCAGTTGTTAACTTCTCCTGGGGATGGGTAACTGGCCTTAAGAAGGTTGAGGTGAGTGCAGACCTACCAGTCGAATGCTTGCTTGGCAATGATCTAGAGACTTCAGCTTGGGCAGACGTAGAGCTCAGGACTCATGCAGAAATGCTGGGCATCCCTGCAGATGTGTTTGCTGTGACCAGGTCACAGGCCAAAATGTCTGAAACTGAACAGGCCTTGGATTCTGGAAGAATGGACCAAGTGCCATCCAAGAGGAGGAGCAGAAGGGTTAAGGCAGAGCCTTCCCCCCTGACTCAGAAGGAGGATCAGTCTCTTGAGGGAGATGATCACAGTCCTGAAGAAGGAACTGTCCCAGAGGAGCTTGAGCTTGATCAGGTTGAGCTCTTGGGGACAGGGGGCCCTTCCAGGACAGATCTGAGCCAGGAGCAGCAGAGCTGCCCCTCTCTTGAACCCCTCAGACACCAAGCTGCTGCTGAGGCTGCTGGGAGTGCTAGTGGTACCCATAAGGTGTATTGGGATGATGGACTCCTGTACTCAGAGTGTAGAGGCCCCAAGCCTGGTGCTACCAGGAGGTTGGTTATACCTCTGAAGTTCAGGGGCTTCCTATTGACCCTAGCCCATGATATCCTTTTTGCAGGTCACCTGGGCCAGAACAAGACTTGGGACAGACTTGTCCCTCACTTTCACTGGCCCCACATGTCTGAAGACACAAAGGAGTTTTGTCGCTCCTGTGTATTCTGCCAAGCCAGTGGCAAAGCAGGTGGCACTACAAAGGCCCCCTGATACCACTACCTGTGGTGGGGGTGCCATTTGAAAGGGTGGGGATTGACATTTTTTGTCCCATGGATCCCCAAACAGCATCTGGGCACAGATGTATCCTGGTGGTAGTGGATCATGCTACCAGGTACCCAGAAGCTATACCCCTTAGGACCACTACAGCACCAGTGGTGGCAAGGGCCCTGTTGGGAGTTTTCTCAAGAGTGGGTTTTCCTAAGGAGGTGGTATCAGACAGAGGTACCAACTTCATGTCTGGTTACTTAAGGGCAATGTGGAAGGAGTGTGGAGTGACTTACAAGTTCACCACGCCCTATCACCCACAATGCAATGGTTTGGTTGAAAGGTTCAAAAAAACCTTAAAGGGCATGCATGATTAAAGGGCTCCCAGAAAAGCTTAGGCGAAGATGGGACATTCTCTTGCCCTGCCTTTTGTTTGCATACAGGGAGGTGCCACAAAAGGGGGTTGGCTACAGCCCCTTTGAACTTTTGTTTGGTCAACCTGTCAGGGGTCCATTGTGTTTGGTGAAGGAAGGATGGGAGTTACCTCTCAAGTCCCCAAGCAAGACATAGTGGACTATGTGCTTGGTCTCCGCTCCAGGATGGCTGAGTGCATGAAAAAGGCAACTAAAAACCTTGAGGCTAGCCAGGAGCTGCAAAAAGCCTGGCATGACCAAAAGGCTGTACTGACTGTATACCAGCCAGGACAGAAAGTGTGGGTGTTGGAGCCTGTGGCCCCAGCAGCTCTTTAAGACAAATGGAGTGACCCCAGACTATTGTTGAACAGAATGGAGAGGTTACTTACTTAGTAGACCTAGGAACTCCCAGGAGTCCCCACAGGGTTCTCCATGTCAACAGGCTAAAGCCATATGTAGACAGGGCTGTCATGGGCTTGCTCATGGCTACTGATGAGGGACAGGAGGAAAAGAGTGACCCACTCCCTGACCTCCTCTCACAGAATCCTGATGATGGATCAGTTAATGGTGTGGCCTTGGCAGGTAGCCTCACTGCCCAGCAGCAAACTGATTGCAGACAGGTGCTCAATCAGTTCAGAAACATGTTTTCTCTGACTCCAAGTCAGACTACCTGGTGCACTCATGAAGTGGACACTGGGGACAGTCTGCCTATTAAAAAAAAGATTTATAGGCAACCTGACCATGTCAGGGACTGTATCAGGACAGAAGTCCAGAAAATGTTGGATTTGGGAGTTATTGAACTCTCAGATAGCCCTTGGGCTAGTCCAGTGGTCATTGTGCCAAAACCTCACACCAGTGATGCGAAAAGAGAGATGAGGTTTTGTGTGGACTACAGGGGCCTCAATGCAGTCACTAGGACTGATGCCCATCCAATTCCAAGGGCAGATGAGCTTATAGATACTTTGGTCTCAGCCAAGTACCTTAGCACATTTGACTTGATATCTGGCTACTGGCAGATCAGAATAGCTGATGATGCAAAGCCAAAATCAGCATTTTCGACCCCAAGTGGGCACTAACAATCTGTGGTGATGCCCTTTGGCTTGAAGAATGCACCTGCCACTTTCCAAAAGTTGGTGAATACAGTTCTCACACGTCTGGAAGCCTACAGTGCAGCTTATCTAGATGATATTGCTGTCTTTAGCTCCACCTGGGAGGATCACCTGGTCCACCTAAGGAATGTGTTGGAGGCCATGCAAAAGGCAGGCCTCACTATCAAGGCCACCAAGTGCCAGATAGGGCAGAGTCAGGTTGTGTACCTGGGCCACCTTGTAGGTGGAGGCCAGGTTCAACCACTGCAGAGCAAAATCTAGACCATCATGGACTGCGTTGATCCAACCACCCAGACTCAGTTGAGAGCCTTCTTAGGCCTGACTGGGTACTATAGGAGATTTGTCAAGGGGTATGGATCCATAGTGACACCCCTGAATGACTTAACTTCTAAGAAAATGCCCCAAAACGTTCAGTTGACAGCTAGCTGTCAAAAGGCATTTGATGACCTGAAGCAGGCCATGTGCACTGCTCCCATTCTACACAGTCCTGATTACTCCAAGAAGTTCATTGTACAAACAGATGCATCTGAATTGGGGGTAGGCGCTGTACTGTCACAATTGAATGATGAAGGTCTGGATCAGCCAGTAGCTTTCATAAGCAGAAGGCTGACCCCTAGAGAGAAACGTTGGTCAGCCATTGAGAGGGAGGCCTTTGCTGTGGTTTGGACTCTGAAGACGTTGAGGCCATACTTGTTTGGTACTCACTTCCTAGTTCAGACAGACCATAAGCCCCTCTTATGGCTAAAACAAATGAAGGGTGAAAACCCCAAACTGCTTAGGTGGTCCATTTCTCTACAGGGGATGGACTTTACAGTTGAACATGGACCTGGGAGTAACCATGCCAATATAGATGGACTCTCTAGGTATTTCCACTTAGGACATGAAGACTCAACTGGTCAAGGTTAGTTTAATGTCCCTGCGTTGGGGGGGGGGTTGTGTAGGAGAGTAGGATCTGCTTCACATGGGTACCCCCACTTTTTGCTGGTGTTTCACTGTTTTTCGACCTTAGTCTGGCTGTGGCCCTTCTAATCAGGACACCAGCCTAGCTGCTTTCTCTCTATCATGGTTTCCATGTACATTAGGTACATTCCTAATTGGATTCTGGAGTGTCTTATTAGCCCCTAGTATATGGTATACTATGTACCTAGGGAATAGGTACCTCAGAGGCCTACCAGGGGATGAAGCATGTATTATGCCACCCCTGGGAACCACTCCAAAATGACACCACAGGTCTGCTATTGCAGCCTGGGTAAGGTGGTGCTTGCACCCCTTACTGTGGTATAGGCTACCTATATCACTACCATTGCACACACATATAAAACTTATAAGTCACTCCTATGGCAGGCATTAACAATCCTGAAGGCAGAGTGTTTGGTTTTTATGTGAGAGGGTGCCCCTGCCTGAGCAGAGCCCCTCTGCAGCGTTCGGAGTACCTCCTCTGATGCTGTTTGTGGTGCAGCCTGTCCATATACTCTTAAGTGCATTATAACCTCATGGTAAAAGCTAACTTTGGACTGGCTGCACCGAAACATGTCGTGTTTGGTGTCAAACGCTTTGGAATACTACCCCCGCCAGTTCTGGCGGCTGGGGTACCATCCCACCCTTCTTGAGGGAGAGACATGTTCACACTGGTCTACCCGGTAAAGACTTTCAAAAAGCCCTGGCATCACAAAATGGATGCCACTGCCACAGACACGGGTCTGGCCTCCTGCTGCTGACTGAAACTCTGGCAGGGAAGGCCTGGACAATAGGTTTCCTGTCCCAGGGAGGTGTAACCACCTCCCCAGACAAGCAGATGCGTATTGGGGCTGGGCGGGAGCACTCTCTGGTGCTTTGAAGTCCTGCACTGGGGGCACACTTGGTGTCCCTGTGCATACTCCAATTCAAACCGTTTGCAGGGGCTAACTGCCCCTGCTCTGGGATGAAACTGTACAAAGGAAATGGGTGTAACCACCCCTCTTTCCAAACCCTCCCATAGGTGGGTCCCTAGAGTATGTCCAACCCCCAAACTTAGTATAAGTATGGGAACCCAGTCCTTGCGACTTTAAATTACCCTGGACAAAACTCTGCAACATATATCCTGCACCTTCGATGTTCTATTTCAACTAGAAGACTGAAGAAATCTCCCTTGGGGTCAAGAAGTGACTCCGCTGCTTGGCAGGCACTAAAGAAGCAACGGTCCAGTCTTTAATTCTGAAGCTCCCGCCGGACGCTGAAGTCTCTGCATCCCCAGAGGTGGATTTCCAGACTTCTCCGAGGCTACCCTGAGTCCATAGCAAAGCTGAGGCCCATGGCTATTGTGGGTGATGCGAAACCATGACCCCCGGACACCGCGATCTTTGCTGATCCATCATCTTCCTGGTCTTCCTCGAAGTTGTGCTTTGGGCTCTGGGTAGCCCCAGCCTTGAGCACCTCCTGCACCGAAGATCTCTGGCCTCCACTCCCCGAGTGACCCGTGGGCCAGTTTCAACTGTGACCGCTCGAGGCTCCTTCGCGATCGCTAGACCGTTGGCTAGTGGGTGCCCATGACGGCAACTCCTCTTCTGATTGGGCTTTTCTGGTTGCTCCAGACGTGCCCTGACTTACCCTTGCTGGGTGACAGCTCGAATCCCACTCCTGGTCATTGTCGACGCCTCCTGGACCTCGTGGCTGAAGAATCAAGACACCCGTCAACTCACCTGAAGCACCCGACATCTGTGGGCATTGGACTATTGTGCCCCTGGTCACTGGTAAGTGACCCAGACTCTGTCTCCTCTGCTTTCAGGTTCCTTCCATCCTCGATCCAGGCTCGGATCTCTCCGGACACTTCTCCTCTTCACGGCAGCAGCACTTCCTTGCGAGCTTCCATTGAAACCAGCGACGCGATCCGACACCATTTGATACCTATGCACCCGACTTCCCTGGGTGAGGTAACTCGAGTACTCTGGTGCTCACGTGGGTGTTGGCCCTAGACACCTCTAAGTCCAAAAGGGTTCGCTCGTAGTCATCCTCTAAGTGTCCTTAAACTCTTAATTTCCAACCGGGACTTTCCCCATAGAAGTTAATGGCGATTTGCGGCTGTGTTCTCACACTGCACGTGTCCCTGTGGGTCCCTGTGTCACTACCTTGAGTTGTTCCTTGTGGTCCAAGCACTTCTACAGGCTCTAGGCCTAGTGTCTAGTTCAGTCGTGGTTCTTATACCACTTTATTGGTATATGGTTTGGTACGCCCCTAGGGCCCAAACGTGTATTTGTGCTTTTACTGTTGAATACGGACTTGTAACTTAAGTACTTCGAACTCCAGCCTCATAAAGAGACTAGAGGGGTGTGTTTTATCCTAAATACATATATTTTAAATATATACCTGGTGTGGTTGTCCTTTCATTTGGTCATTCAAGAGATTATAGACTGGTAAAACAAGCTGCTTTACATTCCTTCAAGACTTAGCCTGAAGACAGCTCTCCATAGCTACCACTAGGATAGCTTTCAATAGAGGTTGTCTTTAACTTATCACCATAAGGGGTTCTTTGGACTGATACAAGGTGCCCGCTATAACTAGTGGACAGCATATATCAGGCCAACTTCTCACAGGGCACTTGCCACCACAGGTGCTGTAGAGGTCCTAAGGGGAATAGCTTCTGGGTACCTGGTTGCATGATCAACTACCACCAGGATAAATCTGTGCCCTGGTGCTGTTTGGGGATCCATGGGACCAACAATGTCAATCCCCACCCTTTCAAAGTGCACCCCTATTACAGGTAGTGGTATCAGGGGGGCCTTTGTAGTGCCACCTGCTTTGCCACTGGCTTGGCAGGTTACACAGGAGCGATAAAACTCCTTTGTGTCTTCAGACATGTGGGGCCAGTGAAAGTGAGGGACAAGTCTGTCACAAGTCTTGTTCTGGCCCAGGTGACCTGCTAAAGGGATATCATGGGCTAGGGTCAATAGGAAGCCCCAGAACCTCAGAGGTATAACCAACCTCCTGGTGGCACCAGGCTTGGGGTCTCTACACTCTGAGTACAGGAGTCCATCATCCCAATACTCCTTATGGGGACCACTAGCACTCCCAGCAGCCTCAGCAGCATCTTGCTGTCTGAGGGGTTCAAGAGAGGGGCAGCTCTGCTGCTCCTGGCTCCTGGCTCAGATCTGCCCTGGAAGGGCCCCCTGTCCCCAAGAACTCAACATGATCAGGCTCAAGCTCCCCTGGGACAGTTCCTTCATCAGGACTGTGATCATCTCCCTCAAGAGACTGATCCTCCTTCTGAGTCAGGGGGAAGGCTCTGCCTTAACCCTTCTGCTCCTCCTCTTGGATGGCACTTGGTCCATTATTCCAGAATTCAAGGCCTGTTCAGTTTCAGACATTTTGGCCTGTGACCTGGTCACAGCAAACACATCTGCAGGGATGCCCAGCATTTCTGCATGAGTCCTGAGCTCTACTTCTGCCCAAGCTGAAGTCTCTAGATCATTGCCAAGCAAGCATTCAACTGGTAGGTCTGCACTCACCACAACCTTCTTAAGGCCAGTTACCCCTCCCCAGGAGAAGTAAACAACTGCCAGAAAATGGTCTGTGCTAACATTGCTAGCATTGGTCACTTGGTACATTTCACCAAGTATAATCTGCCCAGGATTCATAAGATCTTTTGTCACCATAGTGACACTTGCTCCTGTGTCCCTGAATGCTAAAGCCTGTACTCCATTTATTAAAGGCTGTTGCCTGTACTTGCCCAAGTTACTGGGACTCACAGAGGGGGTCATATCCATGCCCCCATCACAGACAAGAACAGCCTGAGTGGTTTCTCTGACTAGGCCAGAGCCCAACTCAGTACCCAGGATCAACCTTACTAAACCCTTGGCCTGTGTATTCCCACCACCAATTGTAACTGCACTAGGGGGAGCAGGTGCCTTAGGGGCATTGGTGGGGGATGGAATATTCTCTTTGAACTTGGTGCAATCACTGGTCCAGTGGGTCATTTGCTTACAGACTTTGCACCATGGTTTCTTTTGGCCTTTCCCTTTGTTAGACTGTGATTCCCCACCTGAAGAAGATTTTGGGGCCCTTGTGAAGACTTCTGGTCTTTACCCTTCTCCTACCCTTGTCAGAGTTCTTAGAATCTTGCTTCTTAGGGCCACCTCCTTGGTTCTGTACCTTCTGCCTCACCCTGGTTCTGACCCATTTGTCTGCCTTCTTTCCCAATTCTTGGGGAGAGGTCAGATCAGAGTCTACTAGGTACTTGTGCAACAGCTGATTTTGACAGTTATTAAAAATCTGCTCCCTCATTATCAGGTTGTACAATCCTATGAAGACACACACTTTACGGCCCAATAACCAACCTTCCAGAGCCTTAGCAGCACAGTCAACAAAGTCCACCCAGTCTTGATTTTGTGCTTTTTGGGTATCCCTGAACTTTAACCTGTATTGTTCAGTGGTTAGGCCAAACCCATCTATCAGTGCACTTTTCAAGACTTGGTAATCATCAGCATCCTCTTCTCTTACAGTGAGGAGCTTATCTCTACCTTTGTCTGCAAAGGAGAGCCATAGGATTGCTGCCTACTGCCCTTGGGGGACCCTCTGTACTTTACAGGCCCTCTCCAAGGCAGTTCTCCATTTTTCCATTCTCTAGGAAGTTGCTGCCACCAAGGGACTCTAGTCCCTCCTTTTTTCTAGCTCTGTAGAGCTCTAGGGGTTCCTTATCTAGGGCCATCTGCTGCTTTCTGAGGTGAAGCTGAGCTTGCTCATACTTCAGCAGTCTCTCTCTCCTCTCCTGGGAGGTTTCCCTCCCTCTGTGAGAAGAAACGGAGGTCCCTACAGATGAGGTAGACTGGACAGACTCCCTTGAGAGAGATCTATCCCTTCTAACCCCACTTTCAACTCTTCCTGGAGGGACAGAGAGGGGAGCATTGTGATCATCCTCATCATCCTCATCCACTGGAGCTGGGTTTTCCAGATCCTGATCATTGTCATCAGTCTGGTCAACAGCAGAGGTTGGGCCAGGGGGAGTTCCACCCCTAGGTCCACCCTCAACTGCTGCCCCACCCAATCTGCCTACCCCTTCAGGCCACTAGGCCCTGAGAGATCATCCAGCCTGAGTATCTGCAAGAGATGCTGTGTGGTTGAGGTTTTGCCTGTCTTTAGCTTCCTAATAGAACATAAGGCCCTAAGCTGAGCAAAGGTGAGATCCTCATACTTATAGGGGAGAAGCCCACTGGCTTCTGGCAGGGACCCACTGGTTCCTGGCTGATTAGACATTACTAGTGTGGTGTGGTGTATTGCACTACCTACACTAGTGTGGCCTACTAAACTCTCTCGAGTTGTAGAAAGGGTGTGCTAAGCCCTTGACACACAACTCTAAGTTCAGTCGAACTTACTGTATACTAAGCTTGATATTATATGTACCTAAGGTACCTTTAGTGATTTTCAGTTGATCAATTCAATTGAGATTATCTGGTAAAACAATAGCAAGCTGGAATCCCACACGCTGCACACCAATGTGAGAAGTTGGCCTGGTATATGCTGTCCACTAATTAAAGTGGGCACCTTGTACCAGTCCAAACAAACCCCTTATGGTGATAGGTTAAAGACAACCTTTATGGAAAGCTATCCTAGTGGTAGCTATGCAGAGCAGCCTTCAGGCTAAGTCTGGAGGGAATGTAAAGCAGCTTGTTTTACTAGTCTATAATCTCTTGAATGACCAAATGAAAGGAAAACCACGCCAGGTATATATTTAAAATATATGTATTTAAGATAAGACACACCCCCTCTAGTCTCTTTATGAGGCTGGAGTTCGAAGTACTTAAGTTACAAGTCGGTATTCAACAGTAAAAGCACAAATACACGTTTGGGCCCTAGGGGTGTACCAAACCATATACCAATAAAGTGGTATAAGAACCACGACTGAACTAGACATCAGGCCTAGAGCCTGTAGAAGTGCTTGGACCACAAGGAACCACCCAAGGTAGTGACACAGGGGACCCTTGGGGGACGCGTGCAGTGTGAGAACACAGCCGCGAATCGCCGTTAACTTCTATGGGAAAGTCACGGTTAGAGGACGACTACAAGCAAACCCTTTTGGTCTTAGAGGTGTCTAGGGTCAACACCCATGGGAGCACCGGAATACTCGAGTTACCTCACCCAGGGAGGCCGGGTGCATAGGTGTCAAATGGTGTCGGGTCGCGGCGTTGTTTTCAATGGAAGCTGGCAAAGAAGTGCTGCTGCTGTGAAGAGGAGAAGTGTCCGGAGACATCCAAGCCTGGATCGAGGATGGAAGGAACCTGAAAGCAGAGGGAACAGAGTCTGGGTCACTTACCAGACTCTGTCCAATGCCCACAGATGTCGGGTGCTTCTGGTAAGTTGACGAGTGTCTTGACTCTTCAGCCACGAGGTCCAGGATGCGTCGACGATGACCAGGAAGATGATGGACCGGCAAAAGTTCACGGTGTCCATGGGTCAAGGTTCCACGTCACCCACGATGGACACGGGCCTCAGCTTTGCTGTGGACTCAGGGTAGCCTCGGCGAAGTCTGGAAATCCACCTCTGGTGATGCAAAGACTTCGGCATCCGGCGGGAGCTTCAGAGTTGCAGACCGGACAGTTGCTTTTTTGGTGCCTGCCAAGCAGGGGAGTCACTTCTTGACCCCAAGGGAGATTTCTTCAGTCTTCTAGCGAAAATAGAAAGTCGAAGGTCCAGGATATATGTCGCAGGGTTTCGTCCAGGGTAATCTAAAGTCTCAAGGACTGGGTTCCCATACTTATACTAAGTTTGGGGGTTGGACATACTCTAGGGACCCACCTATGGGAGGGTTTGGAAAGAGGGGTGGTTACACCCATTTCCTTTGTCCAGTTTTGCGCCAGAGCAGGGGCAGGTAGCCCCTGCAACCAGTTTGAACTGGACTATGCACAGGGACACCAAGTATGCCCCCAGTGCAGGACTTCAAAGCACCAGAGAGGGCTCCCCCCAGCCCCAATACACATCTACCTGTCTGGGGAGGTGGTTACACCTCCCTGGGAAAGGAAACCTATTGCGGGATTCTCACTGCAAGCCCTCTGTGCTGGCCGCTGCAGGATTCCCAGTGCAAGCCCTCTGTGCTGCCTGCCCTCTGTGCTGCCTGCTGCAGGATTCCCAGTGCAAGCCCTCTGTGCTGGCCGCTGCAGGATTCCCAGTGCAAGCCATCTGCGCTGGCCAATGCAGGATTCCCAGTGCAAGCCCTCTGTGCTGGCTGCTGCAGGATTCCCAGTGCAAGCCATCTGTGCTGGCCGCTGCAGGATTCCCAGTGCAAGCCATCTGCGCTGGCCAATGCAGGATTCCCAGTGCAAGCCTTCCATGCTGGCTGCTGCATTCTTCTCAGTGCAAGCCCTGCTGTGCTGCCCGCTGCAGGCTTCTCAGTGCAAGCCCTCTTTGCTGCCTGCTGCAGGATTCTCAGTGCAAGCCTTGCAGTGCTGGCTGATGCAGGATTCTCAGTGCAAGCCCTCTGTGCTCGCTGCTGCAGGATTCTAAGTGCAAACCCTCTTTGCTGCCTGCTGCAGGATTCCCAGTGCAAGTCCTCTGGTCTGGCTACTGCAGTATTCTCAGTGCAAGGCCTGCTGTTTTGGCTGCTGCAGTCTTCTCAGAGCAAGGCCTGCCGTGGTGGCTGCTGCAGGAATCTCAGCGCTAGCCTTGCTGTGCTGGCCGCTGCAGGATTCTCAGTGTAAGCCCTCTGAACTGGCAGCTGCAGGATTCTCAGTGCAAGCCCTGCTGTGCTGGCTGCTGCAGGATTCTCAGTGCAAGCCCTGCTTTGCTGGCCACTGCAGGATTCCTAGTGCAAACCCTCTGTGCTGTCCGCTACAGGATTCTTAGTGCAAGCCCTCTGTGCTGGCCGCTGCAGGATTCCCAGTGCAAGTCCTCTGTGCTGCCTGCTGCAGGATTCCAAGCGCAAGCCCTCTGTGCTGCCTGCTGCAGGATTCCCAGTGCAAGCCCTGCTATGCCGGGTGCTGCAGGATTCTCAGTGCAAGCCCTCTGTGCTGGCCGCTGTGATCTTCTCAGTGCAAGCCCTTTTTGCAGCCCGCTGCAGTCTTCTCAGTGCAAGCCCTCTTTGCTGGCCGCTGCAGTCTTCTCAGTGCAAGCCATCTGTGCTGGCCGCTGCAGGATTCTCAGGGCAAGCCCTCTATGCTGGCCGCTGCAGGATTCTCAGTGCAAGCCCTCTGTGATGGCCGCTGCAGGATTCCCAGTGCAAGCCCTCTGTGCTGGCCGCTGCAGGATTCCCAGTGCAAGCCCTCTGTGCTGCCTGCTGCAGGAGTCCCATTGCAAGCCATCTGTGCTCCCTGCTGCAGGATTCTCAGTTCAAGCCCTCTGTGCTGCCTGCTGCAGGATTCCCAGTGCAAGCCCTCTGTGCTTCCTGCTGCAGGATTCCCAGTGCAATCCCTCCGTGCTGGCCGCTGCAGGATTCCCAGTGCAAGCCATCTGTGCTGCCCGCTGCAGGATTCCCAGTGCAAGCCATCTGTGCTGGCCACTGCAGGATTCCCAGTGCAAGCCCTCTGTGCTGCTTGCTGCAGGATTCCCAGTGCAAGCCCTCTGTGCTTCCTGCTGCAGGATTCCCAGTGCAATCCCTCCGTGCTGGCCGCTGCAGGATTCCCAGTGCAAGCCATCTGTGCTGGCCACTGCAGGATTCCCAGTGCAAGCCCTCTGTGCTGCTTGCTGCAGGATTCTCAGTGCAAGCCCTCTGTGCTGGCTGCTGCAGGATTCCCTGTGCAAGCCCTCTGTGCTGGCTGCGGCAGGATTCCCAGTGCAAGCCATCTGTGCTGGCCACTGCAGGATTCCCAGTGCAAGCCCGCTTTGCTGTTTGCTGCAGGATTCTCAGTGCAAGCCCTCTGTGCTGGCTGCTGCAGGATTCCCAGTGTAAGCCATCTGTGCTGGCCACTGCAGGATTCCCAGTGCAAGCCCTCTGTGCTGCTTGCTGCAGGATTCTCAGTGCAAGCCCTCGGTGCTGGCTGCTGCAGGATTCCCTGTGCAAACCCTCTGTGCTGCTTGCTGCAGAATTCTCAGTGCAAGCCCTCCATGCTGACTGCTGCAGGATTTCATTACAAGACTGGAGGCTACCATTATGCATTATTCTTTTGATGCAACTTCAAGCACAGCCATTTTAAAGTTACATCATAAAGCAAAGCTCTAGAATGTACAAATGTAACGTTGGGAACAGCAACACACATATCTGCCTCTTTTAAATGCGGCTTCAAGACAGATATGTTATTTTCTTCTTTTGCTCTGTCATTGTACTGTTGTTTTCTTTTTTATCTGCTACCTTATTTGTATTATTCCCTTGTGACTGCATTTTGCCTTCGTACCTTTGTTTGTTGTCACTGTTTTCTCTATGATTTTGGTGACCTTTTTACCCCCTTTCCGAATCGCCATGTTAATGCGCAACCCCACTCAGGCCCTATGTGCATTATGTTCCATCCTGTGATCTGTGCCACTTAAGGCAGACTTCTGCATTTCACTTGGCTGCTCTCCGTGCCATAATGTAACACTCAAGACGTTTCCTCACTTCTCTTCAGTCTTGGCCTCACGGCCTATTACCATCCGCCCGCCAATCTGTTATCCGCTCCTACCTAAGACACCGCTCTCTTTTATCCTTCCCGCCATGCAGTCTGGCCCTCATGCTTCACTCGCGCATTCAGGGCACGGCGCTACCGTGACTCAAAGCTCTAATTTACGGAGTGCGGGCTGTATCGCGCCCCCGTCGTGCCATCGTTTTTTCCCCCTTGCTGGCGCTCATTACTGATAAAACATTTTTTTTTAAAAGAGCAATGGTGGAAGTCAACCAAGGGCTCTCCTGTATTTGAGGAAAGGTCCTTAGCAACCATGTATCTCAATGCTTAACTAGGTTTGACAAGGTTGGCTAGCAACGCGTACTTTCAACAGCTGATTATCCGATGGTTGGCAGCTCCATAGGTTTCTTTCCTTTCTCCTGGCTCTAATTTGATAGTTTCTTTCTCCTAATTAGCAGTTTCCTGGTTCCATCCATTACATATTTTATTAATAGCCAATTTAGTGTCCCTTTGCTCTCTGCCCACCATGTCTGATGCTGAGTCCGATGACTCTCAGACCCACGTTCCCACTCCTAATACCAACGAGGATCTCATAAAGAAATTAATACACAAGGAATTACATTCCTGCATGAGGGAGACCATAAGCAAAATTGTTGCCGGAAAGAGATCTCTTTCTGATCCCATTAACCCCTCTGCTCTCCACGGAGGGCACATTGATGACCTCAACAAAAGTGGGGGTAAAAAACTAAGGAAATGCAACAATTTAGAAAATGTGAGCACTATGGGAGGTCAAAGCACCTCAAATGTATTGGGAGGTTTACGCACCTCAAGAACTGAAGGAGGACGAAGCTCCTCAAATAATACGGGAGGCCTGCGCGTCCCAAAAAGACTACGTGCCCATAACGGCACATCTCACTTGGATGCCCTAAGCAGCTCACAATATCAAAGTGCTACTACAGATCCCCTCTCAGCCAACAAAGTGGATATCTCTGATGAGTCCTTAGACTAATACATTTTTGATCTAGATCAAACTGACAATGATATCGACCTCGACCCCTTGGAAGAGGAACTCCCCTCCTCCTCAAAAGAGATTATTTTTGACCCCCTTGGCGGGGAAATATTCTCCCCTGAAAATATACAGCACCTTAGGAGTTCCCAGTGGTGGCCCCAAAAACACGTGGCCAGGTTTATTAAGAGGTGGGTCAAGAACCCTCTTGAAAGAGAGGCAAGGAACATCCTAAAGGCATAATGCCCATGACCCGTTATTCAAGATAAATACTGCCTTACACCTAACTTGGATCCTGAACTCATCAAGTTCTTATTCAAACTGGGTAGGGATCCCAGGAAAGGTACGGAACGCTCCGTCAAAAACTGTCAGGATCGCATGCTTGACATGCTCAGCCCATTATGCCGTATGATTGATTTAATTGAGGAGAGCTATATTAATGGTTTGCAACCCAACATTGACCTCTGACGAGGATGGAGCCAGAGAACAGTAATCCTCCTCGGTAACGCCAACGCTTCTCTAAATACCGAGAGAACGAAAGTGGTTTTGTCCAAAGTTGATCCCAAGCTCTGCGACATGACAGAAAAGGAATCCTCATCCAATCCTAATGGCCTCCTCCTTGGGTAAGATATGATTAAAGGTTTGGGAAAGTACATGGCAACCTTTACGGCTCTGGATAAAGCCCAAGCTAACATCCGCCAGGTCTTCAACCCAAGTGCTTTTGCCAGGGCCTGTAAAAGGGGTCTTTCTGTTGGCCGCCTCTTCCAGAGACACTTCTCAAGGCAAAGAGGTTTTGGTCGTCCATTCCAGCCTAACCCTTCATTCTACCATCAACGAGGTTGATCCTCCCGCTCAAGAGGTTTCAGGGCCAGAGGCACCAACCCCTCCAACACCTCAAGTAAGTACCCTTCCCCTCATCCTTCCTCTTTAACACAGAGAGTAGGGGGTCGCCTAAAACACTTTCTACACATTTAGAAACAAATTACACACGATTCTTGGATTTTAGAAACTGTCCAGGGTTTCAGAATAGATTTCACGGAAAAACCCATTCAAGTTTTAACTCCCCAAGTGTTAAACTTGACACTAGAGCAACAATCTATTGTGGCAGAAGAGATAAATTCAATGTTATTGAAGGGCGCAATCATAGAAGTTCCGTGGGAACGCATGAACTTCTTGAGCAATATTTTCCTAGTGGAAAAGAAGGACAAAGGGTGGAGACCAGTAATAAACCTAAGAGAATTGAACAAATATCTCACCTACAATCACTTCAAGATGGAGGGTATCCATCTCCTCAGAGACATGCTCTTAGAAAAAGACTGGCTAGTGAAACTGGACTTAAAAGACGCCTACTTCACGATTCCAATGGCAGAGGAGTGTCAATCCTTCCTTCAATTTGCGTGGAACGACCTCCTTTATCAGTTCCAAGCTCATCCCTTTTGCCTATCTTCGGCCCCTTGGTGCTTCACCAAAGTAATGAAGGCCATTACCACGGTTTTAAGAGAAAGGGGTGTCCGTCTCATAATCTCTTTAGACAAAATACTTATCATGTCTCAAGACCATTCTCAGATTCTGAAAGACTTGAACACTACTGTGGATTTAATAGAGAGCACAGGTTTTATTATAAACAGTGAAAAATCTATCATGACTCCCTCGAGGTCTCTAGAGTTCCTGGGCTTCACGGTAGACACCGTGAAGTCTATGCTCTTACTTCCTGCGAAGAAGAGATCCAAGATCCGGAAAGAGATACGTCATGTTCTGAAACTAGATCTTGTAACCTTAAGGGAACTAGCCAGACTTCTGGGCCTCCTTTCATCATCTATCCAGGCTATCTTCCTGGGCCCTCTACATTATCGAGCCCTTCAAAGACTGAAGGGCAGGGACTTCCATTCTGGCCTTTGGTACGGAGACAAAATTCACCTAGACACAGAAGCCAAGACAGAACTGATTTGGTGGTAAGAAAATCTGGATGCATGGAACAGCAAAGCAATTTTTGGGACTTCCCAGGATTATGTGCTGGAATCAGATGCCAGCCTTCATGGCTGTGGTGCTTGTTTCCAGAATCTGTACACGGGAGGTTTATGGTCCTATTCAGAGAGTTTGCACCACATAAACTTTCTGGAGTTAACTGCTGGGCTTTATGCCCTTATGAGTTTCAAACAATCTCTTCAAGGGTGGTCAGTCGTACTCAAGATAGACAACATGTCAGCCATTGCCTACATAAACCGTCTAGGGGGCACGAGGTCACCAGACCTCTCCAACCTAGCCAAAAAACTGTGGATGTTCTGCTTCGAACACCAAATTTCCTTAAGAACAGAATACCTTTCGGGTCTAAAGAATGTTAGCGCGGATTGGAATTCAAGGTTCCTCATAGATCACACCGATTGGAAATTAAAAGCAAACATATTCAAGAGTGTAGACTATCTTTGGGGTCCCCTAGAAGTAGACCTCTTCGCGAGCAGACTCACGTCTCAACTTCCCAGTTACTTCAGCTGGATGCCAGACCCAGGAGCTCTGGCAGTGAACACCTTCCTCCAACATTGGAAAGGAATTCGGGGATATGCTTTTCCCCCCTTTGAAATGATCCAGTGCGTTCTTCAGAAGTTGAGGACAGAATAATCTTCAATAGTCCTAATAACTCCCGTTTGGTCGTCCCAAGCCTGGTTCCCAACGACCTTGGAATTAGCTTACGAAATACCCTTTCTGCTCCCAGCTTCACCAGGCCTCCTAAAAGACATAGACGGTTTGGATTACCCACTTCTTCTGAACTGGACTTTGAACCGTCTTGCCTGGAAAGTGTCAGGCGAGCCAATGATATCTCTGGGCTTTTGGCGCAGGCTCCCTCTCTCCTCCAAGAATCTTGGGCAACCGGTACACACTATAGATACAACGGCATCTGGAAAAGATGGGTTTGTTGGTGCCTAGAAAGGAACCTGGATTCCGTGGAGGCTCCTATTGTGCGTGAAGCAAATTTTCTTGTTGAACAGTTTGAAAGAGGTCTTTCATATAGGTCAATAAACTGTTATAGATCAGTCATTTCTGCGGGTCACTCCCTTTTAAATTGTAGAACTATCGGGAAGAACCATATAATTTGGAGAATTATGAAGCGCATCAGGCTTAAAAGACCTCCCAAACCTAGATACGACACACTTTGGGACGTTAAATTGTTACTTGACCTATTTTGTAACTTGCCGAATAATAACGTATTAGATAATAAAAGACTCTCCATCAAACTAGCTTCTCTTCAATGTCTAATATCCTGCCGTAGAGTTTCGGACGTTAAAGCACTGGAAATATCCAACAGATCTTATGACGCCTTCGGCGTCAGATTTGAAATCAGCAAAAGAACTAAAACGATGTCTGATATGATTTTTTATCCAAGGTTTGACGCTTGTAAAAAATTATGTGTGGTGGATTGCATGAAGGAATATGATTCTAGGATGGACCTTCATCGCACCCCTAGTGTAAACCAACTCCTTATATCCTTTGTTAATCCTTTGTTAATCTCTTCAAACCTGTCTCTTCTTCTTCAATAGCGAGATGGGTTAAACTGGCTATGTAATTGGTAGGCATTGATCTCCATAGGTTTCAGGCACACTCTTTAAGAGGGGCTATGGCTAGCCAGTCCTTTTGGAAAGGAGGTAGGTTGGATGACATTCTCAAAGCAGCAGACTGGTCAAGTTCCTATACCTTTGCAAAACATTACTGCAAACCTGTCGAGCACATGTCTGATGTAGTTTTACTTGACTACCAACATGCATAATGGTAGCTTCCGGTCTTGTAATGAAATTGCAATTCTCCTATTACCATGACCCGAGAATCTGAATTTCATTAAAGACACAGAGGCTAACATTATCCCTACTGTGAGAAGATGGCGTGATATATGCTGTCCACTAGTTATAGTGGGCACCTTGTATCAGTCCAAACAACCCCTTATGGTGATAGGTTAAAGACAACCTTTATTGAAAGCTATCCTAGTGGTAGCTATGGAGAGAAGCCTTCAGGCTAAGTCTTGAAGGAATGTAAATCAGCTTGTTTTACCAGGGTATAATCTCTTGAATGATCAAATGAAAGGACAACCACACCAGGTATATATTTAAAATATATGTATTTAAGATAAAACGCACCCCTCTAGTCTCTTTATGAGACTGGAGTTCGAAGTACTTAAGTTACAAGTCAGCAGTCAACAGTAATAGCACAAATACACGTTTGGGCCCTAGGGGCGTACCCAACCATATACCAATAAAGTGGTATAAGAACCACGACTAAGCTAGACACAGGGCCTAGAGCCTGTAAAAGTGCTTGGACCACAAGGAACCACCCAAGGTAGTGACACAGGGGACCCACAAAGGACGCGTGCAGTGTGAGAACACAGCCGCAAATCGCCGTTTACTTCTATGGGGAATGTCGCGGTTGGATTATTTATAGTTTAAAGACACTTAGAAGATATCTACGAGCGAACTTAGAGGTGTGTAGGGCCAACACCCACGGGAGCACCGGAATACCTCACCAAGGGAAGCCGGGTGCATAGGTGTCAAATGGTGTTGGGTCGCGTCGCTGTTTTCTATGGAAGCTGCTCAGGAAGTGCTGCTGCCGTGAAGAGGAGAAGTGTCCGGAGAGATCCAAGCCCGGATCTAGGA
The DNA here is from genome assembly GCF_964204655.1 of Triturus cristatus. NCBI lineage: Eukaryota > Metazoa > Chordata > Amphibia > Caudata > Salamandridae > Triturus > Triturus cristatus. Next base: position 586,258,919 of record NC_140595.1, read on the forward strand.
TGGAAGGAACCTGAAAGCAGAGGGGACAGAGTCTGGGTCACTTACCAGTGACCAAGGGCACGCTAGACCAATGCCCACAGATGTCGGGTGCTTCAGGTGTGTTGACAGGTGTCTTGATTCTTCAGCCACGGGGTCCAGGAGGCGCCGATGACAACCAGGAGCTGGATTCGAGCTGTCCCACGAAATCGGTCGAGTGCTGCGGTGTCGGCGACCAGATTGGACCCAACAAGCCTTGGCAACGGCAAGTCACTTAGAATCGGAGAAAGGACGTCGGTGCAGACCAGCAAGGTCTGGGGGACTCACACAGCAAGGGTAACTCGGGGCACGTCTGGAGCATGGCACCAGGAGAGACGGATTTCGCAGGCGGCGTACCACTCTTGATGAATGTGTGACTACAGAGGGTCGCTCTCTACTCCAGTGCCATTTCTAGCGATTTGCATAATAAACTCTGTTCCTATTGAAAGAGTAAAGGTACGAAAAGACTCCAGACTTACAGGTGGAGTATAGCCCACTGAAGTGGGTAGTGAGAGGGGTTTGGAAAAAGGGCATAGGGATCCAACTTGTCCTGAGGAATGCCGGAGATTAAGCTTTGAACCGGCAGAAACATGTTGACCGTTATGCAGGTGGAGGGGTGGTGAGTACTTAATTTACTCATTCCAGCACTATCCATTAGGTATATATTCTTTTATATACCTTTTTAATCCTGACTAGGGAATCCATGAATAAAATTATTATAGAGATATCCCTGAGCCAGTTTTAAGATTCACTACTTCTGCACTTCAGGATCCTGCTTTTTCCGTTTGTTTGTATCACTGTTGTGTTGTTTACCCTTCCCTATTGCTCCGCCTCTAGCGTTGTGTTTGCGCAGAGGCGTTAGTAGCAGCCCTATGATGAAGCATGCCACAACTTGTTGTGGGTGAGGGCAGTTTTTACAAAGTGTGTGTGCTCTCTTGAACCCTTTGCAATTGCTAACATATATAGGCCGTTTTTTTGTTGCTCTACCTCTTAGTGGGTGTTTACGCACGTCTGGAGCAACCAGGAAAGCCCAATCAGAAGAGGAGTCGCCTTCGTGGGGACCTACTAGCCAACGGGCTAGCGATCGCGAAGGAACCTCAAGTGGTCGCACTGGAAACTGGCCCACGGGTCACTCGTGGAGTGGAGGCCAGAAATCTTCAGTGCAGGAGGTGCTCAAGGCTGGGGCTACTCAGAGCCCAAAGCACAACTTTGAGGAAGACCAGGAAGATGATGGAGCAGCAAAAGATCACGGTGTCCAGGGGTCACAGTTCCACGTCACCCACGATAGCCATAGGCCTCAGCTTTTCTGTGGACTCAGGGTAGCCTCGGGAAAGTCTGGAAACCCACCTCTGGTGATGCAAAGACTTTGGCGTCCAGCGGGAGCTTCAGCGATGAAGACCGGTCAGTAGCTTCTTTGGTGCCTGCCAAGCAGGGGAGTCACTCCTTGACTCCAAGGGAGATTTCTTCAGTCTTCTACTTGAAATAGAACGTCGAAGGTCCAGGATATATGTCGCAGGGTTTCGTCCAGGGTAATCTAAAGTCTCAAGGACTGGGTTCCCATACTTATACTAAGTTTGGGGGTTGGACATACTCTAGGGACCCACCTATGGGAGGGTTTGGAAAGAGGGGTGGTTACACCCATTTCCTTTGTCCAGTTTCGCACCAGAGCAGGGGCAGGTAGCCTCTGCAACCGGTTTGAACTGGACTATGCACAGGGACACCAAGTGTGCCCCCAGTGCAGGACTTCAAAGCACCAGAGAGTGCTCCCGCCCAGCCCCAATACACATCTGCCTGTCTGGGGAGGTGGTTACAGCTCCCTGGGACAGGAAACCTATTGTCCAGGCATCCCCTGCCGGAGTTTTGTGATGCCAGGGCTGTAGAAAGTCTTTACCGGGTTAGACCAGTGTGAACATGTCTCTCCCTCTAGAAGGGTGCAATGCTACCCCCTCCCGCCAGAACTGGCGGGGGGGGGGGTAGTATTCCAAAGCGTTTGACACTAAACACGACATGTTTCCGTGCAGCCATCCCAAAGTTAGCATTTACTGCGAGGTTATAATGCACTTGAGAGTATATGGTCAGGCTGCACCACAAACAGCATCAGAGGAGGTACTCCGAACGCTGCAGAGGGGCTCTGCTCATGCAGGGGCACCCTCTCACATAAAAACCAAGCACTCTGCCTTCAGGATTGTTAAGGCCTGCCATAGGAGTGACTTATAGGTTTTATATGTGTGTGCAATGGTAATGATATAGGTAGCCTATACCACAGTAAGGGGTGCAAGCACCACCTTACCCAGGCTGCAGTAGCAAACCTGTGGTGTAATTTTGGAGTGCTTCCCAGGGGTGGCATAATACATGCTTCAGCCCCTGGTAGGCCACTAAGGTACCTATGCCCTAGGTACATAGTATGCCATATACTAGGGGCTTATACGGCACTCCAGAATCCAATTAGAAATGTACCTAATGTACATGGAAACTATTTTAGAGAGGAACCAGCAAAAAGTGGGGGTACCCATGTGAAGCAGATCCTACTCTCCTACACCTACCCTCCCTCCCGGGAGTGGATTTTAACATCTCTTTGACTTACTGCACTCTTCTTGTTCTAAGAACTTGTTAAGTGTAAGGTTTTGTTTAAAATAGAATATAACTCAGTTTTTCACTGTATTTTGCCTAATATGTGTATTATCAGTTACAACCGTTTCTCTTTTTTCCCCTTTACATAGGGCGTTAAGTACAATTCCTAACATTTTGTCCTTTTTCAGATAATTCGACTTCATTGACTCCTCATCACGATTCGTTGCAAGCAACTCTCGACATCTCGATTTCTTCTGCTTGGTGTCCCTCACTGTTTCAAGGAGAGGCCTTTCCCTTCATGATGCCATCTCTTGGACTTTGTTGCCTTTGGAAGAACTTTACCTTTTTTGCTCTCATTGCATTTAACAGAGGCAGATCTGTGTGTTGCTGTTGCCAACGTTACATTTGTACATTCTAGAGCTTTGCTTTATGATGTAACTTTAAAATGGCTGTGCTTGAAGTTGCATTAAAAGAATAATGCATAATGTTAACCTCCGTGTCTTTAATGAAATCCAAATTCTCTGGTCATGGTAATAGGAGAATAGCAATTCTCAGTGCAAGCCCTCTGTGCTAGCCACTGCAGGCTTCTCAGTGCCTACGCTGCTGGATTCCCAGTGCAAGCGCTGCTATGCTGGTTGCTGCAGGATTCTCAGTTCAAGCCCTCCTGTTCTGGCTGCTGCAGGATTCTCAGTGCAAGCCCTCTGTGCTGGCTGCTGCAGGATTCTCAGTGCAAGCCCTCTGTACTGGCTGCTGCAGGATTCTCAGTGCAAGCCCTGCTGTGCTGGCCACTGCTGGATTCTCAGTGCAAGCCCTCTGTGCTGGCCGCTGCAGGATTCCCAGTGCCAGCCCTGTCATGCTGACTGTTGCTGGATTCTCAATGCAAGCCCTGTTGTGCTGGCTGCTGCAGGATTCACAGTGCAAGCTCTCTGTACTGGTGCTGCAGGATTCCCGGTGCAAGCCCTGCTGTGCTTGCCGCTGCAGGCTTTTCAGTGCTAGCCCTGCTGTGCTGGCTGCTGCTGGATTCTCAGTGCACGGCCTCTGTGCTGGCTGCTGCAGGATTCCCAGTGCAAGCCCTCTGTGCTGCCTGCTGCAGGATTGCCAGTGCAAGCCCTCTGTGCTGCCCGCTGCAGGATTCCCAGTGCAAGCCCTGCTGTGCTGGCCGCTGCAGGATTCCTAGAGCAAGCCCTCTGTGCTGGCCGCTGCAGGATTCCCAGTGCAAGCGCTGCTATGCTGGTTGCTGAAGGATTCCAGGTGCAAGCCCTCTGTGCTGGCTGCTGCAGGATTCTCAGTGCAAGCCCTCTGTGCTGTATGCTGCAGGATTCCCAGTGCCAGCCCTCTTTGCTGGCCGCTGCTGAATTTTCAGTGCACGTCCTCTGTGCTGCCCGCTGCAGGATTCCCAGTGCAAGCCCTCAGTGCTGGCCGCTGCTGGATTCTCAGTGCAAGCCCTCTGTGCTGTATGCTGCAGGATTCCCAGTGCAAGACCTCTTTGCTGGCCGCTGCAGGATTCCCAGTGCAAGCCCTCTGTATTAGCCACTGCAGGATTCTCAGTGCAAGCCCTGCTCTGCTGGACGCTGCTGGATTCTCAATGCAAGCCCTGCTGTGCTGGCTGTTGCAGGATTCCCAGTGTAAGCCCTGCCATGCTGGCTGCTGCAGGATTCTCAATGCAAGCCCTCTGTACTGGTGCTGCAGGATTCCCAGTGCAAGCCCTCTGTACTGGTGCTGCAGGATTCCCGGTGCAAGCCCTGCTGTGCTGGCTGCTGCAGGATTCCCAGTGCAAGCCCTCTGTACTGGTGCTGCAGGATTCCCGGTGCAAGCCCTGCTGTGCTGGCTGCTGCAGGATTCCCAGTGCAAGCCCTCTGTACTGGTGCTGCAGGATTCCCGGTGCAAGCCCTCTGTAGTGGCTGCTGCAGGATTCTCAGTGCAAACCCTGCTCTGCTGGCCGCTGCTGGATTCTCAATGCAAACCCTGCTGTGCTGGCTGCTGCAGGATTCCCAGTGCAAGCCCTGCTGTGCTGGCTGCTGCAGGATTCCCAGTGCAAGCCCTGCTGTGCTGGCTGCTGCAGGATTCCCAGTGCACGCCCTGCCATGCTGGCTGCTGCAGGATTCTCAGTGCAAGCCCTGCTGTGCTGGCTGCTGCAGGATTCCCAGTGCAAGCCCTGCTGTGCTGGCTGCTGCAGGATTCCCAGTGCAAGCCCTCTGTGCTGGCTGCTGCAGTATTCTCAGTGCAAGCCCTCTGTACTGGTGCTGCAGGATTCCCGGTGCAAGCCCTCTGTGCTGGCTGCTGCAGGATTCCCAGTGCACACCCTGCCATGCTGGCTGCTGCAGGATTCTCAGTGCAAGCCCTGCTGTGCTGGCTGCTGCAGGATTCCCAATGCAAGCCCTGCTGTGCTGGCTGCTGCAGGATTCCCAGTGCAAGCCCTCTGTACTGGTGCTGCAGGATTCCCGGTGCAAGCCCTGCTGTGCTGGCTTCTGCAGGATTCCCAGTGCAAGCCCTCTGTGCTGGCTGCTGCAGTATTCTCAGTGCAAGCCCTCTGTACTGGTGCTGCAGGATTCCCGGTGCAAGCCCTGCTGTGCTGGCTGCTGCAGGATTCCCAGTGCAAGCCCTCTGTACTGGTGCTGCAGGATTCCCGGTGCAAGCCCTGCTGTGCTGGCTTCTGCAGGATTCCCAGTGCAAGCCCTCTGTGCTGGCTGCTGAAGTATTCTCCGTGCAAGCCCTCTGTACTGGTGCTGCAGGATTCCCGGTGCAAGCCCTGCTGTGCTGGCTTCTGCAGGATTCCCAGTGCAAGCCCTCTGTGCTGGCTGCTGCAGTATTCTCAGTGCAAGCCCTCTGTACTGGTGCTGCAGGATTCCCGGTGCAAGCCCTGCTGTGCTGGCTGCTGCAGGATTCCCAGTGCAAGCCCTCTGTACTGGTGCTGCAGGATTCCCGGTGCAAGCCCTGCTGTGCTGGCTTCTGCAGGATTCCCAGTGCAAGCCCTCTGTGCTGGCTGCTGAAGTATTCTCCGTGCAAGCCCTCTGTACTGGTGCTGCAGGATTCCCGGTGCAAGCCCTGCTGTGCTGGCTGCTGCAGGATTCCCAGTGCAAGCCCTCTGTACTGGTGCTGCAGGATTCCCGGTGCAAGCCCTGCTGTGCTGGCTTCTGCAGGATTCCCAGTGCAAGCCCTCTGTGCTGGCTGCTGCAGTATTCTCAGTGCAAGCCCTCTGTACTGGTGCTGCAGGATTCCCGGTGCAAGCCCTGCTGTGCTGGCTGCTGCAGTATTCTCAGTGCAAGCCCTCTGTACTGGTGCTGCAGGATTCCCGGTGCAAGCCCTCCGTGCTGGCCGCTGCAGGATTCTTCTATAAGGGAAGTTGACAATCACGCTTATCCTTTATTTTTTAATGTATTGTTTGAAGCCTGGAACTCGTGAATAGGACTGAACTGCGGAGTGTTTGAAAAAAGATTTGAGAGGAAATACAAAGCATTTTTGGCATAGGTCCCACAAACTGAATTCTGCAGCGTGAGTCTAAATTGATTTTATTTTGTGATTATTTCTGATTTGGTTCATTATAATGTGAGTATTAGAAGCAGCGAGAGAATGTGGCTCTCAATACGCCCCGATTACAAGTTGCAAGGTAATGGCAAGGTGCAAACTCCGCACCCATAACTACTGGTACTATGTGGTAACACCAAACAGTACAGTGCAAATCCAAGTGAAATCCAACGAAATGGGGAATAACCGCGAGGACTCAGATTTACCGAGTAGTATTTAACAGAATAATCCCTTTTCCCCTGGGATTTAACACACAAATTTACCAGCTGCTCTGAGCCAGTCGTAAATTTGTGCCAGAGACTGGTGTAATGCATGGGGATAGATGGAGAGGTGGACACAGAAGGGGAGACAGTAGGGGGGACTCTTATGCTACTCCTGTGCCTCGCCCGAGGGCAGGGGCCTGTAATGCAGCCTTTTCCCAGGGCGATTTTACCAGCCAGATCTTTCTGCAAATCCGGGTGCAGGAACAATAGACCGTGGTTGAGCGGAGCAGGATTTCACAGAGAACATCCAATATGCTCAACTCATAACCAAAACCATAGAACTCCACAGAGAATAGCCACTCTGCTTAAGCCATAACCATTTAATAAAAATTAAAAAAAAATAAAAAAAAATAAAACCATAACCAGAAACATAGAACTCCACAGAGAACAGCCATTCTGCTCAACTCATAGCCAAAGCCATAGTGTTAGGTGTGGAGAGACCAGTTCAGTTTTGAAAATGCAAGCCTTTGCGTAATGGTGTAAGATGTTCACCAGTGAGACACAGTTATGTAACGTGCTATGGCCACAGCACCATGGCTGGATTAGCTGGCCAAGCATACGGGCATTTTTTTGAGGTGCTCACAGATTGGGAATTGTTTACATGCTTGCTGAAGGGAGGGAAGAGGGGAGTAGGGCTGTTGGTGTAATTAGAATACTAAATGAGTGGGATCAGAGCCTCTGTTCTACTCCTGGACCTTAGTTTTAAGTATTGAATACCACAACAGCACTCCCTCTTACTTCATACGCCTAACTGAGAGGACCAGAGGGGAGAGCTAAGGCTACAGAGAGACCAAATTACTAATGCTTCGCATGACAGGACGGTCCAGCTCTGATTCTCTCTTCCTCTAAGTTTCTGATCTTCTCCACTTGTTCTGTCTTTCAACTTTTCTTCTCTCTTGTATTATGGTTTTTTCTATCCTTCTCAAAATAGGAGCCCCTGTTTAGGGCCAGCCTGCAGGTAGCATGCATGCTCTGTCACTATGGCGATGATGTCTAGTGTTTAAGAAAAAAACCTCTGCTAAAACGTGGCCTTTATCCAGGTTATTACTTACCATTTGTTACCATCATAATCACGCTTCTTTGCTGCATTCTAATTCGGCAGCGCTTGTGACACGTCACTTCCTGCCAGTGGTCGAATTGCATTAAAAATGCAATAGGTCTCGCCTTTGATTAAGTTAAAGCCATTTGCTTTGCTATAGAATACCATTAGCAAAGCAAATGTCTTTAACCTAATCAAAGGCGAGAACTATTGTATTTTCAATGCTTGTTCACCCCTCCGTGGGAGTCCAGGGAGGGGTGCGGTATTTTGGTTTCGGTTTGATATGAAAGGAACGTTTTGGTTCTTGTCCTGGCTGTCGCTCGGATAATATGTTATCACTTAACAGAAAAAATTAAACTTTGACAGATTGCTCAAAAACATGATAATTCGCAGAATGCTCTAAAAACAAGCATCGGCATACAAATAGAACATGGTGACCAGTACGGGGTTGTTTGCTCTCCCCTACGCCCCAGTGACACACTCAGGAGTGACACCCTCAGTAATGACACACCCAGTAGTGATACATCCAGGAGTGATAACCTCAGGAGAGACACACAAGACTGACTTAAGAGTGACACGCCCAGGAGAGACACGCTCTGGAGTGTAAGTACAGGGGACCCTGTCCCTGCAGACTAGACTCAATAAGATGTGGCCTAACGACTAGAGCGTACGACCTCGAAGCTTGGTAAGCAGGTTCAAGTCTCTGCGGCTCAACCTCTTGTGATTCTGGGCAAATCACTTCATCTCCCCACGCCTAACAAAACATGGATGTGCCCGTCTGGAACAGCTGGTGCTCGTGTAAAGAGCCCTGATACCTCCGGGTTGAGTTCGAGCTATATAAACCTACAAGACAAAAAACATGGCTCTGCGGATCTCACACACCCTCACACGTGCACTCACTGTCACGGGCCTCAGAGATGCTCTCGTGCTCGTGGGGTATGCACTCTCCCCCTCCATATGTAGCCCTCACTCCGAGAAGATTCACGCACTTCCTGCTGGTTGGTGAAGAGTGAGACACAAGCTCTCACGTGACAAAGTCGGGGTATAGCGCCCACCAAGCGCATCTCAGGTTTAAACAAGCATCGTCATACAAATAGAACACGGTGACCAGTACGGGGTTGTTTGCTCTCCCCCACGCCCCAGTGGCACACTCAGGAGTGACACCCTCAGTAATGACACACCCAGTAATGACACACCCGGTAGTGATACATCCATGAGTGATAACCTCAGGAGAGACACACAGGACTGACAAACCTAACACTGACACACCCAGGAGTGACACTCTCTGGAGTGTAAGTACATGGGCCCCTGTCCCTGCAGGCTGGACTCATTAAGATGTGGCCTAACGATTAAAGCGTACGACCTCAAAGCTGGGTAACCAGGTTTGAGTCTCTGCGGCTCAACCTCTTGTGATTCTGGGCAAATCACTTAATCTCCCCACGCCTAACAAAACATGGATGTGCCCGTCTGCAACAGCTGGTGCTCGTGTAAAGCGCCATGATACCTCTGGGTTGAGTTAGAGCTATATAAAACTGCTAGACAAAAAATACGGCTCTGCGGATCTTACATGCCCTCACACGTGCACTTACTGTCACGTGCCTCAGAGGTACTCTCGTGCTCGTGGGGGATACACTCTCTCCCCTCCATAAGTGCCACTCGCTCCCAGAAGATTCACGCACTTCCTGCTTGTTGGCGAAGAGTGAGACAAGCTCTCAAGTGACAAGGTCGGGGTATAGCGCCCACCAAGCGCATCTCGGGTTTAAACAAGCATCGGCATACAAACAGAACACGGTGACCAGTACGGGGTTGTTTGCTCTCCCCCACGCCCCAGTGACACACTCAGGAGTGACACCCTCAGTAATGACACACCCAGTAGTGATACATCCAGGAGTGATAACCTCAGGAGAGACACACAGGACTGACAAACGTAAGAGTGAAACCCCCAGAAGTGACACGCTCTGGAGTGTAAGTACAGGGGACCCTGTCCCTGCAGACTAGACTCAATTAGATGTGGCCTAACGGCTAGAGCGTACGACCTCGAAGCTTGGTAACCAGGTTCGAGTCTCTGCGGCTCAACCTCTTGTGATTCTGGGCAAATCACTTCATCTCCCCACGCCTAACAAAACATGGATGTGCCTGTCTGCAACAGCTGGTGCTCGTGTATAGTGCCATGATACCTCTGGGTTGAGTTCGAGCTATATAAACCTACAAGACAAAAAACCCGGCTCTGCGGATCTCACACGCCCTCACACGTGCACTCACTGTCATGGGCCTCAGAGATGCTCTTGTGCTCGTGGGGGATGCACTCTCCCCCTCCATATGTAGCCCTCGCTCCGAGAAGATTCACGCACTTCCTGCTGGTTGGTGAAGAGTGAGACACAAGCTCTCACGTGACAAATTCGGGGTATAGCGCCCACCAAGCGCATCTCGGGTTTAAACAAGTATCGTCATACAAATAGAACACAGTGACCAGTACGGAGTTGTTTGCTCTACTCCACGCCCCAGTGACACACTCAGGAGTGACACCCTCAGTAATGACACACCCAGTAATGACACACCCGATAGTGATACATCCATGAGTGATAATCTCAGGAGAGACACACAGGACTGACAAACTTAAGAGTGACACACTCTGGAGTGTAAGTACATGGGCCCCTGTCCCTGCAGGCTGGACTCATTAAGATGTGGCCTAACGGTTACAGCATACGACCTCGAAGCTGGGTAACCAGGTTCGAGTCTCTGCGGCTCAACCTCTTGTGATTCTGGGCAAATCACTTCATCTCCACACACCTAACAAAACATGGATGTGTCCGTCTGCAACAGCTGGTGCTCGTGTATAGCGCCATGATACCTCTGGGTTGATTTTGAGCTATGTAAAATTGCAAGACATAAAACACGGCTCTGCGGATCTCCCAAGCCCTCACACGTGCACTCACTGTCACGTGCCTCAGAGGTACTCTCGTGCTCATGGGGGATGCACTCACTCCCCTCCTTAAGTGCCTATCTCTCCCAGAAGATTTCACGCACTTCCTGCTGGTTGGCGAAGAGTGAGACACAAGCTCTCACGTGACAAGGTCGGGGTATAGAGCCCACCAAGCGCATCTCGGGTTTAAACAAGCATCGGCATACAAATAGAACACGGTGACCAGTACGGGGTTGTTTGCTCTCCCCACGCCCCAGTGACACACTCAGGAGTGAGACCCTCAGTAATGACACACCCAGTAGTGATACATACAGGAGTGATAACCTCAGGAGAGACACCCAGGACTGATAAACTTAGAGTGACACGCCCAGGAGTGACACACTCTGGAGTGTAAGTACAGGGGCCCCTGTCCCTGCAGGCTGGACTCATTAAGATGTGGCCTAACGGTTAGAGCATATGACCTCGAAGCTGGGTAACCAGGTTCGAGTCTCTGCGGCTCAGCCTCTTGCGATTCTGGGCAAATTACTTCAACTCCCCGCGCCTAACAAAACATGGATGTGCCTGTCTGGAACAGCTGGTGCTCCTGTAAAGCGTGTGTGTGGCATAGAAGGACTCCCTGCAGATAAATCACGGATTACAGTGACATAGCGTCGCCTTTTGGCCTCGCCTGATAAAAGGTTTCTTGTCTTTATGGGGCCATGTGTTTGGCCCCATAAAGAAGATAAGAAACCTTTTACGCCAGGAGGAAGTCAGACGAGCCAGTCCAACTGGGACGGCTTTAAAAGAGAAAAGTGTACGTCACTGGAAGCTCTTTTCCAATGGCTGGCCACCGTTTAGTATAAACGGTGACGCCAGCCAAGGGAAAAGAGGGGCGGGGCTTAAACCCCGCTAGTGAAAGCTACCCAAAAACATAAAATGTCGCCAGCGAGACTGCGCATGTCTGCGCAGCCTACGCTAGCCGAGACCTAAAAAAAGTATGTGAACTGTGATGCTGTACACAAATGGGGGCAGGTGAGTGAGTGTGGTCAAAGGCGTGGCTGAAAAACTAAATATTCTGTAACTTTTTTTGGTCTTCAAGGCACAGCTTAAATGAAAAATAATGCTTAAGTTAAATTAATCAATGGGAAGTTCAATATCGTACATAATAAAACCTAGTTATTAAACTGCACCAGAGAGACGCCCTGCAGGACCAGAAGGTGCAGCCAGCCCTAGAGGGGTGCCAGAGGATGGCGCAAAAGGAGCTTGCCAAAAATCAAGGGGCAGAGAAGTGGCCCGAACAAGTTTACATTTGAAAGCCCCAATCAGGGAGAGGGGGCATGGCCATGAAGGTGGCCAAAAAGGCGACCGATGGGAGCGATCGGTATTCCATCACGATTGTTTGAGCCCTTGATTTCCAATTTATGGCTGTAATGCGCCAGGCTCTGGCAACGCTTTGGGTCACACTCCTTCCTCATAGGGCTAGACACCACGGCATGGCGGATGAAGTGAGTAGGCGCATAGGGAGATGGAAATCTTCAGCATTTAAAACATACATTAGGCCAACATCACACTAAGGCGGGGCTGAACTTTCACCACAGGCGAGGGAGCAAAAGAATGGATGGTATGGATAGTGGGACATTCGTACATCTCGAGGGTGCAGGCGCCAGGAAGCTGTATGGCGGCATATGGCGCAACACCAAGGTCATATGGCTGGGCAAACCAGGCATGAAATGGAGCCAGGTCCTCCCTTCAATGGAGAACACGCAGAGGGCTCACTGGAACCCTGCCGCGGTGTGGTTCACTGGGGGGGGCAACGATCTTGTGGCAATGGGCGGAAAAGCCCTTTTGGAAGCCATCCGGGCTGACCTGACAACCCTAGCAAGATTGGTGCACCCGGCCGACATACTATGGTCATAGATCATTGCATGATATGAGTGGCGGGGGCGGTGAGCCAGGAAACAGTGGAGAGATTGAGGAAGAAGCTGGACATAACAATGAGCAAGTTCTGAAGGGGCATGGGTTGGGAGTATGTGAGGTACAGCCTCATCAACCTAAGGATGCCAGGTAATTACGCAGACGACAAGGCCCACCTGTTCTAGCGCAGGGATCAATATGTTCCTCCTGAACATTGTGGGGGCATTAAGCTGCTGGGTTTCTCATAATCGAGGGGGGAGGTGTTGAAGGAAAAAAAAAACTCATGGCAGGTAGCTACAATGTTCAACAAAAACTTATAGTTGCATGTCATATATTTCCCTTTGGAAGTCTGCCACTGAGATACAGTTCCTTCTGATCCGAAGGAACTGTCCAAAAGGTACATTTTGTTTCAGGGCCCTGGGGTGGTGGCTACTGAATAGCAACAGACTGTTCTTATCAGTTGGTTTTCGATAAAGTGTAGTTGTGATATGTCCTCTCTCTAACCTGCCCAGTATGTCTAGGAAGGGTATCTCAGTTTCAGCAATTGTATTAGTGAATTTCAAATAGGGGTTCAAAGTATTCATCCAATCACAGAACTCCTCGCACCTTGTATGATCTCCTTTCCATAGAAACAAGATGTCATCAATGAATCTGTTCCATAGGAGCAGATTCGACAAGTAGGGGTTGTTGGGATTCTGGATCTCCCTCTCCTCGAACGCTGCCATGTACATACATGCCAGGCTCGGCGCGAATGTGCTGCCCATAGATGTGCCCTGTGTTTGATGATAGAGTTGTTTGTTGTATTCGAAGAAGTTTTCCGTCAAGGCTAAGGTGGCACACTCGACTATGAAAGCTACTGGAGTTGGTGAGTCCCAATCCATCCGGCTTAAGGCATCCTATATCACCTCCAGAGTAGCCCTCTGTGGGATATTGGTGTAGAGAGCCTCAACATCTAGGGTTACCAAAAGATTAACTTCCTCTGGATGCTGGACCCCTCAAGTAAACGGAGGACATCAGTAGTGTCTATTACAAATCATGGTGTGGCCCTCACCAGGGGTTGAAGAAAATGGTCGCAGAACCTTGACAGTGGCTCGAGGATTGACCCAATCCGCGAGACAATGGGTCTCCCAAGGACTGGTGTAACCCCCTTGTGAATATTAGGCAAGGTGTAGAAGTATGGGGTCTTGGGATCTTTCATGATGAGAAAGTCTGCCTCTTTCCTAGTGACCCAACCTTCAGTTTCGGCAGAGAAGACCATGGTGGAAATAGTGGTGGTGAGTCGTGGGGTAGGGTTGTCTCTTATGGGTATATAATACCTCCGGTTGCTCAATTGTCATAGGCACTCCATATCATAGTCAACAGTGGACATGATGACTGTGGCCCCACCCTTGTCAGCCTGCTTGATGATGATAGTGGGGTCGTCCACCAGAGCCCTGACGGTTGCTAGTTTGTTCGAGGATAGGTTGTGGAAAGGCGCAGGTGTGGTCTTGCTATTGAGATCTTTGAGCACTGCCTGCTCAAAGGTCAATGCCACGTGTGGTATCATCCCACTATTTGGTGTAAAGGTAGAAGGTTTATGTTGCCCAGAGTCTCCCTCTGATATCATAGGCCTGTCTTGGAAAAAGGCTTTCAGGCGTATTTTGCAGAAAAAGCCTTGGATCTCACAGGTATCGTGAAATTTGTCAGTTCTAGGGGTGGGTACAAAGCCCCACCCTTTCTGTAATGCACTCTCTTCTACTGGTATCAAAGTCCTCGAGGAGAGATTGATTATCAATTTCTCTTGCCTCTTGTCTGGCTCCTTGTCTCGACTGAGTGTGTCGGTTGTTCCTGCCACTGTACTCTCTTTTGGTGACCTCTTCTACGCCCTCTTCCTCTGCTCCAACCTCTGTCTAAAATGGGGATTCGTTACCTTGTTGGAAGATGGGCGGAGGTCCCCGGTGATACATCGGGTATTCCTAGAATTGGAGTCCCTGGTATGGTGGCATGTTAAATGTGGAATACATCGGGCGTGTGCTATGTCTCAAGTTTTTGTTGCTCCAGTAATAAACTGTGGCTGTTCTAACACCACAAAGGTCTTGGTGTCCATATTTGATGGGAGAATTGAACAGCAGGAGGGCAGTGGGATACTCGCACAGCTGGGGGTGAGGGGTTACAGAACTGAACCCTGGTTGGTGCAGAGGAGAATTGTGACTTGTGTATGTTTAGTGCTACTAGTTCCCAATTTGTGACATAAAGCAGTGTGACCATGTAAGTCATTGTTTAAAACTTGCATTACACTCAGAAGAAGGTAGACTGCTATAAAATGTGCAAAAAATGTTTCAGAAGAAAAGGGCTTCCAAAATATAGATTTTAGTAATACCCAGACTGTAAGTAGTAGTGCAATGTTTTATAACTCTTCTTTAAAAACACACACTTCACAGCTCAGCTTGTAACTCCCTTACAATACCACTCAAAAAGAATAAATCTGTGTCATCAGGAAGTTTCAGTGATTCTGTTAATTAAAGCCAAAACCAGTTTCCAAGCACCCTTTACATTTGCAGATTGACCAGTTCCTCACATTTACATTTCTTTCAGGCAAGCAGGCACCCTGGCAAGTAGGCTTGTTTAGCCATCTGCCCATCCATCACTTTCACAGCACTGGAGCCTCCCTGCCTTGCACTTCAGCTGAAGCATTTCAACTGTCGGAAGTATCCGCCTCAAGATGGTTGCCTTTTAACATAAAGTAGGGCAACTGTTTTTCCTGAATTAAAAATGTATGGGCTCATCATGCCCCTCAGATTTCGCACACTTCGAACACTTCTTACTGCATCTTCTAATTCGGCAGGGCACATGACACGTCACTTCCTGCTCTTTGTGTGGAGCATGGACCAAGAAAGGATTGAATTAGTATCCACCCCCTGCTCACGCTGTGATTGAAGTACTATTTCTTCTTTTTTTGATATTTTTATTAGCGTGAACTCGACTCGACCGAAGGTATTGGAGCTCTTATGCACTTATCACAAACAGAAGTGTTTAGTTTTCCCATTCTGTTTTAAGCACAGAGCCTGTATGTGTTCTGGTCTTATTTCTACCTTTATAGGTGCTGTGTAAGGGACAAAGCTCAATGTCAAAAAATGTAATGTTTTCTTGAAGTGCGTAGAAAAGTCTGTTATCTGATAACAGCCACACATTGAGATGCGCTTGCCTTTTTGTACCTACTTTTCCCTTTTACCCCATTTTTCATGCCATATTGAGACTTTGATGGATATTGTGTTACTTGGGGTTAAAATTAGTCTGCTCTTGAGCACAACACTCTTTCTTTCAGCAGACCTTTCCATCAGCAGTTCTCTGTTTGCTGCACTGCCACATGAACATTGACTCGTTTTGGTGCTGTTGATAATTGCCATATGTATCTGCTTTCATGATTTGGACCGTTCAATGAGACTTCAGTCTATCAATATGGCTTGAATCCTGCTTCTTTCACAAATCGCATGGCGGACATCTTTATGGCTAGCGATCCCCGCTGTCTACATTGGTATAAGGCAGTCAGTGATATTAACATAGGATTTAAAATGTCTATATTCTTGAACACAGGGCCGGCTTGCCATTGGCGAGATCGGCCCAAGCCCAGGGCGTCAGTCTTCAGAGAGGCGCACATAGCTGTCTGCATTGAAGTCATGCAAACACCAATGTCCTTTGGCTCCTGTGATTCAGTTTGAAGTGTTTTTAATCCCTTGCTAACATGCCGCAGGTGCTTTATTTTAACACCCCTTCAGCCTTGTCCTTCCTTCTCACCTGCTGCTGCCACACACCAACACCAACACCACCCCCACCCCCACCCCAACAAGCAGCTTAGCATCATTGTGGCAGACCTGAACTGTGAATGTTTCAGGTGTGCTGGGGCGGTGCGGAGATGTTTGTTTTCAGAGGCCAGTTACTGCTGCGATGTTATCAGTCAGGAGCTAACCTGTGAATATGACAGGGAAGCCCTGCTACCTCTTGTTATTCAACAACAGTAGTGAAGGAGCCACATTTCTTTCTCATACCTGCCAACTTACAAACAGGTTTCACCGTCTGAAGTGGCAGCAGGGCCTCATGCCGAGAACTACCTAAGAGGCACTCTGTCCCTCTCCAAGCCCCCAAAAAACCTAAAACAAAGGGTAGTTAAGGCTGTCACCGATGTCCCAGGGTGTTGTCAAACCTCTTAATAGACATCGGCTGCTTACTGCCGCTGAAAAAGAACTTGAAATCTACTGTTTACAGAGGTTTTCCCTGGCACCGTGTGATTTGGCTCCTCACCGGGTGAATGTGTGAAGGGAGCCAAAACCGTGTGACACATGGTGCTACCGTGTGAGTTGGCAGGTCTGCCTTCTGCCCAGGGCGCTATCCTAGCAAAGGCCGACTCTGCTTGGACAACAAAACACTGCTCATTGGCAGATAATATAGATGATGCCCAAAATGGCGGCGTTTCCCACACATTCTCAGCTGACCTTGCTTATGCATTGGCTCCAAGCCTTCGGTTCAGCTTTCCTATGTGCTTGCTTTGTCAGTGACCGGTGGAAGGGGTCGCCAAGCACTCTGGTCGGTGTGTACTTTCGTAGGGTATAAACAAGCTCTCGTCATCCATTCTGAGCTAGACATCAGTCTCCTGGGGTTGAGTTGTGCTAGTGGCAGAGTGCTGACACTCTGGCTTCCTCTGTTGACATGATTTAATTTTCAAGCGTGATCCGGTTAGTAGCACCTGTGTAACCCCTGACACTCCAGTCACAACCCTGCGTCCCAGCTATCAATGTACACTTTGTTGTCTACTGAAAAATAGAGGGCACGTCGAAGAGAAAAAAGAATAAAAATGCGTCCTCTAATGACAAAATACAAATGTTAATAAAACACGATGTATAAAATGTATGCAAGTGGAAAAGCATATCCATACATAGTAACCTCCCCAGAGCACCGCCTCGTCAGGAGAAGTTGGGCACAGGAGAAAGCCTACCAATTTTACATAGAAAGTGCATGTGCAATAAAGTGATTTGTCCTTTACTAAAACCGTGTTCGCTAATTGCAGTAACATGCCAGTAAACGGCATTTGTTGGCTTGTTCCTATTCCAAGGATGTCTGTATACTTTAACAAATAACTTGAGAAAAATATGTCCTGTTTCTCTTCATCGTAAAGGGATTCAGTCTCCTGACTGTATTATATATCTCCGAAATAAAACAATCCAATCATTCTATGTAAAGTATTCACATTTTTGACTTCTTACCATGAAAAGGAAGGCCAGCAAATTGTTAAAATCCACTCTGAGGTGTTAATGAGTCCAGTGCTTTGTCTGAGCGCAAGACATTTTTCGGTGCTTGGCATTTGATATAGGGGGGCTGGGGCATCAATGATTTGAGATCAGGCAGCTGCACGCTTCTTCGAAGTGCCTATCCTACCAGAGAGCCCCTGTGTATCTGGTACAGATTCCTAGTTTTCCTACTGTCTTAACCTTGTGTATATTTGAATTGCAATGTTTTTGAGGCCTTTTGAGGTCAATCCTGCTGGCAGCACGCATGCAATGCCGCTTGGCGACCTATTGTTTTTTTTTTTTTAATCTACAAATCGGCTTACTTACCATTCGTTGGCATCATTATTTCTCTCTGCTGCCTTCTAATTCGACAGCACGTGCGAGGTGTAACTTCCTGCATCCTTTCCTTTCCGTGGCACATGGACCAAGTACAGATTGATTTATCTTAATTAGTGTCCCTCCACTGCTCGCGCTGTGATTGAGGTACTATTTCCTTTTTTATGGCATTTTTATATAGCACAACGTTGACCGGACCCAAAGCTATTGGAGCGCTTTACATGAGCTCCAATTACATTACTCAAGTTCACATTCATTTTTTTTTAGGCACAGAGAGATTAAGGGCCAGATGTAAGACCTTTTCATTTAGCGCCTCGCAATTTGCGAAACATTGTGAGTCGCAAATTACAAGGCGCTAAATGAAATGTACAACAGTGTGTTTAAACTGTTTTGCTATTCCCAATGGGGTAGAAAAATTACGAGGCTCATTAATATTAATGAGCCTCTCGCAATTTGCGAGCCCATTGTGAATGCCAGCCCTCCCAGGGATGGTGGCCTGCTGGGCTCAGCAGACCACCATGTCTGGGACTGCTTTTTAATAAAGCAGCTTTTTTTTTTTTTAAATGCAGCCCGTTTTCCTTAAAGGAAAACTGGATGCATTTAAAAAAAAAAAAAATTACGTTTTCGTTTCATTTTTAAGGGCAGGCAGTGGTCCCTGGGACCACTGCCTGCCCTTAAAAAAATATTTCGCATGCATTTGCAAAGGGGATGGGGTCTCCTGGGGGCCCCTTCCCATTTGCAAATGCATTACCACCTACTTGAAGTAGGTGGTAATTGTGAGTGTTTTGCAACCGCAATTGCTGTCGCAAAACATTAGTACATTGTTTTGAGACTCGCTATTTGGAAGGGAACCCCCTTCCAAATAGCGAGTCGCAAAACCTATTTAGCGAGTCGCAAAAACATTGCGACTCGCTAAATAGGCTATGTACATGGCTCAATATGTTTTTGCATGTGCAAACGGGTTCGCAAACCTGTTTGCGCATGCAAAAAACGGTCGTACATCTGGCCCCTAAGTGATTTGCCCAGAATCACAGGATGTGGAGCTAACGCTGTCTCTGCCTGTTGAACAAGTGCAGGCAACCAAGTTGTGCAGATTTAAAATCAACATCCAAGATGCATTCTGTTAGTTGTAATATTTTTTGCCATCATAAATTCAGTAATGAGACTAATAAATCTGGAGTGGTGAGCTCTGTGCATATCAGATGGAAAAGATTAAGCTCTCTGGTTTAACCTGCATGTAAAGATCCCAGGTTTTTGGTAGATTATGAATCTGTGGCACAGGGCGCTCATGTTGGTCCATATATGTTTTCGATGTTCCCCTCGGCTGATCATTGCTTTTACATTTCAATTTTTGTAGGCATGGATTTGTGATGGGAAATGGACACCTCCAAGGCCTTCAGTGCAAGCTGATGTGATATTAAACAAGCATTAAAAAGTTAAAGCCATTTGCTTTCCTATACAATACCATTTAGCAAAGCAAATGGCTTTAACTTAATCAAAGGCGAGACCTATTGCATTTTCAATGCTTGTTTCTTCTTGAGGGATTGTCTTCAAAGTAAGCAGGAGTGAGCTGAGCCTAGACGCAGGCGGGCGGGCTGGCGGCCGTTTAATTGAGCATTGTGTTGTGAGAGAAAGAGCGGGCAGGGGGAAGGAAAGCAGCTAGAGAGAGATCTGGAAAGGGGTGGGAGTGGGCAGAAGGGAGAAGGGAAGCGAGAAGGGCAGAGAGAAAGGGAAAGCGAGAGTGTAGGGGAGAGAGACACAAGGAGAGGGGGAGAGCGAAAGTGATGGAGAGAAAGCGAAACTGATGAAGAGAGAGAGAAACAAAGAGGGAGAAAGTGGTGTAAAGAGACAGAAAGAGAGAGGAGAGCGAAACTGATGGACAGAGATACATAAAAAGAGGGAGAGAGAGAGTGAGAAGGAAAGCAACTGATTTAGAGACAAAGGGAGACAGAAGGAGGGGGGGCGAAAGAGATGGAGAAAGACCCAGAAAGCGAGGGAGAGAGAGTTTAAGTGATGGAGAGAGACAGAAAGAAAGGGAGAGAGCATGAAAGTGATGGCGAGACAGAAAAAAGGGGGAGAGCGAAAGTGATGGAGAGAGAGACAGAAAGAGAGAACGAACGAAAGTGAGGGAGAGAGAGAGCGAGAGAAAAGAATGAAAGTGAGAGACAGAGGAAGCGAGGGAGGGAGAGTGGAAGCGAGGGAGGGAGAGAGGAAGCGAGGGAGGGAGAAAACGAGAACAGAGAAAGGGAGAAATGAGGAAAGATGGGAAAGGGAAGAGAGAGATGGATGGAAATGGAGAGGGGATGGAGGCGGAGATAAAGATGGAGAAATAGAGAATGGGCCAGGTGGAAGAGAGAGGGAGAAGATTATGAAGAAAAAGAGACAAACAGGAGCGATAGAGCGAGATAGAAGAGAGGGAAAGGGGTGGAAAGAGACGAGAAAGAGTGTTGAAGGAAAAGATGGAGAAGGAGAAAGGGGGAGAGGAGCACATAATGAGAAAGAGAGAACCAGATAAAGGTGTGAGAAGGAGGTAGAAAGGGAAGAGATGAGAGTGGAACGGGGAGACAGAGAAAATGTGAGAGAGCCAAAGAGGCCGAGAAATGGGGAGGGAGCGAGAGCGCGAAAAAGAGGAAATGAGGAGCGAAAGAGACAGAGTGAGAGGGGTAGAGGAGGCGAGAATGGAAGAGAAACAGATCAAAGAAATGAGAGAGAATATAAAACCAGGTGCGGCTCCCGTCACCGATTTTATAACATCATTCCGAAGTCATGTTTTATCAAATGATGATATTTAAAGCTTAAGGGAATTCTTTTCAGGAGTCCTAGGGCTGGTGAGGTGCAAAATTGTAACCAAAACTTTTATCACGGATGTCCTGGGGCCTTACCCTGTCACTGTGCCCAAAACAAAGCGCCAAATAACACCAAAAGCACTCAACCCTCAGGGAGCAAAGGTGAGCAGCCCAAAGCTCACTCAGGAAGGGCTGTGGGGGTTACAGACTCAGAAGTTGGTAAATATGTAAGAGTTATAAATAAATCACTGCCCAGCCACTGGTTTTATATAAGAGAAAAAGTACCACTACCACGCAATGCAATACCGTACGCAACAAGCATTGGCCGCGCAGCAGTAAAAGTAACGGCACGCGGCCGTAAAAGCGAAAGTGATCGCGATCACTCTGAAAGCGAAAGTGATCGCGATGACACTCTAAAGCACACTATGGATGCACGCGCAGCAGCGGGGGGAGGACCGGAGGCAGGGAGCAAGCAAGAGGACAGACAGATGGCGCTGAAGGCTGGCGGTTCGCCGCATGCACGCTCGCGTGAACGCAAGCTTGTCGCCAGCCAGCAGCACTTTGAAAACTCACCTACTAAAGTCTCTCCGAGCAGCGCTTGTGCGCTGACTCAGCGAGACCTAAAAAGCGAGGCTCAGTGGGCCACTCACACCTTACAATGGAGCAATATGAGATCACCAAATGTAAATCACTTAACCTCTCCTAACCCCCACGGGTCTGCATGAACCCTATTAATTGTTACAGAAATTTGATGGCTCCTTCTTTTGCAAACTATTTTGGCACACATGACAACTCTGAATGACATTTTCCTTAGGTCCCTTCTTTTTTTTTCATTTGAAGTTTCAAGTACGCACATGTGTGCATTGGCGTATGAGCTGACCACCCAGTGGAAGACATTTGCACCCATTCATCGGTGCAAAATGACACATTTTTGCTCAGTCAAATTTGGTGTGCAGTGCAAATTTATGCAACCTCGCAATTATATTTCAATCAATCAATCAGGGAATTGTAAGCACGCTACTCACCCGTGAGGGTCTCAAGGTGCTGAGGGGGGGGGTCCGTCGATCCAGTCTAGCCAAAGAGCCAGGTCTTGAGGGCTTTCCTGAAGGTGTTCAGGGAGGGGGCTCGTCTAATGTCTGCTGGTAGCTCGTTCAAGGTCTTGGCTACAATGTGGGAGAAGGATCTTCCGCCTGCTCTGACTCTGTGGATGCACGGGGTTTTGGCCAATGTGAGGATGGAGGATCGGAGGTTTCTTTTGGGTACGTGGAAGTTGATTCTGTCATTGAGGTATTTGGGTCCGTTGTTGTGTAGGCATTTGTAAGCATGAGTGAGGATTTTGAAGGTGACTCTTTTCTCCACGGGGAGCCAGTGGAGTCTCCGTAGGTGCTGGGTGATTTGTTTGTGCCTGGGGATTCCGAGGACGAGTCTGGCGGCAGTGTTTTTATTGTCTGGAGTTTGCGGAGTAGGAATTTGTTGATGCCGGCATAGAGTGCATTTCCGTAGTCCTGTCTGCTGGTGATGAGTGCCTGGGTGACTGTCTTCCTTGACTCAGGGCGGATCCACTTGAAGGTCTTGCGGAGGGTGTTGAAGCAGCTGGTGGTGACGGCGCTGATCTGGCAGTTCATGCTGAGTGATGAGTTGAGTATAATGCCAAGGTTCTTGGCATGGTCTGAGGGGGTAGGTGGGCTTCCAAGGGGCGGTCAGCTACCATGTGCTGTCCCATGCTGATGGGGTGGTACCGAGGACGAGGACCTCTGTCTTCTCGGCGTTGAGCTTTAGGCAGCTGTTGGACATCCAGACTGCGACGTCTTGCATTCCTTTGTGGAAGTTGAGCTTGGCGGTGGTGGGATTTATGGTGAGGGAGAGGATGAGTTGGGTGTTGTCAGCGTAGGATACGATGTTGAGGCTGTGTTGTCGGACGATGGCTGCGAGGGGGGTCATGTAGATGTTGAAGAGGGTCGGACTCAGTAATGATCCCTGTGGGACTCCGCAGGAGATTTTTGTGGGGTCGGAGAGGAAGAGTGGCAGTGTGATCCTTTGGCTTCTTCCGGTGAGGAATGATCAGATCCAGTCCAGGGCTGTTCCTTGTATGCCTGCGTTGTGTAGTCTGGTGGCTAGTGTGCGGTGGGAGACGGTGTCGAAGGCCGCTGATAGGTTGAGTAGGATGAGGGCTGCGGACTGGCCTTGGTCCAGGAGGGTGCGGATGTCTTCTGTGGTGGCGAGTAGGGCGGTCTCTGGGCTGTGGTTGCTTCGGAATCCTGATTGGGACGGGTCGAGGAAGGCGTTCTCTTCGATGAATCGCGTTAGTTTACTGTTGAATGTTTTCTCAGAGACTTTGGCCGCGAAGGGGAGGAGCGGGAGGGGCCGATAGTTCTTGAGGTCGGTGGGGTCAGCCATGGGCTTCTTGAGCAGGGGCCTGGCTTCTGCGCACTTCCAGTCGTCTGGGATGGTGCCTTTATTGAAGATGGTGTTGATGGAGCATTGTAGTTCAGGTGCGATGGCGGCCGCAGGTCTGTGGTAGATGTAAGGGGGGCAGGGGTTGGTGGGGGCCCCCGAGTGGATGCTTTTCATGGTGGAGGCAGTGTCATCGGCTGTGATTGGTGTCCAGTTGGAGATGGTGGGCTGGCTGGTGTCTCTGGGGGTGGAGGGGCAGAGGGCCGTCTGTGGCGCCTGGTGGATGGTCGACAAAGTTGTAGAGGTTTTTGATCTTGAGGTGGAAGTAGGTACGAAGCTTGTTTCAGAGGTCTTGGGATGGGGTGATGTCTGTGGCTTTGCTGCATGGGTTGGTGAATTTTTGAATGACGTTGAGAAGTTCTTTGGAGTTGGTGAAGATTTTGTTGTGGCTAAAGTTCCTCTTGGTGGCTCTGATTTGGTTGTGGTACTCCGTCATGGCGTCCTTGTAGGTGGTGTGGTTTTCGGTTGTCTTGGTGTTTCTCCAGTTCTTCTCCACATGTCTGCAGGTGCGCCTAGCTTCTTGGAGTATTTCAATACTAGCGTGAAGAAAGCAGCAGTTCTAATTTCTCTAACCATACCATTCTATACAGTGACAGAACATACCATATTATGCAATGACCCACCATACCATATCATACTATGCAATACCAGGTCATATCATCCCATATTATACAATGACATTCCATATCATTACATATGATACAGTGACTCACCATACCATACCATGCCATAACAGGCCAGACCATCTGATACTATAGAATGACATACTATATCATATCATACCATACAATAACACACCATACCATACAACACCATAACAAACTATATAATGGCAGGCCGTACAATAACATACCATCCAATGACAAGCCATACCATACGATACTACAAAATGACAGGCCATATCATACAATTACAGACAATACCAAACAATACAATGTCATGCCATACCACATCATACCATACTATGCAACATATTGAAAAAAACATTGACAAAGCGGGTACATGACAGCTAGACGAGATCTATTAGCTTTGCCCATGCTTGTTCTCTAGATTGCTTTCATATATAAATAAAAACCCTTTCCTTTTATCCAGTTTCTAATTATTAGGGTTTCTTGACCTTTACTTCATCTTATCTAGTGTTTTATGTGTGCCTTTAGAGACCCAAGCTATTTTCTAGCTTTCTTTATTCTTTATCTAATAAGTAAAATGAGGCACATTTGGCCAAAACCATAATCAAATACACACACAAAATATTGTTTCTCTGAGCGTATTTTCCTTTTGTGCCTATTAGCTCTATGCTTGCTCACTATGGATTGCTTTCATATATTTAAAAAAAACTTTCCATTTATCCAGTTTCTAGTTATTAGGTTTTTCTGACCTTTTCTTCATCTTATCTAGTGCTTTGTGTGTGCCTTTGCAACCGCAAGCTATTTTCTAGCTTTCTGTACTCTTTATCTAATAAGTTAAATGAGGCACATTTGGCCAAAACCATAACCAAATACACACACAAAATATATTTCTTCTCTGGGTGTATTTTCCTTTTGTACCTGCCCGTACCTTACACTACATTTTCATTTGTTACTGAGGTAGGCTTCCCTATTTTCAATTGCTATTCGTTGTGAATTCTGGATGGGAGTTTTCAGTGTTTTCCAATGTTTTAAAAAATTGTAACAATCAGTGGTTATCACTGTTTATTTTTTTGGTTTGTACATAATCAGGAGGGTGGTGTTTTTCAAGTGCTTGTAAAGAAATCTGTTTTAATTTCCCTATGTACCTCATCATTCCTTTTGTGAATTATTCGTACACTCTTTCCTGCTCCTAACTCCATTCTTTGTACACTGTCATTGAATTTACCCTTTCAAGTAAGTGTTCATTATTTTTCTAAACTCCCCACTTAATTTCTAAGAACTCCTATCCCTCTTTCCAGCAGTCTAGTCCCACCCCATGTCAAGAGTAAACATTTAATACATCTGCTGACTCCTCTGTTCTTCAGACAAACACTGGTGGCTGGTAACAAGCGTAAGTGGTGGGGCAAGCAAATCAATCATTTTGCCCCACTGAGAGCCACTGTGAGACAGTCAGAATGTCTTTAGGGTCAAAACCAAAGCTCTCAATCATGGGTCATTATAAACAGTGTTTATAATGGGCCCCGACTAAGAGTTCTGGAGTTGAGCCTGAAGGCAGAGCAAATCTCTCACACTGCCTGTCAGTGGGGTCATAACATTTAAAATAAAATATGTACTTGCCCGCTGGTCCTCCTTGGTGTTCTTCAGACCATCAGAGCAAGACCACTGACTCATTGTCAGTGAAATTCCTCTCTCTCCCTCGCAGCTCCACCATTAAGTGAGGCCTTCTACCGAGCCCCTGCACTCTCGAGTGTTGGTGTTCGAGGCCCTCCTCCACCCGCAAGTTTCACCTGTGCCTCATCCCTGGTGGTCCAGTGGACCTCGGTCTCCATTCTCCTGCTCCGCTTTTTCTCTCCTTTTTCACTCGTTTTTTTCCCTCACTTCTATCTCCCACCTTCACTCTCCTTCTGGGTCTTTCCTCCGTTTTTCACTCGTTTTTACCCTCATCTCAATCTCCCCCTTTCACTCTCCTTCTGTGTCCTCTGTGTCTTTCCTCCACTCTTTCTTGCACTTTTGCTGCCTTATGTGCACTTTTCTCTCTCTTTTTGCCTTTATCCTTTGCCTTTTTCAGCCTGTTTTTCCCCGCCGCTGCTGCCCCAGTGGCCCCTCCCCCCCAGCACGACCAGTGCGACTGGCCCAATCCAGCTCCCCTCCCCGCTCCCACCTCCCAGCTGTCCAGCCCTCCCCGACCCCTACTTAATGGCTGTCAAGTACCTGTCCCAGAACTTCAGACTTCCGCAGGAGCCGATGACTGTTCCACCATTCCCCAACTCCGTTACCTGAGTAATATATACCCTGGCAGCTAGAGGGGGGAAAGGGGATTGGGAAGAAAAGAGAAACGCCAAGTCTTCTTCTGCTGGACAGGACTGCTACTATTCCTGTGGAGCCTCCCTGCAAGAAAAAACTTCTTTAGCCACTATACAATGCATTTCTAGTCGTATACAAAACCCCAAAATAATTATTACCTGTCCTAACTAGATGGCTTTCTATTCTCTTGTGTGATTGTTTTCCTAAATATGGTCTCTGCTACTCAGTGGTTCTCTTGGTAGGTAGAGTACTAGATAGAAATGCAAGCACAAGATTAGATTTGTGTCTCTGGTCCCTCTCAGTTAACTAAATCTTTCAGTCTCCTTATCTGTCTACTACCTTGCAAACACCTTATGCAGCTGTTAACATATTTCTCCTTAGTTTTCAGCTGTCGAATCTCTACACGTTGATGAAGCTCCAAGGTTCCATTCAGTTGAGAGCGAGGACTTGACAATTGTTGGTAAGTATCTTTATACATATATATATATATATATACATAATTACACCTACTTGTTGACCTTTCAGATTTTACTCTTCTCTCAATACTAATCGCCTTTTCTTAATAAATGTTCTCTATAAGCTCTTTTGTTGGATTATGTAGTTCTGCATATCTCTTCAATTACTTATCACAAGGAAACACAGTCTCTGTAAAGATGTCACCCAGTCCGTGAAAGACTGACAGGTAAGTTTACACAGGCTCGTGAACTAGAACTCCCTCTTCTAAGAACTTACACCTAACCCGATGTGCTGTCAGCATCTGAGCCCTGACTGAAGTCGCTTCAAATGTCTTAGCATGTATTTAAGGAAACCTTCGTTATTTTCAAAGGTAACAACCTACTCACCGCAGCCGCGGAAGCAATCTTACCGCCCAATGTACCGGTATACTCACTACCTGGAAACCTTCTCAAACACGAAAACGCCGCAAAGAGCAATACAACCGTTTTCCAGAATACCTCAGTTGAAGTGCGCAGTTTGCCGCGAGCGTACTCGCGAGCACAGCTGTGCTGGGAAAAGGGGGTAAACACTAGACCGGCAACCTCACTGCTCAATGCCAGTGGCCATCTTGAAATCCCGCTGTGAATGAATCAGTCGTCCTTGAACCAAATAGGAAGACCAACGGTTTAGTAAGTATTTAATCGGTCTGAAATTACGAATATTATGGATCTTGCAAATAACTGGGAGGGACTTTAGGCTAATGAGTGGCTTACACTGAGCAGTCCTGACAGTACCCCCCACCAAAACTCCTCCCTCACCCTCCTTGGGCTTATTAGGGTTTCTCCTGTGAAATTCTCTAATCAATCGTTGAGCCCTCAAATGGTTCTTTGGTTCCCAACTTCTCTCTTCTGGACCGAAACCCTTCCAGTCCACCAAATAGAACAATCTTCCTTTCTTAATTTTAGAATCTACAATTCGCTTAACCTCAAACTCTTCCTCTGACTGTACTTGAATTGGCATAGGAGGACTCTTCTTTCTTAAATTCGGTGGACTCTTCCTTAGTAAGGAGACATGAAACACTGAGTGGAACCTAAGTTTCTGTGGAAGTCGAATCTTGAAACTAACTGGATTTATTATTTTTTCCACTAGGAAAGGACCAATGAATCTTGGTTGAAACTTCCGGTTTCCTTTTAAACGCAGATTTTGTGTAGAAATCCAGACCTCCTCCCCTGGTTCATAAATAGGACTGGAACGCCTCCTCTTGTCGGCTTGTTTCTTGTAAGAAGTCTTGGCCTTGATTAAATTGTCTGTAGCTTGTTGGTAAGCCTCTTGAAGATTCTGAACTACTTCCTCCACAGCTGGAACCTCACTCTCTTGTTTTCCTACAAATGTGTTGGGATGTCTACCTGAGTTTAAATAGAAAGGAGTGTAACCTGTAGAACCATGCTCTGCATTATTATAAGCTAACTCTGCTGCCCAAATTATATCTGGCCACTCCCCTTCATGATCCATCAGGAACAATCGCAAGTACTGCTCCAGTTCCTGATTGACTCTCTCCGTTTGACCATCAGTCTCGGGATGGAAACTGGAAGACAAACGAGAATCAATGTCCAGTCTTTTTAAAAATGATCTCCAAAAATGAGAGATGAATTGGGGGCCCCGGTCAGAAATTACCACCCTGGGAATTCCATGTGGTCTAACTACATGTTGTGTGAACAGGGACGCCCAAAGAGTAGCATTTGGAATTGACTTTAAAGGGATGAAATTACTCATCTTTGTGAAATGGCTCACCACCACCCAAATGACGGGAAAGCCCTGACTAGAAGGTAATTCTACAATGAAATCCATAGAGACTGTGTGCCACGGATAAGGAGCCGGGGGCATGGGTAGTAATATACCTTGTGGAGCCATTCTAACAGATTTTCCCTTTAAACACTGTTCACAAGAGGCTACATATTGTCCCACCTGAGCTTCCATGGACGGCCACCAAAATTCACGTTGAATTAATTCCAGCGTCTTCTTAACTCCCTTGTGTCCAGCCAGCAAATCATCATGAAAATGTTGAACTACCATTGTTTGAAGCTCTACATCGGGAATAAAAAGTTTTCCTTTAAAATAAGGTCGGCCATTCTTAATCTCGCTATTCTCTTCCTGTTTGACCCAATCTGCAAGATTAAAGGAAGCTAGGACTTGATTTAACTGCTCTTCAAACTCCGGAAACAGAATTACTCCAATTATCTTCTCCTCTGGAATTATCAGTTCTTTTTCCAAGATCGGAAAATCTTCTCCTGTATCCAAACGCGACAAGGCATCGGCTTTTCCATTGGTGGAACCATGTTTGTAAGTTAACACAAAGTTATAGTCTGCAAAAAATAATGACCAACGCAACTGTCTGGGGGTCAAAGTTCAAGCAGATTTTAAAAACTGGAGATTCCGATGGTCTGTGAACACAGTAACTTCATGTCGAGCGCCTAACAGGTAGTACCTCCACTCCTGAAAAGCATCCTTGACTGCCAATAACTCCTTATCGGCAATGGAGTAATTCAACTCAGCGGGAGCCAGCTTTCGGGACCGATAAGCAACTGGATGAAGCTGACCGGTGGATCTGTCTCTCTGAGATAAAATTCCACCTATTGCCAAATTGGAAGCATCGGCTTCAACACAGAAAGGCTCTTCTGGGTTGGGATGCAAAAGCACTGGCGCTGAGGTAAAAACCTTCTTTAATCCACTAAAGGCTTCTTCAGTTTCGGCGGTCCAATCAAACTTGGCCCCTTTCTTCAGCAAACAAGTTAGCAGAGATATCTTTTCTGAGAAGTTTTCAATAAAATGTCTGTAAAAGTTGGCAAAACCAATGAAACTCTGCACTTGTTTCACATTTCGAGGAGATGGCCATTCATTGATTGTCTTTACCTTGGTTTCATCCATAGAAACTCCATCAGGGGAAAGTACGAAGCCCAAAAATTCCACTTGAGAGAGGGGGCATGGATAGCAGCCAAGCAAGATGGCCGCAGCCTAACCGAGCTCCGAGGGTGAGGCCGACTCCCCTTCCATCCGCCAGACTATCCGTGCTCGACTTTACCCCAGAGGTCCCTAGACGGGGAGCGGAGACGAAGCAACCCCGCCTGCTTCAATCCCCGGGTCTCTGCGTGGCCCAGAACGTCCTTGGCGCGGCCCGGGGAGTTTGCGACCTGCTCCTGTGTTTGACGCCGGGACCTCGAGTTGTGGAAGTGGTCCCGGGTGCCACGCACGAAAATCCGGCCTGGCTTGGCGGGCCCTCCGGGGGAACTTACGGCTTGCGGTGGGCCCAGCGGAGGTGCGTGCGGATCGCGCCCCGCTTACATCCTCAATAGGTGCCTGGTGCTTCGGGGGAGCCGGGAGGAGGCGGGGCCCGGACGGCCCAGGGGAAGAAGATCCCGCAGAGGACCCGTGGTTGGGCCCGGTGGCCGTGACCCCCCCGTGCCGGTGGCGTCAATTGGCGAGTGGCGGCCGGGGAGTGCCCCCGGGGAGTTCTGGTCGCCGGTGCTGCCCCTGGCCCATCGTGGGACGACCGAGGAGTGCTTGGTGGTGCTGCGTGACATCTGTGCTGGGGGCCCCCGGCGCTCCCTCCTCCTGCTGAGATCGGCGAGGTGAGCTGCGGGCTGCGGGGGTGATCGGTGCTGGGCCCTGGACTGCTGTGAGTGCTACGCCTGCCTACCTGTACTGTGCCTGAGGGTGTGGCCCCGCTGAGGTGGACAACTCCTGCGCTGACCTCGGCTTGGCGGTGGACCCCCGCCCCGCCACCTGACTGGCGACAGTTGAGGGATATCTTCGGCGGAGTCTTCCGAGGCGGTCATGAGTGGGAAGGGGGCCCGGGCGAGTCAGCAGAGCAAACTGGACAAATTCGCCTACAACAAAGATTCTAACCCCACGCAGGACCGCGGCGGACGTGCCGAGAAGATGCTGGCAGAACCGGCGACGCCGAAAGTAACACTGGAGGACATCATGGCTGCCCTGACGCAGGTACAGTCCACCGTTGGGGCGATCTCCTCGGACGTGTCCCTCCTCCGTGTAGACTTTCAGAAAATGTCGGCCAGGGTTACGGATGTGGAGCAAGTGACGGCTACCTTAACAAAAGACTCTAGCTATCTCCTACAAAAAGTGTCCCAGCTGGAGGCGGAGAACAAGCGCATGGCGGCCAGGCTGGACGACCAGGAGGGCCGCTCCCGTCGTAACAACGTGCGTATCACGGGGATTCCTGAAAGCGAGGGGCATCCTGCCATGGACCTATATGTGGAGGACCTGATAAAGTCCAAGCTGCAGCCCAGGGGTCTCTCGGCCTTCTTCTCGGTGGAGCGCGCCCACAGAGTACCTGGTGGCCGACCAAAGGTTGGTGCACCCCCTCTACCGGTCCTGGCTCGCATGTTCAACTTCCGCGACAGAGACGCCATTCTCCAGGCGGCGCAGGTGGCGCCGCCCCTCCGCCTCCAGAACTCCACAGTCTCCTTCTTCCCGGACTACACGGCGGCAGTGGCGGCGCAGCGGAGGAGCTTCCTGGACGTCAAAAAGAAGCTCAGGGCCCGAGAGCTTCCCTATGCCATGCTCTTCCCGGCGCGGCTGAGGGTGGTGGCAGATAAAAAAACGAGGTTCTTCGACACGCCGGAGGAGGCTCATGACTGGCTTGAGGGATGGCAACGGGTTCAAGGTGCTGGGCGCTCGGACCGGAGGGGACGACAGCCGGGGGGATCGGAGGACCCTGGTGGTCGAGACCGGCGGACGGAGGGGGCAGAGGAGGAACCCGCCGGATAAGAACTCCTACGGCGCCTCACTGGACCCCCTGATATCTGGTGAACTTAGAGACCTATTACCACCGGAGTGGCCTACTTCATGTTACTTTGTCGAACACTCTATGGGACCTTGGGGCAGGGGATGTCGTGGTCTTCCTCGGATCTCCCGCTCCTTTGCACGCAAGTACTGTTTGGGGTTAAGGGGTTTGAGCACTCTGCTGAGTTGGGGTGGCGGGCAGTTCTAGGTCCGTATGGCAGGGAGGCAGGGAGGGTGTTTGGGAATGCTTTACTGTTTTTTTGTTATGTTTGAGTTCCTGATGACACTGACACCTACATCACACAATGCACGCCTTCATTGCACTACACAGGTCCTACACCGGTTTCGCCGCAATGGTTGCAGCCCTTTGCCCTACCTGCCATAATGTCAGATCTAACGCAAGGCACACCCACTGAAACCAATCTGACCCCGGTACGGCCTCTCTTCCTGCTCACGTGGAATGTGAGGGGCTTGGGAGATGAGATCAAACGGGGACTGGTCCTGCAGAGTATTAAGAGATGCGCCCCGGCGGTGGTCTTGCTTCAAGAGACCCACCTTACTGGCACCGCTAGTAGAGCGCTGGATAGATGGGGCTATAAGATGGTGGCACAGTCTGAATTTACCTCCGGATCCAGGGGGGTGGGCATAATGGTGCACCGACAGTCCCACTTAATAGTGCATAATGTATCCAGTTCCCCCGGCCTACTTCCGTGCGATTGCGGCGCAGGTCTCTAGCCTTTTATGGGGCAACAGGCCGGCGCGAATTGCGCAGTCTAAATTAGTTCGTGGGTGGTATGATGGGGGAATTGCGCTCCCGGATATTCAACTCTACTACTGGGCGGCACAGCTGAAGGTCATTAATCAATGGCTCCATGCGCCACAGTCGGATCCGGCATTTACTGCGGATAGAGATATATTGGGCGAGAGGGGCATACTGTTGCCACTATAAGATGGGAGACTGGCCCCGACGTTGATTGGCCCCTTGCGACAGACTGTATCTATCTGGCATGCGGCCCAGGCCAAATTGGGGTGGCGGGGGGTTTTGACGCAACTCACACCGCTCTGGGATGCAAAGCAATTGGGACGATTGAGGGATAGTAAGGGCTTCGATGGTTGGGATAACATTGGAATTTCGGTGATAGGCGATATGTGGCAAAAGGGGACAGTTGTCCCGTTCGCACGCTTACAGCAGCAATATGATCTGGCCCCCTCGGAATGGTTCCGGTACATTCCGATTAAACATGCCCTGAACGCAAAGCTGACTCCCGGCGGGGAGGTTCCGGAGGCATCTCCGTTGGAGGGCCGGCTGCTGACGGAATATATGCCTAAGAAGGCTACGTCCTTCACGTACCGCAAGCTTATCAATAACATGCCGGACCTCATGGGGTCCTTGCGAGAGAAGTGGGCTGATGAGATCGGCGAGTTTGACGAGCCGGAATGGCGCGAGGTGCTGGCCTCGCCGCGCGAGGCGGGTATACCATCAAGGCTGAGGCTGGTGCAGCTCCGAATTTTGCACCGTTCATACTATACCAGACATTTGTTACATAAAATGGGCAGAGCACCACACCCCTTCTGCTTGCGTGGTTGTGGGGAGGAAGGCACCTTTTATCATACCATTTGGGACTGTCCTGTAATCCAGGAGTTCTGGAAGCAGATGATGCAGACAATGTCGCAGGCGTGCAGCATCTCGTTGGTGCTGGAGCCCCGGCGCTGCTTGCTGAATGTGTGGGAGCCCAACGACCTCAGTCGCCAGGCCCAGAGCTGGGCCACGCTGGGGATAATGACGGCAAATAGAAACATAGCCCAAAAGTGGGAGGTGGGGGAGGTGCCTTCACTGACTGCATGGGGGAGAGATATGGACGTGGCCATGTTTGCTGAGCGCTCAGCTTTTATTAGGTGGGGTTGCCCCCGCAAGTGGGACAAGGTATGAGGGGCATGGAACAAATTCAGGGGCGGCATATGTGACCCACCACCGACGCCACATGATGACACCTCTGATTCAGATTGATGCAGTAGATGTTGGGGCGGCAATGGGAACGGTTGATCCTGGCCATGGACTACATTACCGATATGTTGTTTCTGTCCGTGGTGTAAATTGGGATGTTGTATTGTCAAATGATACGAACAAAATGTCTACTCAAGTGTCTTGTTGTTTCGTTATTACCAAAAACAATAAAAAGTTTAAAAAAAAAAAAAAATCCACTTGACTGGAATTGAAAACACACTTCTCCAATTTCACAAAAAGTTGATGTTCCAATAGTGTCTTCAAGATGATTCGTACATGTTGAATGTGTTCTTTCATGTTTTCGGAAAAAATGAGAATGTCATCAATGTAGACGACTGCGAAACGATCCAAATACTCTCTCAAGACATCATTCACAAAATGCTGGAAGGCAGCAGGAGCGTTGCATAAACCAAAGGGCATGACCTGGTATTCAAAAAGGCCCAGTCTTGTCCGAAAGGCGGTTTTCCATTCGTCTCCTTCGCCATTCGCACAAGATGATAAGCCCGGATATCTATTCTTTTTGGTTACAGAATTTAAGGCTCGATAGTCGATGCACGTTCTCAGACTTCCGTCTTTCTTAAGAATAAAAAAAAGCGGAGAAGATACTGGTGACTGAGAAGGACGAATAAAGCCGTTTGCTAGATACAATTCTAGGTACTCCTTGAGATGTTGATTCTCCTTTTCTGAGAGAGCGTAAATGCGATTGCATGGCATGGAAGCTCCAGGTTCCAACTCAATTTTGCAGTCGTAATCTCGATGCGGAGGCAATTTATTGGCCTCCCTTTCATCAAACACTGCCGCCAAATCCAAGTATTCATCTGGAATCTCTTGTGTTTCCATTACACAAATCATTTTGGCTTGACTAGCCAAATACCGGGGGGGGTGAAGGAGATGGGAATTCAGAACTCAAATGGTGACACTGACTCTTACAGTACTCTGAATCCATTTCTATAGTTCTCTTGGTCCAATCTATCCTTGGATTGTGGTCCGTAAACCACGGTAACCCCAGAATGAGCTGGAATTGGGGTGCGTCAATGAGACTAAATCTCAAAATACTCAAATGACTACCTGGCCCAGTTAACCTAATCTCCTCCGTATCATGTACTATGGGGCCAGAGGATAAGTTGGTACCATCTACTGCACAAACTGCTTCTGGTCTTTCTTTCTTGACAAAGGCTATTCCCAACTGTTTTACAAAACCTATGTCACAAAAATTGCCTGTTGCTCCAGAGTCAATCATTACTGAGATTTCCCCCAACCTGGTTCCACCAAACTCAATAGAACTTGCGACAATTAAATGAGGAGTCGAAGATTGCAATGTATTCGCAACCAGCTGAGGATCAGGAGTTGACTTTTCTTTTGCTCCCACCAGAGCAACTCCTCTTACTGGTGGAGCCTGTCTTTTACTAACGCATTATTCTTAGGTTTCTTGGAACATTCCTTTACAAAATGGCCAGAATCTCCACAGTCCATACATAGCTTGCCCAATCGTCTCCTCTCTCTTTTCTCCTTAGATAAAGGTCCACGCACTGAGCTGATCTGCATAGGTTCCTCTTCTGAAGGAGTTTCCTTGATCTTAGAATTTTCAAACTTGATTCGGTCGAAGCGGGGGGAAAATACTCTTTCTCTCGCACTGGCGCTGGTCAATTTGCAAAACTAGATCAATTAACTCTGAAACATCAGTTGGTCTCTTAGGAATCTGCGCCAGACCATCTTTTATCTCGTCCTTGAGGCCCCGATAAAAAATTGAAGCTCTTTTAGCTACGGGCCAATTGGTCTCTACAATTAACTTATTAAACTGCGCCAAATATGCAACCAAATCTCTATTTCCCTGTTTTAAATCCAACAGCCTGTTATCCGTTGTTTGAGAAACAGCTCTTCTGTCGAATATCCGCAAAAATTCTCTTTTAAACTCGTCAAAATTATACAGAATTGGGTCATTGTTATTTACTAAAGGCATCAACCAAGCAGCTGCGTCACCGCTCAGGTAGGACAACATGAACGCCACCTTTGACTGATCTTCCTTAAAAATAATTGGCCTCCAGAGAAAATGTAAGGAGCATTGAGTCAGGAAAATTTGCGCCTTATGAGGGTCCCCACTAAACCTTTCTGGAGCTGCAAGCGGAATGGTGGGAGATATGGCATGTATGACCTGCGTTCTGCCGCCGAGGGAGCTGGTGCAAAAGACTGGGTTTTGTTTTCCTTTGATCCAGAAGCAGAACTAACTGATAACTCTTCTACCCTTTGTCGCAAGAACAGAGTTTCCTGACTGGACTTTCTTATTTCCTCTCTAAGAGATTTATTCTCTAACATTGCCTCACTCAGTTGTGTCTGAATCCCATCTAGCACTGTCGCAAGGGCCTTAACATCTAATCCTTCAGCCATCCTGCTCAGGCAGAAGTATTTTGGAAAGGGCACTTCAATCTGTCAAGTACCTGTCCCAGAACTTCAGACTTCCGCAGGAGCCGATGACTGTTCCACCATTCCCAACTCCGTTACCCGAGTAATATATACCCTGGCAGCTAGAGGGGGGAAAGGGGATTGGGAAGAAAAGAGAAACGCCAAGTCTTCTTCTGCTGGACAGGACTGCTACTATTCCTGTGGAGCCTCCCTGCAAGAAAAAACTTCTTTAGCCACTATACAATGCATTTCTAGTCATATACAAAACCCCAAAATAATTATTACCTGTCCTAACTGATGGCTTTCTATTCTCTTGTGTGATTGTTTTCCTAAATATGGTCTCTGCTACTCAGTGGTTCTCTTGGTAGGTAGAGTAGTAGATAGAAATGCAAGCACAAGATTAGATTTGTGTCTCTGGTCCCTCTCAGTTAACTAAATCTCTTACAAACTCCTGGGGGCAACTGTGCTCCTCACCTGTTTCCTGACGCTGTGTTTGGTTCACCCTCCCGCCGCCGTTCATCCACCATACGGCCGCAGTGAGGAGGCAGGGACCACACCACCCAGACTCCCTAGCAGCTCCTCCCACAGCCGCCACCAGCCAATCACGCGCCTGGAGGCGCTAGAAACCGGCAGCCTAACCCCGGGTGACGCCGGGAGAAGCCCGGGACAAGGGCGGGACCATCTGCGACCATCAGAGGCCAGAGGAGGCCGGGCTGGGCCACCCCCCTTGTGACTGTCTCAGAGGTATTATATTACTAACTCCACCCTAGTAGCACGCTACCCAGACATCTATCCATTCTTGAACTAATTGCAAACAAAAAGACATTATAAACAGTGGATTACAGATCATTGTGCAATCGCGGGAGGGTTTAATTTTTATATATCTTGTTGTAAAGCAGGGAGGATTCAATCACCAGCTAACCAGGCAAGGAGGTAGTGTAGTGGCGGGTTGCTGCAGTGTAAGTTCCTACACCCTCCTCCTTTCCTGTTTCAGTTATGTCCAACAGAACTAAAACGCGCTCTGTCACAAGCAAAGTAAATTCGTCTCGGACCTTGAATCCTTTAGGGTCTGAACTAAATGTTGCGTTACAACCTACTGCGATTGACCTGATGTTGCAAAAAGTCAATAGGGAGATTGAGCGCACAGAGAGAAGTCTGTCTATTCCAAATACACCTACACAACCCACTGTTCTAAACACATCAGCAATTTCCCATAACGACTCTCTGAAAAATTCCACTGAAGGTATTCCTTGTGCGCAGGTGGCAAAAGAAGTAGTCATAGACACAAATAGGAAATCAAAACAAGGGGGAAGCAGGAAGGGCCAACCTCGGAAAAATAAACAAAGCAGGGTTACACACGGCTCGAAAGATAGGGAGGTAGCAGTCACCGAAGTGCCAGTGACACGTCATCAAACTCCACCTGGATGGATGGACGAAGTAATAGGAGACCTCCAAAACACATGGAAACTTTCATTATGAATCAGCTGAAACCAATAATTAGCAGGCTAGATAAAGTGATCAATGAACTGACAAAGCAGGGAAGACCTAAGGGCCCTATAGATTGTAATTTAACAGCAAACCGTTCCCTAGCAGGCCCCACGCCAGCTGGTCAGATAGTCGGTAATAATAACTGTGTGAGTAACGAGCAATGCACAATTGTACAAGTCCACGAAATACCCAAACCTACAGCCCAGGTAGAGAGGGGAAATACTCAGAAGGGGGGGACAAAGGACACGGATAAGGCCCAACAGCGAACAAATGCCCTGCCAGCTCAAATAGGAAATCCAATAACCCATGTCCACACTAACACAAATCTGACAAGCCATGAGCCGAATGACAGATTTGTTCATCACGCACCACTACATATTAATCTGCCCCCTGAAGCATGCCCTTTTGGTGTTGCTTTTACAGGGGTTCCCGAACTCAGGGAAGGGGAGAAAGAGTCACACACGGAACTGGAAAGCAAAATAATAAAGTGGTTAAACATACACAGGCCCCTGCGGGGAGGAGAGTGCGGAGAGATTGTCCATGTGAGAAGGGTAAACTGGATAGGCAGCAGGAGGAAAGATATCACAGGGGATTGCATCGTAGTAAACTTTAGGAACGCTGATCTAGTGAAATACATATTAGGCAGCTATAATAAAAACCATACGAGCACCATATGTTCCTTACCATTAGGATACTTCTACCCGAGAAGACGCGCTGCAAACGTCGATGCTTATGCTAGAACAGGAAACACACCAACAAGACAGTGGGCCAGAATGGAAGAGCAGAGAGGACAGGGTTATACTCAGTGGGCAAATACGAACAGGTTTAGCCCGCTACAGTCCCTTGACGAAAACGACTGACTATCCCAAATTGGGAAATGTCATGAACAGATGGCTGAAAGGGTGGACAATAAAATAAGTGCACAGAGGGTCCCAGAAAGCTATCAAGCAAAGAGGGTGGATGTACATCGAACATCTGTAGGTGAGGGTGATCAGGGAGTGACATTGCTTTGGAAGGATGATCTAAGGACACACAACCAGGGAGGAGAGGTTGGAAAAGCACCGAGAGAAGGTCTGATGTTACTGTCCTGGAATATTGCAGGCTTGGCAGGGAAATTTGAAAATTGTGATTGGAAGAAAAACTTCCACGGCTATCATATATTAGCTTTCCAGGAGACATGGGCGGTAGAATCCTCCCCTTATCAAATAGAGGGTTACAAGTGTTTCTTTGTACCAGCTATAGAAGGCAGATCAGGCAGAGCTAAGGGAGGGCTGGCTTTGTATGTCGATCTAGATGTAGAAGGCTCATGGTCACAACCTTCCTGGACATCGCACACCCTCCAGGCAGTTGTATTTCAAGGTCAAGGGCTGAGATTACTGATATTCAATATTTATAATTCAGGGCCAGTGGATGGGAATTACTCAGTAATCCAGGAACTAGATAACAGACTTAATTATGAGATTAGTCAGAGGAAAGGGGTAGGAGAACCTATAGTCTTGATTATGGGTGATTTAAATTGCCATCTTTGCCCAAAATTGTTCCCCGTAAGTGCTGACTGGTCATCATGCCCGGCAGAGAGTGCGCCACACTTTGAGCACAACAAGGAGGGTACAACCTTTATGAAGCTATTAGACACTTATGCTGTAACACATACAATAGACTTGGTGGCCCCGGGTAGGGATGGTACTCTCACTCCAACATTCAAAGGTAGGGGATGCCACTCCATTATAGACTATATTATGATGTCTGCCTTTGCAAAGGACTGGGTCAAGGAGGTGAAAATAGATTGGAGTCCCTTCAGTGACCATAACCCATTGACGATGGAATTAATATATAGTGGTCGCTCTATTAGAAGTAGACCGGCAGCCATCGAGTTGCGACCAGTGGACCAGGGGAGGCGACTTAGATGGGCAAAAATTAATGCCCAGGAGTTCTATGGAACTCTAGCAGAAAAAGGTAAAAAACAGATTTATGATTGTCTTGATCCCTTAGTAGAGGGAGGTGTGCTGGTCTCAGTGTTCGAGTCATTAACTAACTTGGTGGGCGAACTACTGAAAGTAAAAGGGACCAAAAAGAACGGAACCCAACCACGCTGGTTTGATTCCGAATGCTCGCGAGCACTGAGAGACTTAAAATCACGCCTTAAAACCCAACCTAGGGACAAGCAGAAAGTAGCTTTCTGTAGAAACATATACAAAACAAAGGTAAAACAGAGGAAGACCCCGCTTCAAGCGGAAGTCTGGGCTGACCTAAGGGAGGCTGGGGAGAATAGAGATTTTAATGAATTCTGGAAAATCATCAATAGACCCTGCTTTCAAGACAGTAATGCTCCAGTGCTTAGCAATAATATACTCCCCGAACAGTGGGTGGCTCATTTCAAGGGCCTTTACAATCATAGCAGTGATACTGTGTCTGTAGGGGGTTGGGACGGGGTTCGGCTCGGTGAATCAGAATTTTCACTTAAAGAAATCACCCAAGCAATCCAAGGCCTGACACATAACAAAGCTCCGGGGTCTGATGGTACGCCACCAGACGTCTATCTAAGCAACATCGATCTTTGGGCCCCTATTATGACAAGGGTGCTAAACGCAGCTATAAAATCTGGTCTTCCGCGATCTTGGTCTACAGCATTGATTGTCCCTATCTTCAAAAAAGGGAGTAGGGACAATCCTCAATGCTATAGACCAATCTCGTTGATAGACGTGTCAGCCAAATTGCTGGGCAGGGCGGTTTTAAATCGCCTCATGGCCTGGACAGAAGAGCACCACGTCATAGCAGACACCCAATATGGCTTTAGATCGGGTAAATCAACAAGCGATCAATGCCTCAACCTTTACTTATTAGCAGCAAAATACATAAAGGCTAGTAAAGGTACACTCTACATGGGTTTTATGGATCTGGCTGCGGCTTATGATAATGTAAATAGGAGTAAACTTTGGGCCATGATGAGCAATCTGGGAATTGATCCCGGACTTATTAACATTCTCAAGGAATTACATTGGAACACCACGGCCAAGGTCCGCTTTAGCACGGGAGGGGGGGGGGGGGAGTACCGACCCCTTCCCGTGCACCAGCGGAGTGAGGCAGGGATGTATCCTTGCCCCCTTTTTATTTTGCCTTTATATAAATGAGTTGGAGAGAACACTGGTTGACTTAAATGTGGATTGTCCCAAAGCAGGAACGCGTCATATCCCGGTACTACTGTACGCGGATGACGCGGTCCTGCTTGCTCGAACAGCTCTGAGTCTACAACATCTCGTTGATGGGTTTGTGGAATTCATGGACAAATTAGACCTGTCCGTGAATCTGAACAAATCCTACGTGATGGTGGCGGGCAAGAAACCGTGCAGGAAATTTGTATTTAAAATAGGGTCCCACACACTAGAAATTGTAAATTCCTTCTCCTACTTGGGCCTTTTGTTTGATGGGGAGATAAAGTTCGATTTTTTAATTGAGGAAAGGTGTAGAAAGCTGGTCTCCGCAAACGGTGCGATACTCAACTTTGCCCGAAGGCTGGGTCGCTGGTCACCAGAGCAAGTAATGGATCTATACGTAGCTGTAAGTACTGCAAAGGCTTTATATGGTGCAGAGGTCTGAGGCTTCAGGGATGCAAAACTTTTACAATTGGAGGAAGATAAATTCCTACGTAGGATCCTGAAGCTACCACAGAGTACCCCAGCAGGAATTGTACACACTGAGCTTGGGATTCCATTTATCACAGACCAGGTGAAGGTGAGGCCTATTATGACATGGCTCAGAATTTGGGTGAACCCCGAAGCTGAGCTAAGTAGGGTAATAGTTGGCGATTGCTTACAAAAAGATAATTGCCTGCAAATTCCTTGGCTGAAGTATATCAAGGATACATTAGGAATCATCGATCAGTCGTTACTATTCACTGATTTGACTTCCATTACCACCGCTTGCAGACATCAAATTAAAAAATAGCTACTAGAAAAACTTGAATTGCGAAGTTTAAGCTCCGACTCAGCAAAAATTTCGGTTATGGCACACCGTCTAGTGAGTAATGGAGAAGGCATGGAGCCCTATTTATTTTTAATGTACAACCAGCAGGATAGATTTTTAATGTGTCGTTTTAGGCTCAATTTGTTACATAATATTTTAGCATATCCATCAGGTTTTACTTTAACAATTGAGCAGAAGGGAGTCTGCGGCTGCGACAATAGGTCTCCGCAGGACACCCTTCATTTTGTATTTTTGTGTTCTTTTTATCGAATTCCCCGCCGCAGATTTCTTGTTGATATTTTAAAAGAAGTAAAACTCCATCAAGCCAAGACTGCCCTACTCTTTTTGCAAAAGGCCAGTGATATGCGTATCCTGTGCTCTATTATGAATTTTCTGAAGATAGTAGTAAGACTAAGAAATACAAGAGACTGAGCAACGATGTATATAATGCCATATGTTTTAAATGTTTTAACCCTCCGTTTTATGATGTATGGTTCAGAAATGTAATTAATGTATTTTGTACAATGTATTTTTATGATGGTTTTTAATTATCGAAATAAAGATCTACTACTACTACTACTACTAACTAAATCTTTCAGTCTCCTTATCTGTCTACTACCTTGCAAATACCTTATGCAGCTGTTAACATATTTCTCCTTAATTTTCAGCCGTCGAATCTCTACACGTTGATGAAGCTCCAAGGTTCCATTCAGTTGAGAACGAGGACTTGACAATTGTTGGTAAGTATCTTTATACATATATATATACATAACTACACCTACTTGTTGACCTTTCAGATTTTACTCTTCTCTCAATACTAATCGCCTTTTCTTAATAAATGTTCTCTATAAGCTCTGTTTTTGGATTATGTAGTTCTGCATATCTCTTCAATTACTTATCACAGGGAAACACAGTCTCTGTAAAGATGTCGCCCAGTCCGTGAAAGACTGACAGGTAAGTTTACACAGGCTTGTGAACTAGAATTCCTTCTTCTAAGAACTTACACCTAACCCGGTGTGCTGTCAGCGTCTGAGCCCTGACTGAAGTCGCTTCAAATGTCTTAGCATGTATTTAAGGAAACCTTCGTTATTTTCAAAGGTAACAACCTACTCACCGCAGCCGCGGAAGCAATCTTACTGCCCAATGTACTGGTATACTCACTACCTGGAAACCTTCTCAAACACGAAAACGCCATAAAGAGCAATGCGACCATTTTCCAGAATACCTCAGTTGAAGTGCGCAGTTTGTCGTGAGCATACTCGCGAGCACAGCTGCGCTGGGAAAAGGGGATAAACACTAGACTGGCAACCTCACTGCTCAATGCCAGCGGCCATCTTGAAATCCCGCTGTGAATGAATCAGTCGTCCTTTAAGCAAATAGGAAGACCAACGGTTTGGTAAGTATTTAATCGGTCTGAAATTATGAATACTATGGATCTTGCAAATAACTGGGAGGAACTTTAGGCTAATGAGTGGCTTACACTGAGCAGTCCTGACAATGGCGGCCGCTGCGGGGACAGGCGAGCAAGACCACTGACTCCCTGTCAGTGAAATTGCTCTCCCTCCTTGCAGCTCCACCATTAAGTGAGGCCTTCCCCCGAGCCCCTGCACTCTTGAGTGTTGGTGTTCGAGGCCCTCCTCCACCCGCAGGTTTCACCTGCGCCTCATCCCTGGTGGTCCAGTGGACCTCTGTCTCCATTCTCTTGCTCCGCTTTTTCTCTCCTTTTTCACTCTTTTTTCCCTCACTTCTATCGCCCCCCTTCACTCTCCTTCTGGGTCTTTCCTCCATTTTCTGTCGTTTTCCCCTCATTTCAAGCTCCCCCTTCACTCTCCTTCTGTGTCTTCTGTGTCTTTCCTCCACTCTTTCTTGCACTTTTGCTGCCATATTTGCACTTTTCTCTCTCTTTTTGCCTTTTTCCTTTTGGCTTTTTCAGCCTGTTTTCCTCCGCCGCTGCTGCCCCCGCGGCCCCTCTCCCCCAGCACGACCAGTACGACCGGCCCAATCCACCTCCCCTCCCCGCCTCCCAGCTGTCCAGTCCTCCCCAACTCCTACTTAATGGCGGTCGCGCCGCCGGCAAGCCCATCTGCGCCCGTCCGCGAGCCGACTGCGACCAGTGCCAGGAACCCTGGATCTGTGCACCGTCAACGCTATGACCCAGTGGCACTTCACGCTCTCAACCCAGGCCGCAACATCAACTGCAAGCTAGCATCACCAGCCGACACCCACAGACCCTTCAGCTGTCACCGCTGCCGGCACACCTGCAGCACCGCCAAGACCACGGACCCAGCGCAATCCGCCGCAAGAACACAACCGAACAGAAGACCCAGCAATGCATCCTCCTCAATGTCCGATCCCTCCACAAACATGCCACCAAAATCTGGGACCTCCTCGATAGCACCACCCCGGACGTAGCATTCTTTACCGAAACCTGGACCAACACCACCTCCGAACCGGACATCGCCATCGCCATTCCCCAAGGATACAGGAAAGACCGCCGCACCCACCCGGGAGTAGGAATCGCCATCGTCCACAAATCCACCCTCCGCCTGAGCACACTCCCTGACGAGC
Source organism: Triturus cristatus (assembly GCF_964204655.1). Taxonomy (NCBI): domain Eukaryota; kingdom Metazoa; phylum Chordata; class Amphibia; order Caudata; family Salamandridae; genus Triturus; species Triturus cristatus. The sequence continues at coordinate 586,302,577 of NC_140595.1, forward strand.
CCACAGACCTGATGGAACACCTTCACTTCAAGATACTGGCCAGCGCTACCTCCACCCTCCGAGGAACCCTCATCTACCGACCCTCTGGACCCCACAGACTTGACGCCAACTCCATCACGGACATCAACTCCCAGCATGCCATCGCGTCCACCAGCTACACCCTACTGGGAGACCTAAACTTCCACCTCGACAACCAACTGGACCCCCAGCACCACATCCCTCCTGGACAACCTCCACAACATTGGACTCCGCCAGATCGTGACCGAACCCACGCACTCAGCAGGACACACCCTCGACCCCCTCTTCACAACAGGAAACTCCATTGCCTTCAGCCACACCACCGAACTCCCATGGACTGACCATCGATGCATCCACTTCACCTTCAGAACATCCACCATACACAGACACCAGCACCTGCTCCCACGAAGAAACTGGACCAGAATCACTGATGACCAGCTAACCTCATCACTCAGCAACTCCACCCCAACCATCGCGGAAAACGACGACCCCAACACCGCAGCCCAAACCCTGCACAGATGGATCTCCAACAGCGCCAACACCATAGCCCCCCTCAAGAAAAACAACAACACCCACGCCAAGAAAGCTAGATAGTTCACCACCGAACTTCGAGAGTCCAGACGCACTTGCCGCCGCCTCGAAAAGGCCTGGAGGAACACCACATCCACAGAAGCCCACAACAACTTCAGAGCCGCCACCAATGCTCACCACCAACTCATCAGATAAACGAGAAAAAAAGCGATTTAAGACAGAATCTCCACTCATGCACACAACAGCAAAGAACTCTTCAACATCATCAAGGAGTTCGCCCAACCCACCAGCGAATCTACCGACATCCCTCCCTCACAAGACCTCTGCGACAAACTCAGCACCTTTTTCCACCACAAAATCAATAGCATCTACGACAACTTCGACGAAGACAACCAACACTCTGAACCCTCACCAACCCCCCCCGACACCCTGAAGCCAGCGATCGACAACTGGACAGTCCTCACCACCAAAGACACACTGAAGACAATGAAGTCAATCCACTCCGGGGCCCCCACGGACCCCTGCCCCCACCACATTTTCAACAGAGCCGCCGACACCATCGCACTCATGCTCTGCCACACCATGAACTGCTCCCTGACAACCGCCTCATTCCCTGACGACTGGAAACACGCTGAGATCAACCCCCTCCTGAAGAAACCCTCGGTGGACCCCACCGACCTCAAAAACTACAGACCCACCTCCCTGCTCCCATTACCAGCGAAAGTCATCGTGAAAGTCATCAACATCGAAGAGCACAACATCCTCGACTACTCCCAATCCGGTTTCAGGAAAAACCACAGGGAGGAAACCACCCTCCTCGCTGCAACAGACGACAACCGTACCTTACTGGACAAAGGAGAAACAGCAGCCCTCATCCTCCTTGGCCTCTCAGCGGCGTTCGACACAGTCTCTCACCGCACCCTAATACACAGACTCCACGATGCAGGGATCCAAGACAAGGCCCTCGACTGGATCCGCTCCTTCCTCTCCGGCAGAACGCAGCAGGTCAGACTCCCCCCTTTCCTCTTGGACCCTACACCTACCACCTGCGGAGTCCCCCAGGGGTCCTCCCTCAGCCCTACGCTCTTCAACATCTACATGGCTCCGCTCGCCCCCATCGTCAGAATCTACGGACTCAACATTGTGACACAACTTTTGAGAAGGCATGGAAGCTGTCGCCAAATGGATGAAAAACAGCTGCCTACAACTAAACACCAACAAAACGGAAGTACTTATCATGGGCCCAAACCCCGACGTCTGGAACGACACCTGGTGGCCTCCCGCCCTCGGAAGCCCGACCACCCCCACGGACCACGCACGCAACTTGGGAATCATCCTGGACTCAGAGCTCAAAATGGACCGCCAGATCAACTCCGTCTCGTCCTCCTGCTTCCACACCCTCCGCCTCCTAAGTAAGACCTTGAAATGGATCCCCCTCGAACACAGAAAGACCGTCACTCACGCCCCGGTCACCAGCAGGCTCGACTACGGCAACGCACTCAATGCCGGAATAAATAAAAACCTCACCCGCAAGCTACAGAACATCCAAAACACCGCCGCAAGACTGGTCCTCAACCTGCCAAGAAACTGCCACATCTCTCAGCACCTGCGCACACTCAACTGGCTCCCCATCGAAGCTAGAGTCACCTTCAAGATGCTAACCCACGCTCACAAGGCCCTCCACGACACCGGACCAGCATACCTGAACAGCCGACTCAAATTCCACGCACCCCAAAGGACCCTACAATCAGCCCAGCTCTCCTACGCCGTGGTGTCCCGCACCAGAAAGACCAGATCGGGAGGCCGCTCCTTCTCCTTCCGCGCGGCCAGAGCCTAGAACGACCTTCCGCTCCACCTCAGACAGACAACATTGCTCCCTATCTTCGCAAGAAACCTCAAAACCTGGCACTTCGACAGACCCCCGCCTTGATGGACTGGAACCTGCGATCCCCCAGCGCCTTGAGACCCTTATGGGTGAGTAGTCACGCTTAACAAACATCTGATTGATTGATTAATTGGTTTCAGATCCAACTCTGCTAACCACTCCAGGTGCTGCTTTCATGCTGCTGATATTTTTAAGAAGCATGAGAGAAGCACCAGGATTGGTTGGAGCGAGCTGGCTCAACACTGCCTCACACACAGGAGGCCTGTGCCTACTCTTCACTCAGCAGTCTAACACAGCTCGGGTTTGAGAGGTTTAAAATGTGCATGTCAGGCTCGCCGTAGCAAACAAACATGCATACATTATACTGGAGCGGGCACCACTCTTTCCCTGATGCCAATCAGCAGCAATGGCCCACCCTGCCCTGATGTTTGGCTCGGGCTGAGAGTAGTGAAAAATGAAATGGCAATAAATACATTTGATTACCATTTTATTTTTCAACTGTGAAGCATTTTCAGCAGTGGGACAACACTTTTCTACCCGAATGGAGGAGCCACCACTCCAGACAAATGGCAAAGATTTTTTACTTAGGACACAAGATATATATCATGGGGTGGTCTGTGCTAAGTTACTGCAAATTACTGTAAGCAGCACTGTTTCACAAAATCTAGCTTATCACTTCTTTACATTGCACATGGGCACTGTACACGTTCATGAGACGGCCCCTGATCCTTCTGTATGGAAAGACATGCTTTTGAGACAATTACAGTGTAAATCCAAGAACAGGAGTTTGGGGTGTTTTGTTTCATGGGAGGACACTCATTCTGGAAGCATTAATTTACACAGTACTATATGTTACCACAATCCTGATATCCAAGCTTTTAGAAAGTGAAGTTCTCTCCTTCTCTCAACAAAGGATAGAATCACGAAGGTGCTCCTTGTCCTGGAATGAAACACAGCTCAAAGTGTAGATGAGACTGTTGGTCACTACACACCAACACACTGAAAACAGTGAGGTGTAGCCACATGATGTGAGCCATGCTTCCAAAATGGAAATAGGAGTAGGTCCTATTGGGTGCAGGGACTTTGCAGATGTCCACAAGGGCATATTAGGTGGCTTAGCATTGCCCATGTGGCTTATAGTGGAGGCATTCATCACATCAAAGTGTTTATAGGTAGGGGCTGAAGTTATACTATTTGGCGCCAGATGGTATCAAAGCAGTAAAGCAGCTGCAATAGCCAGTATTTTCCAGTTTATACTGAAAAACAAATACTCCCTTTGTTGGTGTTATATCAGTTAAATATGGTTTTAATTGAAAACCAGGAACCCTAGGTTTGTCCTTCCTTACTTGGGTCCACCCACCCCCAACCAGCTGGTGTGACCACCCCGGTAAGCAGGCACACACCTGGGGTAGCCACACTCTTCCAGGAGCATAGCGGGAGCAGAGTAATAGTCCAATCACTTCCTGGGTCAGGAGGTACTTAGCTGAGGGTGGTTGCCTCCGTAAGGGCGTCTCCCATTCATCTATTGTCTCTGGCGTTTGGTCCTGTGACGTTTCTACTGCAATGGATCACATCTTTACTTCTACTAATGTCAGGGTCTCTCCTCGTGGCACTCGTTCCCGCTTTTTCTTCTGCCTGCATCTGTCTTCTCTTTCTTCTTCCTCTTTAAGGTTCCCCTACGCTCTCTGTGGGGCGATGCTGGAGAGTCTTTTGTCTCTTTCTATTGCTTTCTCCTCTTCCTCTTGTTTCTGTTCCTCTTCTCTTTTTAATCTTTAGTTTTCTTTTTTCTGCTCGAGGGTCCTTGCGGCGTGGGACGTCTGATGGGAGGCAGACTCCATCTATTCTTGCAGGTAAATTTACTTCTTTTTTACAGAGTGACAGCGAGATTCAGAAATACTGTGTGCAGTTCTGCAGGATGAGGAACTGTGGCTATGACTGTATGGAAAGGAATGAAGGACCTGCTAGTGATGCAGATTGGGGTGTACAAAATCTCCCTACTTCCACGGATAGAGTAATTTCACAGTTACACGCTCATACACTCATCATACACTAGGGCCCATTTCACTAACATACACTCAAATACTCTACCAGCACTGAACCTGTGGAAAGAAAACTCCTAAACACCCCACATCTACACTGAGGTCGATAAGACCTAGTTATTGTAATTGTCCTGAGTCATAATCTAAACAATCTATACAACAATAATCAAATAGAGTACTCAATAATTGACAAGAAATAATCACCAACACCGTATTTAAAATTATGATACTTTATCTAAAATTAGTCAAAGGAAATCAATCAGAGTAAATCATTTTCTCATAATTACCTATTCTAGCTAAATGTCAGAATGGGTCATCAGGACAAGTCTCTCAGTAGAAGTCTCCCGAGTCACCGTCCTCACAGCATCGATCCTCACCAACGCAGGTTTGGGAAGAAGTGGCAAAGTGGCCTTAAACCCTCTCTAGGCTAACAATATTTATAGGGAAACTTGCAATATTATAGAAACATAAAATGTTCTAAACGTCCGCTGAACCGCTGAGCAGAGCGAGCAAGAAAGGATGTAGCATCGCTACATTTGGAAAATCTCCGCTCAGAAAAAATCACAAAAATAAAAAGACAGAACAGGAACTAAAAAAAAATGTATCTTTTGACATCCACATTTCCTCGGAACTAACATGATGACTTCAGAGTCCATTCAGTTCATTCATTATGGCTCCTTTGTCCTCCAAGGCTATTCGGATGTTTCTTGGAGACTTGCCCAGTACTGCTGCTGTCCTCACGGAAAATTTTAACCAGGCGAAGACTGTGGTCAGATGACTTCGACCATATTCAGCAAGGCCCTCTCATCACAAATCTCTCACTCGAGGCCAGGCTGCAAACGGCGGCCATTTTATTCTAGGCCAAAATAGACCATCTTAATTAAAAGAGACAAAACAACGTTACCACAGCATAGTGATTAAACAGTGTTAACCCCACTAATACCCTTATGTGTATGTAATTATCTAGCCTTTGCAACACAGAAAAGCATTAATTCAAAAGCGTTTCGTGCTTTTAAATAAACAGCACTCAGCAACGTTTATTTAATAAAACATGCACATTATCAATAAGCAAACGAAAGCATTCCCACGTGTCGGTTTTCTTCTCATTAGTACGTGTTGGTAAGTTTAAAACATTTACACAAAACAAATAATTAGTAATTAATAATTAATAATTTTAATTATGACAAATAGACAAACCAGAGCTTAAAAACCCAATAGATTTTCATCAGAAAACTCTACTCCAGCAATCCCCCCTTTGGTGATATTATCACCAAATAAACAACCCAAAAAAATTAGTGAAATTTAGTCCCATTTTAGGAGAAATTGGAAATGTCTTTTTCTCCTTACACAACACTACACACCAGACACTCTTTCATCATCCCTCTTTGTTTCTAAATAGACACTCTCCCTTAATTCTTCTAATTCAATTTCTTGTGGTCCTCTTTTCAACCTTTTATTTCTCTTTTCGAAATTTCTTTTAATTAATTTCTTTTTCCCTCCCCTGTTTTTACAACACAAACACACCAATCTCAATATCAATAAAGCAACAATTATACAAGTCAAAGGAAACAATATCTTACCTATAATAGTACTACCTATTTTTGCAATAAAATTCTTAACAGCAACTATTTTATTAACTATTTTAGTCCAAATACTTTCAGCTTCAAGTGGTACTAATTCTTCATGCAAATCAGTAATATTTTTTATATAGACCTTCAGGTCTTTGCTTTCATCTGGAATGTAAGTGCAACAATGTTGAACTTTCAGCATTCCACAAACTCCACCCTCCTTAGCTAATAGAATATCAAGAGCAAGTCTATTTTGCATAGACATGGCACGTACGGCAATTAGTTCCGTATTCACCAAAAGAAACCCTCCAGCGGTATTTGTCGATAAGCGATCCACCACTGTTGACAGTTTCCGAATCCCATAAGCATTCAAAGAAATTCCCACTGCTGGAATTAAAGCTCCAAAAATGTCACCCACTATTTCAGACCAAGTTTCCCTCTTGAAGCGCATTAGTAAATTAATATGTTCTACATCTTCTATTCTATCTATATGAAAGATCTTTGGAAAGACCAGGCCCACATAACACGTGCCATACCAATGGTCAGGCAACTTGTAATAAGCCTTGTTCCCACAAACATAATACACTCCTGGAAAAATGGTATCTTCTCCACCTCTGAAACCCCATCCTGTTGCAATGAAGTATGTATCATGACATTCACTAGTCCCAACAAAATATGCATCATATTGGGATTTCCCTCTTGTAATGCACAGCTTACCCTTCTGTGGTGCATCTAGAGCTAAAGTTGGACTAACCCCATTTCTTAATTCTTTTCCCATCTCAATGTCCCAAATTGTCTCACTCACTTTATATTTCTCTACCTTTTCATGCATGCTCCATCTCCTTTCCTCCACCATATTTAGGAAAGCTTTCTCCTCTTCTTTCAAACTGCAAGTTAAATTATTCTTAAAAATGTAATCTAATGTTAATTCTTCTTTCTCAATAAAAATCTCACCAAAAATGTTAGCTTCTTTAGCTGGATTCAGCTTCTCATTCATAGGCAATTGCCCAAAAATACTATCTTTGTTAGACATCTCATAATCTATTTTCCCTAGCAAATAAAAAACACTACTTAATACACTACAAGATATTCCATACGTAGCTGGTAAATGGTGATAAGTAACACCCTCTGAAACGGATGCAGGTAATTGCATACAAACGTAGCAATCCCTAACTTCCATTGTCTTCACATATTCGTACAATAATTTTGAAAAAACATTACTAGAAAAATCATTAATTGACCTATCTTTATGCATGTAAGTATTACTAATTCTAGTTGGAACTACTTTTTGCGAACTCTTCTCCGCATTTCTCACATTCTCTATATGCATCTCAAATGTACCTATTGTAACTCTAAATGTAACTAATAAAGCTAAAACACCCCATAGTAGCATTAATAATCCAGTACAGCAGCAGCACATTCTACACCATCTTCTTAAGAAGGCACATCTACTTTGGTTATTCTCTATGTTAGCCATTTTACTACTTTGACCTTGTCTTTTGACTTAGCCTCTACTACTCCACTACTGAAATTTCTCGAACTTTGGATTACTTCAGACAGCTGAATTTCAGACTTTCTCCTTTTCACTTTTCTCCAAGTGATTTCTTTTGTTCACTCAATTTGGATATTCATCACTTTTCACTCCTTCCTCTTCAGCAACATCAAATTGTATCAGATCATCAACAACATCCTGTGCATCCGACTCTTCTCCAATGTCAGTCAGGATAACTTTTAAGATTCCAACAGATTTTTCCTTTTCCTCAACCACTTTTCTCAAGATCCCCTCCGGATTGTCTCGATTCACTGTTTCTTCTTCTCCTTCTTCAGACAGTGCCACATAAGACCATTCCGGTGATCTGTACTTTTGGTTGGGTTTTCTAATTCTCTTTATCTCCTCAGGTTCTCTTGACTCCTTTTGTTCCTTTCTTTTTACTTCATTTTGACTCGACACCTCATTCACTTGTTCAGCTTTCGATGTATTCCCTCTTATCAGTCTGTATCTCAGCCTCTTTACTCTGTTGTTAGGCCAAAAATCTCCTCTTACGACCTTTTTCGGTCTCGTTTCTGTATTATTTCTCTCTCCAATCCAAGTTCTCTTTCTCAGAACTCGACCTTCTGATTTTCCATTCTCACTTTCATCCGATTCTGTTTCAAATGCCTCTTGTTCTTCAGCAGTTTTCTTTCGCTCCACAGCCTTTTTCACCACTATTTGAGACTTCCCTACTTCTGTCCCTCCTCGGGTCTCCGACACGCAATCTTCTTGCTGTCTACTTGTCCCTTCACCTAGCTTGTCAAGAATGTTCCCTACACCTCCTCGGGGGTCTTCCGCAATCTGTCCCTCTCTATCTTCTTCTGACCCTACTTCTTCAGGTATAATCTCAAGTGGTTCTTCAATCTCCTCCTCTTCTGATTCAGGAGTAATTTCTGTGGAACTGCTCTTTTCTTTTCTTTTTCCTCCACTGCTTTTTGGAACTTCAGGCTCTCTTACATAATCTGATCTCCTTTCTGAGATTCTTAATGGTTCTTTTGAAGCCTTTTCTGCTTCTTTTCCTGAACTTTGATTTTTTCTCACTGGTTCTGGGTCTTCATCATCACTGGAATCTGACTCTTCAAAATACTCTCTACCAGTCCCATCTTTTGGGTTTGGAACTCTCAGAGTATGACTCGCATGTACCCAGTTTTTCACACCAGCACACTTCACTGCAGTTGTCGTAGTTAGAATGACTTGTCTTGGTCTTCCCCACCTTGGAACCAAGCAATTTCTTCTTCTGTGTACTTTAATCCTTACCCAGTCCCCTGGACTCAGATCATGAGCTTGCTTCTTCTCAAGTGTGGTAGCTTCTTCTCCAAACTGGTGAAACACAGAATGAACTGCGTCAGCCAGGCCTTTACAGTAATCCAAAATCATGTCATCAGTTATTGTCATCAACTTATTGACAGGTACATATGCATGTCGCATTGCACGTCCCATTATGATTTCGTGCGGACTTAAACCAGTAGTTCTATCTGGAGTAGATCTAATAGTCATTAGCACTAGAGGCAAGACATCGGGCCATTTCATACCAGTGGCTAAACACATCTTACCAATCCTGTTCTTGATTGTGCCGTTTATCTGCTCAACAACACCAGAAGCCTCTGGTCTGTATGCACAATGTAGCTTCTGCTGTATGCTCAATGCTTCACAAATCAAACTCATGAGTTCATTATAGAAGTGTCCACCTCTATCAGACTCAATCGTTACCGGAAATCCGTACCTAGGAATCAACGCTCTTAACAGTAACTTTGCCACTGTTACTCCATCATTTCTCCTAGTCGGATAGGCCTCAACCCATCTTGAAAACAAACAGACTACCACTAGTACATACCTTAATCTATTTACTTGGGGCATTTCAATGAAATCAATCTGCATTCTTATAAAAGGACCTCCTTCTCTGCCTATTGTTCCCAGACTCACCACTGTCTTTTTCCCAGTGTTAAATTGCTGGCAAATCAAACATCTTTGACAGATACTTTCTGCAATTGTCCTGAACTTTGCATTGTACCAGGTTTGTTTAAAAGACCTGATCATCGCATCCCTTCCCAAATGTCCCTGGCCATGATACATCCTTGCCATTGTCGACAGCATGGAGTTCGGCATTACTGGTCTGCCATCTCTATAGACCCAAACATGGTCTGTCTCTCTTGGGGCACAACCTGCCTTGATCCAATCTTTCTTTTCTTCCTCCCCTGCCTCATCCTGCAACTGTTTCACTTCATCCCACGTCTCTAAGACATTAGTAAACATCACAGAACAAAAAGACATTTCACCTTCTCGTTCCCGATTAATTGACTGGTTATTTTTAGCGCAATATTGAGCAATATCATTTGCGTATCGATTGCCAACTGTCACAAAATCATCTCCTTGTCCATGAGCAGCACATTTCACAACTGCTAATTCTTTAGGCAGCTGTATCGCCTCAAGTAATTTTCCAATCACTTCAGCATTCTTTATTGGAGTCCCACTCGACGTCAAGAAACCTCTTTGTAGCCAAAGTTGGCCAAAGTCATGCACAACTCCAAATCCATACTGACTATCAGTCATCACAGTCGTTCTCAAATCTTTCCCAATTTCACAAGCTTTTGTCAATGCCACTAATTCAGCAACTTGCGCAGATTTCACTCCTTTCAATGGTGATGCTTCCATAACCTCTGAAACCTGCACACTGCATATGCTGCACATAGCACACCCTCATCATTCCTCAGGCATGATCCATCCACCAACAACACATGATCACTCTCATGCAAGGGAAGATCCCTTATGTCTGGTCTCGGTTTTGTACAGTAATCAAGCACATCCAAACAATTGTGATCATCTTCTGTTTTCACACCCACATTTTCAATATCCGGCAACAATGTCGCTGGATTCACATTCACACATCTCTCCAAAGTCACATTTGATGCTCCCAGAATGACTTTCTCATATTTAGTCAGCCGACTATGTGACATATACTGAGTTCTGCTTCTTGTCAAAAGAATTGCCACATTATGAGGTACGAATACCCTTACAGGATATCCCATTATGATTCCCTCACTCTGTTCCAGGCTTCTGCATGTTGCAGCCACAGATTTTAGACAACCTGGTAAACCCACAGCTACAGGGTCAAGTGTCGATGAGAAGTACGCAATAGGCCTTTTCAGTAATCCATGCTTCTGAATTAACACTGAAAGTGCACATCCATTTCTCTCACTACAGTACAACTCAAATTCCTTTTCATAGTCTGGCATACCCAAAGCAGGGGCTTCACACATTCTACTTTTCAACTCTTCAAATGCTGCCATTTGTTCTCCATCTAGTTCCAATGGGTCTGTCATCTCACTTTTTGTCAGCTTAATCAGTGGCTTTGCTATCAGCGAGAAATTAATTATCCACTGACGACAATAACCCACCATTCCCAGGAACATTCTCACTTCCCTCTGGGTCTTTGGGGCCTTCATTCCCCTGATGATTTTGATCCTGTCATCAGTCACTTTTCTCAGACCTTTTTCAATATTGTGTCCAAGATAATGCACCTCTTTCTTGCAGAATTGCAATTTGGCTGGAGATACTTTTAACCCTCCATCTGCCAGATGATTCAGTAAAGCTATAGTATCTACTTCACAAGCTTCACGTGTCTTTGATGCCACAAGTAGGTCATCAATATACTGCACTAGTACTGAGTTTTCAGGCATGATCAAACTCTCTAATGACTTTTTCTGATTGAATATCGAAGGACTCTCTGTATACCCCTGTGGGATACGACACCATGCTAAAATACGCTGGCCAAATCTAAATGCAAAAATCGGCTGGCTGTCATGATGCAATGGAATTGAAAAGAAAGCATGACACAAATCAATCACTGTATACCACTCAGCATCATGTGGAATCTGATACAAAATCACTGATGGATTTGGCACAATAGGACAACATGCCACCACAATTTGGTTAACTTTTCTCAAATCTTGTACAATCCTGAACTTCCCATTAGGCTTCTTTAGCCCCATTATCGGTGAATTACACGGACTACTCAGTAGTTCTCTCAGAACTCCCTGCTGAATCATTTTCTCAATTATAGGAGTTATTCCCTCAATTATTTCTGGTGTCATTTTGTACTGAGGAATGTTAGGATAAGTAATTCCCTCTTTCACTGAAATTTTCACAGGATCTACATTATTCATCAATCCCACATCCTCTCCAGTAAAATCCCAAACTGTCCTTTTCACTGTGTCTCTCAGCTCTTGAGGCAAATCTTCCGGATCAAACACAGCATATGCACCAATTAACTCACTCTCTCTATTTTCTAGAGTCATTCGGTACAAAACATCCTCATCTGGTGTTTCAAAAGCTATTCCATCCGGTGTACAAAAAATTGTACAATTCATTTTACATAACAAATCCCTACCTAACAGGTTCACTGGACTTGTGTCACAGACGATAAATCTGTGCATGTCTGAAAATTTCCCTATTTGTACTCTTACTGGTTCAGTAAGACGTGTCCTGATTTGTGTATTGGCTACACCAACTACTTGGATTGCTTCATCCGAGAGAGGAAGATTTCTAATATCTGTTGACCTGACAGTTGATCTTGTCGCACCTGTGTCTACCAAAAAAGTAACACTTTCTTCATTTATTTTCCCATCTACAAATGGTCCTGCCTGGTCTATTTCTAGAGTTGCACCAAGTATGCACTCTTCCTCCTCTCTTCGGCACCGTCAATAATCACCCTCAGACTCACTCCCTTCATTCTTTAACAAGTACTGTTGTACCTGGTTAGAACGCCTTGGTTTGTTTACCTGCTCATCATTGTAGAATCCCGAATCCGGATTATACTTTTGTGATCCTCTATTCTGCGGCAAGGGCGGTTTTGGCTCTTGACTCTGCTGTCTCACAACTTTCTGTTGTTGCTGCTGTTGATTATTCCCTTCGTTCTGCACCTGTTGATTTAAGGATTTTCCCTCATTATTCACTAATGGTGGATTGGTACACTCAGATCTCCAATGTCCCAGTTGGCCACAGTTGTGACATGGGAACTTTTTTTTAGCTTCCCCAAGATTCCCCTTTCCTTTCCCTGCATACCTAGGTCTATTCCCTGCATTATTTCCTGCATTATTCGCCTGTTCCACCAACTGTGCTTCCTGTCTTTCCGCAACTTTCACTTGTGCCCACATTGCTTTCTCTTTCAGCTTTCTCTGTTTTGCTTCAATTTCATCACTGAAGTATTTTGCATGTCTCAGAATCTCATCTATTTTCTTACTCTGCCAATCCACAGTATGCTCACGAATTCTTTCACTAATCTCAGGTCTCAGGCCATATACAAATCTGTATACAAAATGACTCAAATCCTTGTCACCCAGGTGTTCATCCCCACTGAATTGTTTAAAAGCCAGTATCAGCCTCTCATAAAAAGCATGAACCGATTCTTTTGCTTCCTGATGTGTTCGATCTATTTTAACCCAGTCTGTCTCTTTTGGAGGTACTTTATTTTTCAGGTATACGATCACCTGCTCATACTTCCTCATTACTTCTGGATCTGGTGCTCCTGTTCTCTGATCTCTTGGATATTCCTCAGTAGGCCAACTTACAACTATTTTACACTCAGCCCACAAGTCTGCTGGAACAATTATATCAAACAGACTATTCAGGTCAATCCACAGCACTTTTGACAATTTCACAAACCTGTCTACCTGCCTATACCACTCGACGGGCTTTTCTCTCAATCGAGGGAAATCATTCGTAAATGATAAAATATCCTGTCTGGTCCATGGAACATGTACATATCCTCCTCCAGGTATTTCTCTCATAGGATAAGTATCCACTGGTTTCTCTTTTTCTCTCACAGGAAATGCTGAATAAGTCCTATCTCCTGATTCTTCCCTCTTCTTGTACCACCTATCTTTCCACTTCTCAACATCACCCCAATTTCGCAATAAAGCGATCATCTCTTTAATCTGTCCTGTTCTACCAGTACCATTCAAATTTTCAATATCTTTATATGTGAAATCCAACCTGTAAGACTTCTGCAAAACTTTCACTTTATCAATGTCAACTCCATAGTCATTTGCTATTGCTCTTAATCTGTCATGTGTATTTTTAGTTCTCCAGGTGATGTTTTTACACATAAATAACAATTCATCATCATGATGATTTTTTAGAATTTCTGTAGGAACTGTCCCTGCAACAAGCTCTTCTAATTCTACACGTAACCTAGCCACATCAATTGCTTGTGAATCTTTATCCCTCTTTTGAAGAACTTTCATCCAATCATTCAAATCCTCAGCTGTTATTTCAGTAGATTTTCTCACTGGAACCACTTTCTTCTGCGGTTCTAAAATCGGCATCCCTGAACAACTAGCTTCACCAGCATCCAATCCTGAATTAGACTGTATCTCCAATCCTTCACTACATGTCTCATGTCTGGATTTTTCTGTCCTTTTTCCTGAATCTCCTGAAGGACCAGCCAAACTTGTCAATCTATTCCCAACATATGGAATCACCAAACCATTCTCACCCGTCCTCTGCTTATCAAAAACAGGCATAATCGGACCTATAGTTACGGGCACCGTAACAGCGTCTAGATTCTTTGTCAGCTCTTTGATCTTTTCAGTCAATTCCGATGTAGTTCTGGCTAATTCTCTCGTATTTTCGCCACTGCTTCTATTCTCTCTTTCCCTGAAAGGATTACCACTTCTTAACTCAGGTGTCACATTTTCTGTCTCAATGATACGCACTGTATCTCTTATCGGAGAAACAACTGGTGTACTCTCTTCTGGTTCTGGTCTATATGGAGGTGGTCTTTTGTAAATCATGTCATTCAAGACTTCATCCTCATACTCATTAACTCCATATCTTCTCACTTCTGCCTCAGGAACCCTTTCTGTACCCTTCTCTTCAACTGTTCTCATAGGGTATAATCCCTCTGACATACTAGCATCTCGCCATCTCGTCATTCGATCATGATGAGTTTCACGACCATGTCTCCTCCCAAACATATACCTATAGTTTCCTCCAGACCTCTGCTTCTCTCGCTCATGTACCTCCTCTTCCCATTCCACTAAAGCCTCAAACTGTGTCGGCCTTGGTCTTGGGTCAAGACATAACATCTTTTCCCGTAAATTTTTCAACACGGCCAGATTAAATGAACCATGTTCTGGAAATGCTAAAACACCATCTTCCTTTGTATACCTAACCCAATTATCCAACCATATACAGGTATGATACCCATATCTCGCAGCCATGAAGGATGCAGGCGTTTTCGATGGAGGTAACAATTCACCCTCTCTCGTTTTAACATCTTTATCCTTGTCGAACCACTTTCTGATTTTTCCGAACAATGTTTTTTTCTTTTTCTCTTCTTGGTAATACATTTTAACGTTTACCAAAACTTTCTAATCCCTTCCGTATTACAACTGCACAATATGATTTTTCAACCAATAACAGCGCGACTCACACTAACGCACCAATCCTAGAGCGTCTACGTCACTAGAATAGCTCTACCAATCCTTGCGCGGCTCACACCAACGCACCAATCTCAGCGTGAGCACTGTTCTGATCTAATATCCAATCAGAGCGCGGTCTGTTTGACGTCAGCAGTCGCTGCAGTCGCTTCTGTCTCCTATCTCTTGTCACTCGTCTACCCCTCCTTTACAAAATTTCTCAGTAGACTCCGTGTCAAATTTCTACAAAATCTATTAGTTACAACATATAAACATCTCCATTGTCTGCTTCGCTAACCACAGAATAGTAAAGAAAATCTATTTCACAAGAATCCCGTTGACACAGTAGCACATCCCTCTACTCTGCCCTTCTAACATACATTCATTAATTGTTTCCTCTAGGACTTGTCCAAAGAGTCTTACAATCAACTAAATATATGAGCATTCACGCACATTCATACAAGGAAATATATAGTATATACACACAGAATCCTGCTTTTCCCGAGAACAGCGAACAATCTGCACCACTACAGAATTATATCACCCGTTAACCAAGCAGCTTACCTCTGCCCAGTTTTTTTCAAACAAGCTCAGAGAATACCTATTACTTCTCCCGCGATAAGCTTTAACGGGGAACCTTACGGATCCCTGAGACTTAAGACCAGAGTTTCATAGATAACCTTCACTACCATACGCACTCCTTATATACCAGAAATATTTCTAATAGTAACATACGACAATGTCACTGATTCCGAACCCAGACAATGTGACGCGCAACTTCAATTGTCACACGTTTTTCCTACAATCCCGTCTTTCCCGAGAGCAGCATATACTTCCCTCTGCCCTACTACGGAACTGCTACTAGTTCCCAAGTTCCAGAAGCACTACATATAACTCAACATGACGACTCCAACATATAGTATTAGTACATATACCAACATCAATCAATAATCAATAATCAATAAGCTAATGTACAAGCAATCTAATCAGATCAAGACAATCATCAATAACCATCCTCACTCTGCTACCAGGAAATTGATGCAGATTGGGGTGTACAAAATCTCCCTACTTCCACGGATAGAGTAATTTCACAGTTACACGCACATACACTCATCATACACTAGGGCCCATTTCACTAACATACACTCAAATACTCTACCAGCACTGAACCTGTGGAAAGAAAACTCCTAAACACCCCACATCTACACTGAGGTCGATAAGACCTAGTTATTGTAATTGTCCTGAGTCATAATCGAAACAATCTATACAACAATAATCAAATAGAGTACTCAATAATTGACAAGAAATAATCACCAACACCGTATTTAAAATTATGATACTTTATCTAAAATTAGTCAAAGGAAATCAATCAGAGTAAATCATTTTCTCATAATTACCTATTCTAGCTAAATGTCAGAATGGGTCATCAGGACAAGTCTCTCAGTAGAAGTCTCCCGAGTCACCGTCCTCACAGCATCGATCCTCACCAACGCAGGTTTGGGAAGAAGTGACAAAGTGGCCTTAAACCCTCTCTAGGCTAACAATATTTATAGGGAAACTTGCAATATTGTAGAAACATAAAATGTTCTAAACGTCCGCTGAACCGCTGAGCAGAGCGAGCAAGAAAGGATGTAGCATCGCTACATTTGGAAAATCTCCGCTCAGAAAAAATCACAAAAATAAAAAGACAGAACAGGAACTAAAAAAAAATTTATCTTTTGACATCCACATTTCCTCGGAACTAACATGATGACTTCAGAGTCCATTCAGTTCATTCATTATGGCTCCTTTGTCCTCCAAGGCTATTCGGATGTTTCTTGGAGACTTGCCCAGTACTGCTGCTGTCCTCACGGAAAATTTTAACCAGGCGAAGACTGTGGTCAGATGACTTCGACCATATTCAGCAAGGCCCTCTCATCACAAATCTCTCACTCGAGGCCAGGCTGCAAACGGCGTCCATTTTATTCTAGGCCAAAATAGACCATCTTAATTAAAAGAGACAAAACAACGTTACCACAGCATAGTGATTAAACAGTGTTAACCCCACTAATACCCTTATGTGTATGTAATTATCTAGCCTTTGCAACACAGAAAAGCATTAATTCAAAAGCGTTTCGTGCTTTTAAATAAACAGCACTCAGCAACGTTTATTTAATAAAACATGCACATTATCAATAAGCAAACGAAAGCATTCCCACGTGTCGGTTTTCTTCTCATTAGTACGTGTTGGTAAGTTTAAAACATTTACACAAAACAAATAATTAGTAATTAATAATTAATAATTTTAATTATGACAAATAGACAAACCAGAGCTTAAAAACCCAATAGATTTTCATCAGAAAACTCTGCTCCAGCACTAGCAGGAGCGCAATTTTATATCTCTGTTCATAATTTAATAAGATTAGGTAGGTGACAGTGCAGAAGGCATTCCATTACATTCATCCTTCTAAACCAAGTCTCCATCTTGCCTTTTCGCTCACTGACTGACCTACTTATTATACTTGTCAAGTGAAGTAAATCTCTCACATCATGCTATTGGCTGGTTGGTCCATCATTCCTCCCCGTTTGGAGTGCCAGCATAACAGTGCACGAAGGACTATATTCCATCTAACAAATGCACTGAATCATGGCACAACATTTTCATTTCATCGCTGCACTGTAAACAGAAAGCAATCATTGTTTGTTTTGTTTTTTCACTGCGGTGCACTGTTATTTTTAAATATAGTGAGAACTAAAAATGCAAATCAGACTATTTGGCTTTGACAATGCTTGTTTTCTTAAGCATCTACTTTTCAGGTGCTTTTTTCAGAACCACTCCCTGACAGATTTCCTATGTAAAATAGAAAAAATGGAGCGGGCCAAAGCCTCTTAAAGAAAGCATAGAACACAATAAGTTTGCCTTGAATTGCACAAACCCCATACATGTCAGAGCTAATCATACACCACAATTTGAATTGAATTGGATTATGATCTCATGCGTATAAGCACATTACCCACCAAATAGCTAGGCGTGGTACCAAAATATTGTAGTGAGAATCTGACATGAACACTGTAACGTAAATATAATTTACAAAACTTTGGCCCCAAAGTAGTTAATAATATTAAGTGTGCATCCAATGGGATGATGTTCTTGTAAACGATATTTACGTCAGACAGTATTTCAGACTACGATATTCTGACGTACAGCCGAATGGCCGCCTTCTGGGCTTTGTGGACCCCAATGATTTGGTAAGTTGAGAGCCCTGCATATAGCAACCTCCTATTGTCCAAGGTGATATTACTACCAATCTACTAGTGTCTTGTGCTCTTTGAAGAGAAGAGGAGAGCGATGCCTCGGTGTGTTGAGTTGATGGAAGCAGGTGTTGCCCCACTCTTGCATTAAAGGAAGCATCAGCATCTAAAAGCAAACCCTTTTTTTAATCTTAGATGAGGTAAAAGTTTATAGAAATAACAGACTGGTAACCCTGATCAAACTTTCAACCTAAATATAATGAGCTTGGCCGTAGAACTATTAAGTTGTATGATTTCTCTGTATTTTATCTAGGATATTCTGTAGAGTAGTCATTTCGGAGAGGTCATTGCAAAACTTGGCATAAAGTTGTGTGTCATGTGCATACAATTGAATAAAAAACAGTTTGATCAGAATGAAAGGCAAATGGGGTTAAGTAGATACTGAAGAAAGAAGGCAACAACGTTGACCACTACTTATCTACTCATGTTGAAGTCACCTCATTTGACTGGTAAGAGTCATGAAAAACCTCCTGAGTAGATTGGGATTAAAAAAACCTGAGGATGGTTTGTCCAGTGGTGGCCACTTTCGTCAAAAGGATGAAATACTTCATAGTGTCGAGCCCTGTTGAGAGATCCAACATGACCAGCACACAGGCTGCATGATCGCATAACACACCACAAACGTCACCGCAGGAATTGGTGAGAGCAGTGTCCGTACCATCTTTAGGTATGGATTCAGTTTGACTCAAAGATAGGCAGTAGTGATAGTCACGAAAGTCTTGTAATTGTGTGCCCTCCACTTTAGGTTTAAATCTGTTTTATTGGATTTTATCAACAGACAAAAGATGCCCATCATGCCAAGCCATGCATTATTCCTCAGGCAGAACATGCCCTGGATAGCTAATTTGCAGCTAGAGTAGGTCCTGGACAACATATAAAAAACAAAAGTAAAACAACAGGAAAAATTAAACTTATTCTACCCAACCCTCCCTCGCCCCCGTCCACCATAGCGACTGTGAGCAGGGAAGCAATCTAGACTGTGTTGTGCGATTATGCATCATGGCTCGCTGCTGTATGTGGTGCATAAAGGCGCGTGCCCTCCACTTTATACAGTATTATAGCCACTATTATCCGGTGACGTGATAAAAGCTGGACAAGATCAAGGAATCAATGCTATGTTTTTAAGCAGCAAGATTTTTCATGATCTTAGGGAAAATGCTTCCTTTGGCCTACCCACCTCTCCTCCCCCAGCAGTCCATAATATGTAAAATCTCTTCCCTCTACGCCCCACCTCTCCCTCGCTTTTCTCACACCCCTTCCCTTCTTCCTCTCTCCCTTATTCCTCTCCTCACGACTCCCCATCTTCACACTCTTTCCTTTCTCTGCCTACACCTGTCCGTTCCTCATTTCCTTTATCACCTCTTAGCAGGGACGGATTGGCACAGCGGGCAGTCGGGCAATGGCCGAAGGGCCGGTATGTCAGTGCCCTTTGTAGGCCGTTTATTTTTCTTTCCCAGGCATAGAGGGCACTGGACTGGGAGAGTAAAGCAGCTTTGCTGGAGGGCTGTGTGATATGGCCCTTGGGCAACGATCATCTGTGGCCTCTCCTTGACCCCCTGCCAAGCTATCACCCAGATTGTGGGCTGGGGATCAGGTGATTGAGAGAATCGGCCTCCCTGGCGGCCAGGTGTTGCTCATGCTCAGGCCATTAAACCATTCTCACCTTGCCCCCTCCCCCCCCACCCCACCCCCCCACCCCCACCCCGGGGCCCATGCAGGCCAGAAACAATGTTGTATTTTACACCTCGCCCACAGCCCTTCTCATTCAGGGCATGGTGGGTGGGGGAAGGTGGGTTTATGTTGGGGCCTCGCCAGGGGGCCAAGTGATGTTATGGACTTGGGCCATCTTCATCTCAGCCCCCGCCCCTATGGATGGCCTAGCAGCTGTGTTTTATGCTTCTTAAATCGCTCCCCTGCCAGGCCTTTGCTCAGAGGGAGTAGAGGGCCGGGGAGGGCTTCAGTAATTAAGTAATACAAGAGGGACTGGCAGTTGTTCTGTTGCTCAAGTAATAGAGGGCTGGGGAGGAGTTGACTAATTAAATAAACTAAGGGGCCTCCCTGTTCTATTCCTTAAGGTGTAGGCCACTGTCACCTTGGCCCCCGTGTCCTTCCTAAGAACAATATCCTCCCACTTTCATGCCTTGCATGTGCATAGGCACATGTGACCTGAAGGTCAGAGTTGCAGAGATGGGGATCAGGTTCGAGTCCCAGCGTCTGATCTCAACATCCTGTGATTCTGGGCAAATCACTTAATCTCCCAGGCCCTTAAATAAAAGATCTGATCTTGTGCACTGTAATTGGTGCTCATGAATAGCGCTCAAATAGCCTTGGGCTGAGTTCACACTATATAAAACTGTCAAAAGGAAGAACAACAATAAAAAACAAGCATTGACAATGCCAATAGGTCTCGCATTTGCAAGAGTTAGAGCTATTGACGTTGTAAATGACAATGTGTTTTACCCATGTGTTATGGAGTGGAGTAGAGGTATGTGGTGTGGAGTGGAATTATGTGGTTTGGATTGGAATTGTTAGTTGTGGAATCGTGTGGTGTAGAATTAAGTGGCATAGTGTGCAGTGGAATTATGTGGATAGTAAAAATATGTGGTTTTGAGTGTACTGGAATTATGTAGAGTGAGATTGTGTGTCATGGAGTGTGATTATGTGGAATGATATTTTGTGTTGTGTAGTGGTATGCTGTGCAATTCAACTACGTGGTGTGTTGTTGAATTTTGTGGCATGATGTGGTATTGTGTGGTGTGGATTGGATGTATGTGGTGTGTTGTGTAAATGTGTTGTTGAGTTGAATTATGTGGTGTGTTACTGAATTGTGTGGAATGATGTGTGGAGTGGAACTGTGTGGCCTTAAGTGAAATTATGCTGATTAGAATTATGTGGTATGATGTGGAGTGTATTTATGTGTATTGTTGCTATGTGGCATCAAATGAACTTAAAAGCCACCTTGGCTTTCAGATACCAGCAAAGCAGCTGTATAAATGAGAAAACATAAATAAGACTGAGGGCTGCCTTTCATCTCACAGAAACGCATGCTTAATTAACATATTGTACATTGAATTTATATAGCGCTTACTACCAATGACAACGAGTTGAAGCACTTTGTTATGAGTAGCAAGCTACTCCGGAACCCAAGCCTAGAGGTTAATAATAGATTAGTAATCTTTTTTTCTTTGTGCATTAGTTGCACACCTTTGCTGTTTTACTGTACAGAGCTGATGTCTTCTCGTCCAAACCTATACCAGCGACATCAAAGATGTGCACATCATGACAGGAGACATTGCTGTACTGTCCTGCTAAATCTGCATCTACTAAGGGTGCTTCTGAGAGCTAAAATACCCTCCAAGTATTGCGGGGGTGCAGAAACGCCATCCAGGTGCACCCCATGAGAGCACTATTCTGGGCTGCAGTGCTGTCTGTACGGACACCATGAAGGGATATGTATTAGTAAAGCAGTAGTGTTTTGTACTGGTGCCATTTCATCCACATGGGAAGGATGAACATTTTTGCGAACTCCAGGTTCCGACTTCCGCAAAGTGCATTTAACCCACTGAGCAATCTTCCGAAGTGAGAAGGCAGAAGAGGTGAAAGGGTGGAATAAAAAAGTAAATAAATAATCTGTAAATGAAATTCCATGTGGTGCGAAGCGCTTTTTATAAGGTTGAGCAACTGTTGGCGATTGTGGCCCAAAGAACATGCTTCAGATTTGGTGCTACAGCATGTCTTACACATGGAATGCATGTGAAGAATTGTGAGCGATTGTTACGCAATGGAATATTTAAACCAATATCACTAGTTGTCTGCACGTCACTTGAACCATGATTCTGAGAACAGAGGGTGTTTATTGCTTCTTCTGAATTCTGGTTGGCATTTGATACATATTCTCTTTGGAAAAGTGAAGAAGGTTCACTTTGCAGGTGTGCATGTGTTTTTCTATGACCATAAAGTAGTACCTATATCTCTTACACGCATGATCTACGTATAGCTATGTATCTTTTCTTCTGGCTACCTGATCTTTCTGTATTTACCTTATGTCTCCCCCATCACACCTGTCACTACCTGATTTCTAGTTCTACCTCACCTATCTCAATAAACAGTCTCTTTACCTCTCTGCTCATCTCCTCTTTCCCCCAGCCCCCAGTTGGTACTATTCAGCAGAACTGGGGATCAATAACTAGAGTAGTGCACACGAAGAAAGAGGGGAGGTAGGACAAGGCGTCAAAAGGTACTTAAGTTCAGGGAAAAGTGCAAAATTTGTGAGGGAGCGAGATTTAATTTCTTTTGAGTGTTATGCAAAAATTTTTCATAGCTGATATGCTAAATGTATTTCTTTACTGTTTGTCATTAGAGGTTCTGTTCTCCAAGGTAGAGGTTCAGAGCTACTCTTCCTCTTACTTTTGTAATTACATGTTCTATTCCCAGAGATTCCAGTCTTACCCTTAACCCCTTGACGTTGTACTAGATTTCTGATTATGTGATGATCAGAGTCAAGGGCATAGCTGGTTGTGAAAGTGCATCTAACTACATTGTGCAAGGCGTTAATACTGCAAGTATTCAGTTTTCAGAACTGCAGTGCTCCTAGTCTTTACCAATGTTACTGGCTCTATAAGCTTTAAAATGCTCAATTTACCAAACATTTCTCTACAAATGAGACTTCTGAGAGTAACAAAATGGTGTTTCATGAAAGTGCATGCCCCGCGAAAGTGAGCCACTTTTTTTGCCAGTGCCTGGGCCAAATTGTGATCCCAATCCGACCCTGCCTCTTAGCCTCTACCAAATAAACTCGTCTTTCTAGTCTTAGCACTGCATCCTTCTCGCCATAGCTTCTCTCGCCCCATCTTTGCTGTCACTCTCCGTTACCCTCATCTGGCCTCCCGAGCCCTAATACATTTTTCTTGACCCCCCCCCCTCCACATCTCCTCTTTCAACGTTCGCCCTCTCCTCCTTGCTCTTTCACTCTCTTATTTTCTCCTTTCTTACCCAGGCCTCTCCCTTTTTTAGGTCTCGCCTGACCCAGCGCATGCGCTGGTCTGGCGAGACATTTTGTGAGGACTCCAAAAAGTGCTACCAGGCCAGCCTAGAGCTACAGTGCATGTGCGCGGGCACACGCGCCGTGCTTGACCGAGCTTACTTTCACTTTCGCGGCCGCTTGTTATCTCTCATTTCCATGGCACTTCATCTTCCAACACTTCCCTCGACCCCTCTATGAGGTGAAATTCCTCCCTCCTTCACTCTTCTCGTAAACGCGACCTCTCCATTTCTTGTCACACAATTTGTATCCCCTCTTAGACACGCGCATGTCCACACCCTTGCTCTGTCATTGTCTCTTTCGTGTTCAAGTCCTTTCTTCCTTCTAGGTCTGGTCTCGAAAGGCGGGGCCGGCATCGGCCCCGCCGCAAAT
Organism: Triturus cristatus; assembly: GCF_964204655.1. NCBI lineage: Eukaryota > Metazoa > Chordata > Amphibia > Caudata > Salamandridae > Triturus > Triturus cristatus. The sequence continues at coordinate 586,326,271 of NC_140595.1, forward strand.
ATGGCGGGGCACCGACCCCCTCCTCCCCTCGCCCTTGTGTGTCGATCACGCGGCGCTGAATCACCGCGTCATCATGACGCGGTGGGCGCGCCATGCGTTCGATTGGTCACAATGGTGACCTATGGCCCGGAAGCGGTTAATGCGCTTCCGGGTCATGGTGAGTTATGGGGGGGGGCTGGGGGTCAGACCAGTTAGAACTGGTTTGACCCCAGGTTCGAGCTTAAAGGGCGGGGGAGCACGGGACTCTGTCTCTTTGTCCCGCGCTCTTACAGCACCTGGTCGCAGCCCTCTAGGAGGCTGCTTAACTGTTTTGTTTGTTCTCCTCTGCAGGTTCGTTACATCGAGGTATCCTGGTTCCTGTCTGGTTCCGGTGGTGATTCTTGGCAGGTCGAGGGTGCGGCGCCTGGAGGCTGGTTCGCGCGCCGAGTGAGGAAGCCGAGGCATCTCTATCGTCCTGGGTGCGGCGCCGGGAGGCTGGTTTGCGTTGCCGAGTGAGGAGGCAGAGGCGTCGGTGTGTCCCGGTGCGCAGGGAGGTTCCGCTGCGAGATCGGGCAGAGATACGGCAGAAGGGCTTGTGAGCCCGGGTGAGCGGCGCGCGCACGCGCCGATAAGGTACTGGGTTTCTTCCGTCAGGTACAGCGTTAGGGTGCCTTGCGGGTGGCGTATAGCGGCAAGGCTCGTTTAGTGAGCATTTCTGACTGACTGATTTATTGCTCTGGAAGCTCTTATAGCATATCGGTTTTTCATGAGAAAGGGGGATTGTAAGTAATCGATTATCATTGGGAGGGCTAAGTCATGCTGATGCTGTGATTTAAAAGTAAGGCTCTTCTTTAGTAGGTATTACTCGCAGGGCCATAGGCTCAATTTGAGGCAACGCATGACAATTAGAATATCAATTGTTTAAGTGCTTTCATTTTAATAAGTTTGCGCATTTTGCGTAACTACATGGTGAGAGTTTCAGTGGGGCAGGGACTGTGGTTGCATGATTGTACTGTTATTTGCCCAGGTTTATGCTGAACATTGGGGGTATTTGGTCTGCAATTTCGTGATTATTGTATTACGCTAAGGCTGTGTCGCTTGTGTTGTTCCAGGTTAAAGTTGCGAAGGGAGTAAAAGTTGGGTGAAGGGGATTCAAAGAAAGCGCAAGGGTCAAGGCAAAGGATGTCAGGGAAGCGGGGGGCCAAGCGTTCGCGCATGGAGCATATGCTAGAGGCAATGATGCGTAAGATGGCGACTATGGATAGGAGATGGGGTAAGGTGGAGCAAATTGGCCATAGCTTGGCTGAGCTTAAGCAGAAGGTTGAGGCGCAGGGTGGGCCGTCCGGAAGGCCTAAGCGAAACAAAGTACCCCCGAAACCAAGGGGGGAATTAGAGGCTCTCCCTAAGAGGGTTAGATCGAAGAAGGGTAAGGTTCAGGATCCAAAAGTAGTGGAACCTCTAGAGGCACCGGGGGAGGATGGTCCGTCTGGGCTCCCAGTAATGCCTGATACTCCAGATTTAGTACCCAGCATCCTGGGGTCAGTGGCGCCAGTACCGGCGCCAGTTCCACTTCCTGTCGCCCCAGTAATTGAGCCGGTTGTTCCTAGTATTATCCCGGTAGTGCCCTCAACAAGCCCCAATGTTCCTGAATTGAACCCAGTGGCCCCGGTACCATCACCAGTAGGGGGAGGGCAGGTCCCGGGGGAGTTAGCCACTCAAATAGCGGCAGTGCTTCCATGGTTAGGAAAGGGGGGGGTTTTGCCGTTGGCGGTGGGAACCGATCCCCTGGCAGAGGCACAAAGAATGGTGGCGAAGATCATGGCGGCTCCGGGCATTGAACAGAGCCTGGGCGCGGTGAAGGCACAGCAAGCACAGCCAGGGCCACAAGAAGGTGGCAGTGGAAAAGCAGGGACGACAGAGCCTGCGGGTAAGGAGCTGGCTTTGCCATTGTTGGGCGCCGGGGTGTTACCTTCTAGGAAGGAATATTTAGCGCGCCATGTTGCAAAGGATGTGAAAGAATTGATTTGGGCTGGGGCGTATGTAAATATGTTTTCTTTGCTGGTGGATAACAGGGAAATGGAGTATGCGAAGAGACAGAAGGATTGGATGCTTCCCAGTGAGTGGCGGGCAGAAATGTCTAGATTCAGGGTTGAGGAGACATTGACAAATTGGATAAGGGCATTTTCTGTTTATATGGCCATAGTTGCTGAACGTACACCTAATATGCAGGCGGAAATGGCATGTTATCAGAGCAGGGTGGCAATGACGCATGATAAATACGGTGGGGTGGGTTGGAAAGAGTATGACATGAACTTCAGGAAGGCTAAGGAGTTTGACTCTTCATTAACATGGGACAGGGTGGATTCCATTTCTTGGTTTGATCAGTTTGCCCCCGGGCACATGGGCAGCACGACTCAGAATTGGGGAAAGGCACACATTTCACAGCCTCATCAGCCTTTTCGGACTGGGCCTCCCGGGGCGGCGGCGTCGGCCACTGAGAAAGGGGGAAGGCGAAAGGGGGTGTGCTGGGACTTCAATAGAAAGTCCTGTACTAGAGCCCAGGGCACCTGTAAATTCAGGCATGCATGTGCCATATGTAATCACCCCTCTCACCCAGAGTCAAAATGCTTTAAGAAAGGGAACAATGTCTCAGTGTCAAAAGGGGGGAAAAAACAGGAATGAGGTGGAAATCCGTAACGACACGCACTCGCCCATTGATGTTTTGGCTATGAATCCTTGGTTAAATCGGTATCCAGACCATGCTACAGCTAGGTTGCTGCAGGAAGGGTTTTCGTATGGTTTTAGGATACCAGTGGGGGATTACAAAGGGACAGCGGAGTGCAAAAACCAATTGTCTGTCAGAGCTAATACACAGGTTGTGGTGCAGAAAATTAGGAAGGAATTGGGCTTAGGGAGAATAGTGGGCCCATTCGACGTTCCCCCGGTGCTGAATTTTGTCTGTTCTCCCCTAGGGGTGGTACCAAAAAAGGAGGAGGGGGAGTTTAGATTGATTCATAATTTATCAGCACCCAGAGGCAAGTCGTTGAATGATGCCATTAATGAAGAACTTTGCAGTGTAAAGTATGCATCCTTTGATCAGGCAGTAGAGATGCTGAGGGTGTTGGGCCCGGGGGCATGGCTGGCGAAATCTGATATCGAATCGGCATTTCGACTCTTGCCAGTACATCCTTTAGATCATCATTTGCTTGGTTTTTCATTCAAAGGTCAGTTTTACATGGACAGGTGCATGCCTATGGGTTGTTCAATCTCCTGTGCGTATTTTGAGAAATTTAGTTCTTTTTTGGAATGGGTTTTCAGACAAGTTACAGGACATCATTTTGTGATGCATTATCTCGATGATTTCCTCTTTCTGGGACCGGCGGGCTCTCAGGAATGTTCTGTCGCCTTGGAGAAATTCTGTGCCCTCATGCATACATTTGGGGTCCCCCTGGCTCAGGGGAAGACAGTGGGGCCAACGAACAAAATTGAGTTCCTAGGCATCGAAATTGATTCAGTACAGGGTTGTTTTAGGTTGCCAGAACAGAAGATAAGGAAATTCCGTGCTGCATTGCAGCAGTGTTTGTTAAAGGACAAAGTGACACTACACCAATTGCAGCAAGTGGTAGGACAGTTGAATTTTGCATTACGGGTGATACCCATCGCTCGTCCATTTTCCCGTTCCATTTCTCAGGCTATGGCAGGCTTACACGAAAAACACCATCACACGCGCTTGTCATCTGAGGTTCGCCAGGACATGCGGATTTGGATAGCATTCCTGGAGGGTTTCAATGGCAGAGTGGTGTGGCCCTGTCCTCCCATTACTTCGGCTGCTTTAGGTCTATGGACTGACGCGGCGGGTAGTGTGGGATTTGGTGCCATACTTGGGAACAAGTGGGTGGCTCAGCCGTGGCCAGGGTGGTGGTGTGAGAGTGGCTTAACAGCTAACATAGGTTTTTTGGAATTGTTTCCCATCTGGGTCGCATTAACGGTATGGCCCCAGGATCTGCAGAACCAGTCTGTGATATTTTGGTCGGATAACATGACAGTTGTGGAAGCCATCAATCAACAGGCAGCAAGGTGTAGAATGATTCTTCGCCTGTTGAAAGAGATAGTGCTGTTATGTATGAAATTGAATGTCCAGTTTAAGGCTAAGCATGTCCCGGGAGTGCAGAATAATGCTGCTGACGCACTTTCTCGCTTCAAGATGCAGGTTTTCAGGGATCATCTGCCATCTGCGGAGGCGACATCATCACACTTTCCAGAAGTTCTTTGGCAGATTGGTGCCCCCAACTACAGAACCTCGTGGCTGCTAGCCTAGCGCCAGGGACACGGAAAGCTTATGAAGGGGCGTTTGGGTCCTACAGGTCTTTTTTGGGTCACGATTGGGAGGAGAGATGGCATACGTCAAGAGCATTCCTCTTGTTTTTAGACAGCTTACACAGGGGGGGGCGCACAGTTGCGGCTGCCAGGCGACATGTAGCGGCAGTTTCCTTCTTTGCGCAGATTAGTGACACGAACGATCCGACCAGGAGTTTCATCGTGAGGAAGGCATTGAAGGGGTGGCGAAGAATTCAAGGTGGGGTTCCTGACACCAGGCAGCCGATAGGGTTGGCGCGGCTGAGCGCACTGTTGTCAGCGCTGGGTGTGATCTGCAGTTCGGTGGTGGAGACTCTATTATTCAGAGCTGCCTTTGCACTGGCTTTCTATGGGGCATTCAGAGTGGGTGAATTGGTGGCTCGAAACAAGCAGGACAGGCAGGGTGGCCTTTTAATTGAGTATGTAAGGATACAAGGTGATAGTCTGCTTTTGACCATACAAAAATCAAAAACTGATCAGGAAGCACGGGGTGAAGGGGTGGTTCTGCATAGAGCATTAAACAACCCGTGTTGCCCAGTAAAGCATTTGGAAAACTTCCTCAGTGTGAGGAGCAGCGCGTTGGGTGGGGCATTATTAGTACATTCGGACGGTACACCACTTACCAGGTACCAGTTCAAAATGGTATTGGACATGGCAATCGCCAGGGCAGGCATGGATCCAGGTGTTTTTGGAACACATTCTTTTAGGATAGGGGCTGCCACAGAGGCGACGGCTAGGGGATTGCATCCCAGTAAGGTACAGAAGATTGGGCGATGGGTTTCCAACAGTTATAAGCGTTATGTGCGGCTGCACATGTTGTGAGGGCGCATTGAAATGGTGTGACTGATGCCTCTCTGTCTGTCGTTTGCTTCACAGTTTCTCAATCCTGTCACGCAGGGGGGGAACTGCCATCTCGCCAGCAACAACGTTCTACGCAAGGATCAGCACAACCACAGGTCTCAGGGACGCGGAATGTGTGGGTTGTGGGGCATTCATATATTAGGCGTATGAAATCTGTTTTTCTTGCAGGTGACTATAGGAAACGGGCAGAACAGAAGGGGTTCGCAGTATCTTTTCATGGAAAGGGGGGCCTTTGCCTTAGTCACTTTAGGGGATTTATGACCGATCTGCTGAAAAAACACAATTCTTCTCCCTCTATCGTTATTTTACACCTGGGGGGCAATGACTTGGTCAGGTTGGGCAGGAGGGTCTTATTTGAGAGCATAATATCTGAGATTGGTTGGTTAGCCAAGGTGTGCCAAGGGGCTTACATAGCTTGGTCACACATGATACCCAGATTTAAATGGAGAGGGGGGGACTCGGTGAGAGCTTTGAACCACTCGGTAAAGAGGGTCAATAATAAGATAGGAAAATTGTTCCGATCTCCCAAGTTACAGTGCATCGCACATGGGTGTGTTAGGGGGGAATTGTGCTTCTTAAAAGACGGGGTACACTTGACTAGGGTGGGGAATGACTTGATGTTAGAGAATTTCTTAGCTTGGCTAGGGGGTCTCAGGAAGGGGGCATGACCTTTCTGAGGGATGGTTTGGGGGGGCCAGATAGTCGGGCAACTATGCTGGCCTGTGGCGGTAAGGTCATGACTAGTGAGCAGTACATTTAAGGTCCTTAGGGGGCGGCCTCATTCTCGGATGGGGTCGCCCAGGGGGAGGGACAAGGGGTCTCTCCTATAACTCCAGGGGCGGTACATCCGGTTGGCTGGATGGGTGCGGGGAAGGGGGGGGAGTCACGCTTTCTTTTAGGCTGGTTGGCCACCCCGCACTGGCATGGACGTCATTAAATGGCGCAGAGTGCAAGACCCCCCAAATTGGCGTGGAGTTCAGTTAACGTATGGGGGTAACCGGGAGGGGGAAGTACCCTCTCGGTAAGCGGGCCCCCTGCGCATGCGCAACCCTACGGGGGGGGCACGGTTAAATTGATAAGGATCTGACACCAGTTAATGACCTTGCCGTAGGCCCAAATAGGATACGCAGAAAGTAATTAATGTATGATTATGATCTTTATGTTAGATTCGGATAGGAAAACTATGTATTAGTGATATGTTAAGGTTAGCCATCTGAAATCTGTGCATATTAATTGTAATCAAATGTCGTGTTATGTTTCTGCGTATAAAATGTAAATAATGTTTATCTCTTAACTTTTGATTTGTTTTCATATTTTAATAAATACAGCCGGGGGTTGCTCGACCCCCGCCTCCAAAAAGTCATTACCTCTCATGTTCCTCATTTTTTAAATGTGTTTAGGTTCCGGGGGGGGAGGGGGAAATTCGGTAGTCCCTGCCCATATCGAAAGGCGGGGCCGGCATCGGCCCCGCCGCAAATATGGCGGGGCACCGACCCCCTCCTCCCCTCGCCCTTGTGTGTCGATCACGCGGCGCTGAATCACCGCGTCATCATGACGCGGTGGGCGCGCCATGCGTTCGATTGGTCACAATGGTGACCTATGGCCCGGAAGCGGTTAATGCGCTTCCGGGTCATGGTGAGTTATGGGGGGGGCTGGGGGTCAGACCAGTTAGAACTGGTTTGACCCCAGGTTCGAGCTTAAAGGGCGGGGGAGCACGGGACTCTGTCTCTTTGTCCCGCGCTCTTACAGCACCTGGTCGCAGCCCTCTAGGAGGCTGCTTAACTGTTTTGTTTGCCCACCCTCCATCCCCTGTTGCAAGTTGATTTTATGGCTGTTGTAAGTGACGGTGTTGTTCCTTCCTTAGGCGTTTTCTCCCGCTTACAGGTCTTCAATCGTCGTATTTATTGCTATTCCTTGGTCAGGCGGTAAGGTCATGACTAGTGAGCAGTACATTTAAGGTCCTTAGGGGGCGGCCTCATTCTCGGATGGGGTCGCCCAGGGGGAGGGACAAGGGGTCTCTCCTATAACTCCAGGGGCGGTACATCCGGTTGGCTGGATGGGTGCGGGGAAGGGGGGGGAGTCACGCTTTCTTTTAGGCTGGTTGGCCACCCCGCACTGGCATGGACGTCATTAAATGGCGCAGAGTGCAAGACCCCCCAAATTGGCGTGGAGTTCAGTTAACGTATGGGGGTAACCGGGAGGGGGAAGTACCCTCTCGGTAAGCGGGCCCCCTGCGCATGCGCAACCCTACGGGGGGGGCGCGGTTAAATTGATAAGGATCTGACACCAGTTAATGACCTTGCCGTAGGCCCAAATAGGATACGCAGAAAGTAATTAATGTATGATTATGATCTTTATGTTAGATTTGGATAGGAAAACTATGTATTAGTGATATGTTAAGGTTAGCCATCTGAAATCTGTGCATATTAATTGTAATCAAATGTCGTGTTATGTTTCTGCGTATAAAATGTAAATAATGTTTATCTCTTAACTTTTGATTTGTTTTCATATTTTAATAAATACGGCCGGGGGTTGCTCGACCCCCGCCTCCAAAAAGTCATTACCTCTCATGTTCCTCATTTTTTAAATGTGTTTAGGTTCCGGGGGGGAGGGGGAAATTCGGTAGTCCCTGCCCATATCTCCCGCTTGCTCTCTCGTTTTCCGTGACAAGCACCCGTTACTCTTCCCAGCCCCATCTCTTTCCCTTCCTTCTATATCCCTCCCCCCCGCCTGTCAATCCCGGTTATACTCACCCTTCTTCCCAGCAGCCACCTCGGGCCCCTTCCGCTGCTCTCCTTGTCATCTCCCCTTGCTGCGCGGGTCTCGCGGCTGCCCTCCCCTCAGAGCTTGACCCCCATCAGTTCTTTGAGCGCGCCAATCAAGCCCGGGATAGCTTTCTAATGATTTCTGTAGTGAGCACTGTGACCTCCACGGTGACCCCGGAACGGCTCCCAGGAATCGGCCCGGGCAGGCCGCTCTGCTGTAAATTGAAGAGACATCGTTCCCAATGCACCATTGCAAATGGGCTGCCCCCCAAGCACCCCTCGGGAATATGAAAGGCACGTACTGGACCAAAGGTGTGTATATTGGGGTGTACAGGGAAGAAGTAGTCCAGTGTGTCTGAGCAGCCTGGGCAGAGGGGAACCCTCATGGTGGAGAAGCAGACTGGGAGGGAGGGCAGAAAGAAAGAGGCGGTGAGAGCAGCATAGAATGGAGGATAGAAAGAGGGAAAGAGAACAGAAGGAAAGTAGACCGGACTGGCAAATGGAGAGAGGGCTGCGTGGAAGGGAGGCCAGAAAAAAGTGAGGATGATAAGAAGGAAAGTAAAACACAAAGAAAGAGATGGACACGGGATGAAAATTGAAGAAAACGAGAGAACATAAAAGAGAAAGAGAAGAATGGAAGGACAACAGTAGCGAGCACAGAAAGAAACAAAGTATACAGAAAGAGAGAATAGGCTCTGAATGAAAGGAAGGGCGTAAAAAGAGGAAGGATTTGCTGAATAAAAAGTAGGGTTGAAAGGAGTCAGCAGAAAGAAAGAGATAATAAGGAGGAAAAGAAGAGCAGAACATAATGACAGCCGAAAGAGAACAAAAAGAAAGAAGAAGCGAACTGAACGAAGAGGGTTTGAAAGCAGAATGAACATTTGGAGTCCCCGCCATGGAATTTATTGAAATGTAAATTGTGATTCGGATTACTACGTGAGTAGTAGGTAATTCTTCATTCTCCTTGCTCATCACTCACTTTGCTTGTTCCTCTACGTCTGGGGGAGGCTTGTCTCCTACCTTGCTTCCCCTGTATTTTCACAGCTGGGAGCATTCTTACTTTCCCTTACTTTCAGTTCCCTTCCCGAAGAAAATGGTGTCTGAAGTAAGGAGGACAACTCTCTGTGGAAACTGTTATGCACTACTGAGGGCGCTGATATCTAACATAAAACATAGAGTCCTGGCAGTACCACATAGCATGCACCCTTCAGGCCTAGTGCTGCTTCACATGGATTGTAATGGGGTACAGTGGTAGGTGTGTGGGAGGAGGGAGGTATTCATAGAAGTGTTTACCCCAGAGTTTTGGGTAAGCTGCACTGTCCGAAGCAAACTGGGTAGGGATTAGTTAGATAGGGCATAAAGGTAAGTTAGTTCAAAGAGGGTCTGACTTTGGGGCTTGTCCTTCTTCAATTAATCAATCAATCAATCAATCAGGTGTTTGTTAAGCGCGACTACTCACCTGTAAGGGCCTAAAGGGGGTGGCGGGGGGGGGGAGGGGGCGGTACAGGTTCCAGTCCATCAAGGAGGGGGTCTGTCGAAGAGCCAGGTTTTGAGGTGTCTGGCGAAGATGGCGAACGATGTTGTCTGTCTGAGGTGGAGCGGAAGGGCGTTCCAGGCTCTGGCCGCAAGGAAGGAGAAGAAGCAGCCTCCCGATCTAGTCTTTCTGGTGCGGGGTCCACGGCGTAAGAGAGCTGGGCTGATCGTAGGGTCCTTAGGGGTGCGTGGAATTTGAGTCGGCTGTTCAGGTATGCTGGTCCGGTGTCGTGGAGAGCCTTGTGTGCGTGGGTGAGAATCTTGAAGGTGATTCTACCCTCGATGGGGAGCCAGTGGAGTGTGTGCAGGTGCTGGGAGATGTGGCAGTGTCTTGACAGGTTGAGGACCAGTCTTGCGGCGGCATTCTGGATGTTTTGTAGCTTGCGGGTGAGGTTTTTGTTTATTTCGGTGTAGAGCGCGTGTCAATATCCCACATCTTGCAGGTGTCAGAGCATATTGTCCTTCTATGAGTTAGAAAAAAAAACAGTCTTAAAGGTAGAGAAGTGTTTTGCGCTCTTCGAGAACCAAGTGGATCATGGAGCAAGCGTGGTTGGGCCTGGGCAAGCCTGAATAGAAGGCCACAGGTAGGGTGGCAGCAGCCTGTCAGCCGTTGAAAGGCCGGTCGAGAGTGAGGCAGGGGGCTCGAAAGAGTTGCTGGTGAGGTTGGTGCATCAAGGGCAGAGATAATGCCAGTGCATGGCATTTTGACCTCTGCAGGGTTGTGGGAAGTATTACTGAGCAGGTAGGACTCCATGACTTAGCCTGCTCGTTAACGTTGCCCGCCATGGTGCGGGTGGGCAATGTAGAGTGCTATCTGGACTCTTCTATACTTTGTATAGCATCCACACCCTGAGGGTTTCTTAGTGAGGGAAGGCAGCAGTCCCTCACTCGTCACAGAGTGGGATGGGGTCAGTGAGACTGCTGACCCCACCCCACTCTGTGAAGAGTTGTCACTGATTAACATCCGGCCCTTGGCACTTCTGGGCTTAAAACTGAAGCCCCCAGGTCCGATGCAATCACTGAGGCTCCCCCTCATCACCAGAGGGAGGGCCTCAAGGACCTTTGCCGAGCTGATTAGGTCACACCCACAGGATCTGTGGCAACTTCAGTCCAGCAAAGTTCAGTTCAGGCAGCAGGAGGATGCACATTTTGTGTGGGGATGATGAGTTTGACCCAGCGGTAGTGGCACTGAACTGCCACTTTGATCCCCTGCTCAACCCTGACTATGAGAGAATCAAACTGAGGCAGTCCTGGCAAGGAGAAGATGAGTCTGTGGATGTATTCTATGCGCAGCTTTTGGTGAGCAACTGCACTAACATCAACCATCCTGATGAAATCAGGGACCAGCTTATTCAGGGCTGCTGGACATCGGTCCTCAAACCGCTCATACTGTGGCAGCCAGGCATCTCGCTGGATAATTTATTGGTACTGGCATGGACACATGAGCTGGCGGACAGCAGGGCTGAGAGCATGGAAATGGCACTGGCGAGAGGGGCATAGCCTGGGTGGTAAAGGTGAAAGAGGAGCTGGTGGATGTCATCCAGAGACGGCCTGCTTGATACCGTGCTGCAAACACACCCAAGCTGCCAGAAAAGGGGTGCGGCAACTGTGATCTGACGTACTGGATGCCCAACATATGCCCAGATCAGGGAAAAGCATTCTCGAGGTATGGGCGTATGAATCACTTCTGCTAAACATAGAGGGGACTAGGAGCACTTTAAGGTCCAGTATATAGGCTCCATAGGATACGATGTAATAAAAAAGGTATGCAGTTTCTGGGCGGAGGTAATGGAAGGGAGGATATAGGTCATGGATACTGAGACAACAGATCAGGAGATCTGATTGCTCAGAAGCAAGAGCCCTCATACACCCGCGTGGGTGTCATGCTTCATCATCGGTCAGGTCTTTGTTGGGCCAGTGCTGCAATACCTAGCGGGCCCCTTGAGGGGGCACTTTTCTGTAGTTCTTTTGAGCAAACTATGCCAATGTGAGATGTAGGGTGGAGGGGCTCTAGGTGTAGAGTGGTGTAATGTGAATTAGTGATTTTAAAAATAGAGATACCCGTTAGAGAAGTGAGAGAGTTTATCTGAGCACTAAGTTTCGCTGTGAGATCCTGGTCGATTGGGGTGTAGTACTTCCGGTCAGCTAGTTGGCGGAGGCATTCATTTTTATAGTCCGCAATGGATATGATAACTATTACCCCACTTTTCTTGGATGCCACACTGCTGAAGACCTAGGGCTCACTTTCTATTCATGGCAGGTGCATGCAGCTCATGGTGCAGACATCCTGCAAGAATTTCCCCAGCTATTTGAGGGGCTGGGGCGTTTGAGAGGACTAAAGGTAAAGTTAAACATTGACAATACCGTGAGACCCATGGCGTTCTGACATAGGAGGGTGCCATTCCACCTGTGGCAACTGGTGGAGAGAGAACTGGATCAACTAGAACAACAAGAGGTGATTGAGAAGGTTTCAGGGCCCACTCCCTGGGTCTCACTTTTGGTGATAGCACCTAAGCCCAAACAACCTGGGCTATCAGACTGTGTGTTGACGTGGCTTCCAAACAAAGCCATCCGCTGGGATGCTAGCCACTATTTAACCACTTGCTCGATGCACGTTGATCTCCGCCTATCAGTCGCGGCCGGCATGACTCGCGGGTGGAGTTAATTTTAAATAAAAAATAAATAAAACTTTCCTTCGTTGGTCCAGTCCCGCGTCGCGTCGTCTTTGTAGGAAGCAGTCGCAGGCAGCCTCCCTCCCCTAAGCAAATCACAACGCTGCAATAGCAGCATTGTGATTGGCTGGGATGCCGACCAGACAGGCATCTGTGTGGAGCCCATTTTCTCTACATGGAGAAAAGGGAGAGTGTGCATGACTGGTTTGGTCAGCCCTGGGGCCGACCAAACAGTGAGTGCCCACACCCTTGGGCTAGCCACTCCTCTCCGACCCAGCCTCCGGCCCGCCCCAACCAAACCCTTCTTCTGCTTTCTCGCACTGCGAGAAGCAGAAACATAAAATGGCATTTATACCATTTTATGTTTCTGCTTCTTGCATTGCGAGAAAGCAGTGGGGCGACACTTCTTCGCCCACATGGAGGAGCCGCCCCTGCCGCCTATATAGAAGTGGATGAACTTTGGACTATCGTCAGCATCTGAGGTGTTTTAGAATACCATCCATGGCGACAACATTTTGATATTCCCTGACACGCCTGAAAAACACCATGCCTGCTTCAGAGCAACTCTCAAGCGGTTTGCAGACTGTGGGCTAAGTCTGCACAAAAGTACTAATTTTACACAAACTCCATCAAGTACCTTTTATCAAGTGGAGGACTACAGGTAGACCTAAAGAAAATATAAGCTATCCGGAACACAGCTGTCCCACAGAACGCATCAGAGGTGAGGAGTTTTCTCAGGATGGCCACTTACTGTGGACGTTTTATTCCAGTACTGGCCGCCATATCAAAGCCATTGCAAGCCCTAACGAAAAATGGGACTCCATGGGAGTGGGACTCCTGCTCTGACCTGGCATTCCGGAGAGTGAGGGAAGTGCTGTTGCCAGATGCCACCAGGGCGTACTTTAATTCAAGGTGCTGGACATTGCTGGTGGTGGATGCAAGCCCCATCTGACTTGGTGCTGTGCTACTACAGGAAAAGAATTAGGGATCATGGGTCTCCATCGCATACACGAATAGAGCACTGACAGACACGGAGACAAGGTGCTCGTAGATTGAGCACAAGGCACTAGCGAACCAGTGGGCGTAACGCCATTTTCATTTGTATCTCTGTGGGCAGCAATTCCAGATCGTAACTGATCACAAGCCGCTTGTCCCACTATTTGCTGGTACAGTTCGGAATGGGCCCCCTCGCATCGAACGGTGTGCTGTGCAGCTCCAGATATACACATTTGAGGCTGTGTATCGCCCGGGTGTGAATAACCCAGCGGACTATCTGTCAAGACACCTGCAAGGACAGGCTGGCTCTTGGAAGACAAAGGGCTGAGGAGTTTGTGAGGATGGTTGTACATGATGCCTGCCCTCAGGTGCTATCGATTGAGGAGATCCAGAATGCCACAGAGTAGGACATGAGCATCTCAAAAGCAAAAGAAGCACTCTGTAGGAGGTAGTGGCGCATATTGTTGGATGGCGCCAAGGCACTGTCTGCGGCTGAGCAGGTACCAGTGAGCCAAATCTGGAGATTCTGAGATGAACAAGGCACCAGTGGAGAGGGTCTGCTTCTTTGTGGAAGACAGATCCTAATACCCTAAATCCTGTAGGCACGAGTAGTCGAACTGGCCCACCAAAGCCACCAGGGCATAGTGAAGGGACATGGTATGGTTCCCCAGTATGGACACATGGGTGGATGACAAAATCAGAGGCTGTCACTTCTGCACGAACCATGTCTGACGCCATTGTCTTGCTTCAGCATGGACTTCGGAAGTTATGTAGATGGCCTTCTAACGGCTGTGGTGTTAGACAGCCACACCAAATATCCCGACTTGGAGCTAGTGTCCTCCACTGCATTTTCAAACGTGAAGCCCGCACTAGAGAAAATCTTTGTGATTCTAGGGATCCTATTAGAGATCAAGACTGATAATGGATCTCCGTTCCAGGGGCAAGATTTCCAATCCTACCTACGTAGCCGCAACACCAGGCACCAGAAAGGGACCCCACAGTGGCCACAGGCCAATGGGGAAGCGGAGCGCTTTATGCACATGTTAAACAGAGCAGAATCAGAGTGGCTCAAGGGGAAGATGTGGAGTGCTGCCTACAAAGATTCCTATGAGCCTACCGGCAAATGTCTCACAATACCACGAGGTGTGCCACAAGTGATCTGTTGATGTGAAGACCCACCCGGGATTCCGTTACTGCAGGACCCAGCTGGAGTCCAGCCACCATTGACATACAGGCTGCTCAATAGAAGACATAGGCCATGAATAACTGTGCAAGCAAAGCCCCAAGGCAGTGGTCCCTGATCTGGTGGTGGGAGACATGGTTATGCGAGACCGACACCCATGGTGGAAGTTCCGCACTCCATTCGAGAAGGAGGTGTGGGCGATCGTGAACATCCAAGGCACGATGGTCACCGTTCAGCAGAGCCAATCCATCCAGGAATGTTTCCTGCTTAAAGCAAATTGGATCCTTGGCAAGGGTTTCAGTATGAGAGCCAAGGGGAGATAGAAGAAATGCTGGAGGTAGACACTGCGATGCCCAGCCCTCAGCAGGGATTGATGCAAGAGGATCAGGAGCATGCTGAGGGAGCGCCAAGAGCAGCAAGCCCCAGGAATGCCGCTGATCTGGGGAACATGGACACCAACACTCGTGCAACAAGCGCGGACACAGATATTCTTCGGAGTCAGGCAGCCAAAGGTAGAAGTATGGACTACAGCCCAACCCTGTACCAAGCCAGATTCTGAGAGCCTATGTTTCTTGTGTACCAGGAAAAAAGTTATAGATTGTTCTGTAATAATAAAAGTTGGAAGGGATGTAGAGTGCCACCCGGACTCTACTTTATTTTGTACAGCATCCACACCCCAAGGGCCTGGCGTAGCCCGAGGGTACAAATGACGGGTCGAGTGGTCACTCATAGTCTCTCAGAGAGAGAGTCTAGTATACCTATGTGTGCCTCACGTTATTCCCTTGGCACAGCTGCAGCATAGGCTAAACCCGAGGCAGCGGACGCCACAGGCAGCAGCACTGCTGCATTTGGGGGAGTTGCTTGCTCAGGCAGTCGTGTCAGAGCAGCGAAGGGTGGAGTGCAGCTGTGTCTTTGCAGATCCACTAGCATGTTATATTTTTGGGCAAGCCAGCAGATGGCGCAATGGTTTTGTCGGAAGGTGGCCAGCCAGTGCTATAGAGTGGTTTACCCCAGGCCTCGTTGCTAAAACAGGCTTCAGACTAACAGTGAGCTGGTTCCAAGTACAAAGTTGGTGAGAGACCTGATACAGTCTGATAACAATCCCTCCCAGATTGGGTGGGATTGAATCAAGGATATAGGGGTGATTAGGTTAACACATCTGAAGAGGCCTCAGAGATGTGGGGTGGGTTTGGGTTCCAGCAAGGGTTAAAAAGTTTCAGAGTGAGTGGCATGCTGGATCACCTTGAAGGCCCGAGTAGGTGCTACTTGGGGGAGGGGGGGGGGGGGCTCATCGCTTAGGCAAATCTAGAAGTGGAGTTCAGGAAAGGTTTCCCGCTGCGGGTTGAGCACAGGCTAGGCTGGGAGCACCAGCCTGAAGCCAGGGAACTGTCTGTTGTAGCACTCTTGACATCATGGGAGACAGAACGATTTTTTAGGAGGCATATGATATTGGGGTTGCGAATGGAGACTGTCCAGGTTCGGTGGTGCTGAAGCTTATCTGAATGAGGAAGGATGTGATGGTGGAGTTGCATTATGAGGAGTAAGTGGTAAAGAAAGAAAAAGTTCAAGTTAGTGAGATGGGGGCGAGCGGATTGAGCAGGGAAAAAGAAATGGCGACGTTTGGGAGACGAGGAGAGGGATGGGAAAGCTAACATTAAAATATTAAGGGAGTATTGGTGCATTACAGGGCGCCCACCAAGGGGGCAGTGTACAAGAGAATGACGGCGTCAGCGTGTGGAGAAGGTGGCCAGCATGGAAGCCACGAGCGGGGTGAAGAGGCAAGCAATGTCAGGACATTGAAAAGTGGTAGTTATAAGTAGTGAGGCGCCTGAAAGGCAGAAAAGAGGTGGGATGGGCATTTCACGGGTAGAAAAAGGTTTGGTAGGGTTGGGGGACAAAGTAATCAGCAGTGGCACATCCATATGGGCTGAGGGAATATGCCCCCATATTTTTCCCAGCTAGAAGAATGTCTGTCAGGCTGAGTAAAGGTCAACCTGACAGACACTCTTCTTGTTCAGGACAGGCAGCCAGGAGATAGACATGCACTAGTGATGAGGTTTCGATATTTAGCTTCCTCTCTTTGGCACATTACCAGTGTCTGACTCCATAGATCTGCTATGCTATGAAGATAATACCTCAGGAAAATATACAAACCCCAATTGGAGAGTGGGAGGGGATGTAGCGAGTTCTCTCACCCCCTTCAGGGATCTTGCAGCCCTTGCATCTACCACCTCAGATCAGATGGAAAATATGGATTGGATGCCTGAACAATGGCTTCAAGACCCTTGTAGAAACTGATGTGCGGGGGCCGTGGCCAAGCCACGAATGGAGTGATGAGACGTGTCTTGTCGAGTCTCCGCTCCACCGCGACCCGCAAAAGCTTGCCCGCCAGTTCCTGAGCTTGACTGTGGGCATAAGTCCTGAGACCTGACTCCTGGACACTACCAGGGACCTGCCGCTGCCCTGAGAGTGGATTGCGGGGCTGCCTGACTCACTTTTGGTGCCCGGAGGAGGGATCGTCACACCACCCGTAGCCACTATCTAAGGTCTCGCGGGTGAAGCTGTGCGGAAGGAGCTACCCCCTCCTTCCTTCACCTCCTGGCACCAAGCCACACCTGGGGGCCTGACCCCAACTCTGCGGACTCTCCCGGGACCATTGCCGGACCAGGATCGCGACCTGCCAGAAGAGAAGATCAGCTGAGGGCTCTAGTGATGCGGCCTGTGCGACCGCATCACTGGAGTCGCGGCCCGGGGAGCACGCCCACTTCCCCTGCCACGTTCAACTGCTGACATCGTCCCTCTCGAGCCAACCCGAAGTATTCCCCAATGCGTGGTGTTGGGCCCAGGCGCTCCCCGCCCTCCTCACCGATGCCAGCTGTCCTAACTGTGATCGCCAGACTGCGCTACTTGAGGTGGGATTGATTGGCTGCGGGGCTCGCGCAGTAGGGACTTCTATCCCAAGAGGAGAGATCATTGCGCAGCCCGCAGCCACCATCTTGGTCCTCGCGGGTGATGCTACACAGAGGGAGCAGGCCACCCCTTACCCTCACCTCCCAGCACCAAGCCTCATCCGACCTGGGGGCTGACTCTGACTCGGCGCACTATCCCGGGACCTTTGCCGTGCTGGGACCATTACCTGCCTGAAGAGGAGACCAGCTGAAGGTGTTCCGGGTCCTGACAGTGGGTTCGTCCACTGTGACCTGCCACATTGCTGGAGCTGCTGCCCGGGGAGGGGGCCTGCTTCCCGGCGGTTCCTGCCGCGCTTCACTGCTGACATCGCGGGGCGGCCGTGGCAGATGGTCCATCTAGAGCCGACCTGGAGCGCTTCCTGGCTCAGGGCTCTTGGCTCAGCCTCTCCCCGTCCTCCTCACTGACGCCACCAGCCCAGCCTAGCAATCACTGGCCTGCGTAACCTGAGGTGAGAGCGATCAGCTGTGGGGCTCGTGCAGCGGGCCTTTCTAACCCCCCTCACCCTTCCTGGTGGGTCCTTGATGAGCCCCTTCTGGTGATCGGAAGCCCGACCTCCTTGACTGCATTGAGGGGCACGCGGGGATTGGGGCGGTCTCTCTACCACACCGGGATGCGCTTGTCCCTGGACCTTACACTCACGGGCCCTATGGGTTACAGGGCAGGGGCTCCAACTCACAGACTCAGTGTCTGGGTAGATCAGCTGCGGAGATTGCACAGCGAGTCCATGCATTCCTCCACCTCCTCTGCCTGCTCCAGAAACCCCCCTGCTAGGCCTCCTCTGGTGACCGGGGATCTGGCCTTCCTGTTGCTGCGGGGGCATCTGTCGTGGTCTGCTCCGTGTTGGGCCTGCCTGTGTGGTTCGCCTGGGGGGTGGCGTAGGCCTGACTTGCCACTGTGAACCACTGTGCGGCTGACATGTCTCACCCCCTGCGGTACTGGCGGGCACCCACAGGTCCACCTGGCCTGGGACGCGCTCCCCCTGTGCGGAGTGGGCTCGCCAGGTGTGATTGAGGTGCGGCTCCCCGGGCCCTGGATCTGGGGAGGCCCCGATGGCTGGAAGTGAGATACTGGAACTGACTGTATTGCTAGATCCTGCACTGGGCCCTCTTGATATTTCTGGACACGTAGACTCTAACTCATCAACAGTCCGAGGTGGATAGTTGGCCTGGAACTATTATTGCATCAGCATAATGGACACGGCTGGGACTCTCTCAGTCACCCTCCAGTTGTCACCTCCCCTGCCGCTTCCTGACAATTCCCACAGGTATCCGGTGAACATTCACCTCCTTGGGTGTGTACTTTCCCTGGGTGGTTCTGCCCCTCACAGTGACCAACAGGATCTTGCCGGGTGCCCCCAGCCCTCGAGCCCGCCCGCCTTGCGTTGGCTCCCCCGCGGCGCTGCTGTTCCCTCATCACTGGCCAGAGCTGAACCCGCGGGTGTCATGTGGGCTCTCTTTCTTGCTGCATAGGTCATCAACTGCGTTGTACCTTTCCTGCCCGGCCCTTGGACCACTGAGGTCATACTCATGGATGTGCCAAGCTCCTAGCCTGGTAAAGATCCGGTCTCTACTCTGAGTAAGAACAATCCTGTGGCCTCCCTGTGGCTGAAATCCAACCCTACGCCGCCACCTGCCTCTGACCACCCAGGAGCTTTGGCTGCTGAGGAACTGTCATCGGCCCGATCACATAGGCCTTCATGAGCTAATTTCTGCAGGAACTCAAGGCAGAAATCAGATCCCTCAAAAAAGACTTCAAAACCTGCCTACGGGAGATCCGCCGAGACGTTACGGAGATCGGGGCCATGTGGACGACCTTGAACACACAGTGGACACACAAGCGGAGGATCATGAGAGCAACTAAACCAGGAAGACTTGGAAAACAGAAGCCAAAATAATAACATCTGCATCAGGGGGGGTCCCTCGTGGAGCAGAGGGAAAAGACATTGCGTTTTTTCCTGCGGACCTCCTGCAGACGATCAGGGCAGATGATGACACCTCTCCTCCAGCCTTTGGCAGAGCCCATCGAGTCCCTGGGCCCAGGGGGAGCCCGTACTTTACCCGGACATTCTCACATGAGTCCACTTTTTTGTGGAGAAGGAAGCCATTCTACAGAAGCTGCGCGAAGTCAGACGTAGTATACAACGGCTACCCGATTCAGGTATTCCAAGACATATCCCCAGTTACCCTTCGAAGGAGCAAAGATTTCAAACCAGTCACCGACAAATTGCGCAAGCTTAAAATTAAAGCTTAGAATCAAATACCAACGGGGCCACCCCTTCACGCTGATCTTTTCCTTGGAGGGCCAGCCCCATGTCCTCCATTCGTTGAGAGACGCGAAGCAGTTACTTCAGATCCCAACAGAAGCTGGAGATGCAGACTCCTCCTCCCCACGGGCCCAGGCAACCTGGCCGGAGTCGTCCACTGTCCCTCCCCCCAAGCACAGGGCTCGTGCTAACAAACAAGATTCTTCTCAGGCGAAACAAGACATCCTGAAACACCTTCGCACAATGAGCTAAACGCATTCACCGGCCCGCTCCCCTGCGGCCTCGGACTGAATCACGCCTCACCTAACTATGTCCTTGTCTCTCTTTCCCTCTGCGGGGGTTCTTGCCTCTGGATTCCTAAGGAGGCATATACAAACACTACGACACAGGACATCCTGTCCAACTGCGCCCTTTTTGCCTCATGTACTCTCACCCGCCTGGGGGCCTCTTCAGTTGCTGCAGCTCTACCTGACAACCCAGAACACAATAAATTGCCCCTTTTATTATACAAAGGCGGACTGACAGCTGGCGACTTTCATCGCAACCTTAGAGACTGGGGGCTGGATGCGGAGACCAACCGATGGCTGCATTTGACTACTGCGCCCCCCACAGTGACTTCTTCAGAATGGCTCGTTTCGACTCATGAGCAATTCCAAGACAACATTCATCTATACAGGCCCTGTTGTCTCCTTCTTGTTGATATTACTGTTTCCCCCTCTCCCTAGCCCTTTCCTCACACTTATCCTGGAGCGAGTGCATTTAGGGGGGCCTCCCACAATTGTATTGATCCGCTGTACACCTTGGGGTCACCTCACCCAGCCAGACATATGTGGCATGTCTCTACAAGCCTACCCCTAGCATCCATAGTCTGCTCGCAGTACAGCCCTCTCACACCTAGCCCTAATGACGCTCTCTACCACAACCCCCATCATGATGACTGCGGCTCCATCCATCAAGCTTCTCTCTCAATGTAAAGGGGTGTCAGGTCTGGCGCTACCTACTCCTACACAACCCCGGCATTTTATTCCTGCAAGAAACACACTTGACTTCCTCTGGCACACGCCTCATGACGCACCCCAATTACCCATGCCAATATTGGGCTTGCTCTTCCTCTAAATCTGCGGGGGTTGCAATACTAACGAAAGCCATGCTGAGGTGGGGGGGCCCCCGGGTGGTCCGGGACATCCAGGGTCACTACCTAAATGTCCAAGCACATTTTGGCACCCAACCTCTGACAGTCCTCAATTTTTACGCACCCAACCAAGCGCAGGACATCTTCTTGAGGACTCACTTGGGTGACCTGCTGCGCGCCCCGGAAGAAGCGATAATTCTCACTGACATTTCCATATCAGATCATGCTCGTGTCGCTGTAACCTTCCAAGTCCCAGGTAGACCTCATGCCAATTCCACCCGCAGGCAGCTCCCACCCCACGTTTTACGTGACCCGGTAGATTTAGCTGATATCTGCCGAGCGATTGAGGCCATTTTTACTGCGAATGACATCCCGGAAACGCTTGAACCCATTAGATGGGATGTTTTCAAGGTGACCATTCAGGGAGTTATCCCTTCTATTAGCATTGCCCGGTCTCGAGAAGCTCACCATGTTGAGACAAACCTATCTAAGGATATTAAGGCCCTAGAGCACAGAGACCATAGACTGCCCTTGGTTCAAAACAAGAGGCGGCTTGCTATGCGCTGGGGACAGCTGCGTCTCCACCGTACCAACAAGGCGTAGTGCTACCTTTTGTCTCTTAAACAGAAATTCTACGTCGGGGGAGATAAAGTGGGTACCTGCTTGGCACGCCATCTGCGTGCTCAGGCAACAAAAGCCCATATCTCTAAAATTAAACAGGCTGACAGCTCCTGGGCCACATCTGAGCACGACAAAGGCCTGACATTCTGCGACTTTCACAAGGATCCCTACACTGACAACCCCAATGCAACAGAGGAGATTACCTCCTTCCTTAGCACCTGCCCTTGGAAACCCTTTAGCTCTCAGCACGCACGATTCTTAGACGAGCCAATCACTTTAGATGAACTGAAGAGGGCACTAAAGCAGCTCCCAACGGGCAAAGCTCCTGGGCCGGACGGCCTTACGGTCGCTGTCTATCGCATTTTTCTCCCCCAACTTCAATGTAATCTTCGACACCTTTTTAACAGCTTCTCTGGCCTCACCCCTACAATGTCGGACGCCAAAGTGGTAATCATCCCAAAGCCCGGGAAGGATCCTTCACTCTGCACATCATGCCGGCCTATTGCTCTTCTAAACACGGACGCAAAGATCTACACCAATATCCTCGCAAATAGCCTTGAATCTTATCTCCATGGTATAATAGACCCGGACCAAGTGGGGGTTATCCGACATCGGCAAGGGGCGTACAACATATGCCGCACAGCCCATCTAATTGAAAAGATCCAATGTAGAAACATCTCAGCCTGCCTGGTGTCCCTGGATGCTGAGAAGGCATTTGATCGGTGGATTGGCGCTTTCTACGTGCAGTGCTACACAAAATAGGCCTGGGCCCAGTCATGATCTCTAAATTAATTGCTCCTTATGTTCGCCCGAACACATGGATCCGTACCAATGGCCGGCCAATCGCCAGACATATCTGGTATCCCCCTTGGAGGCTACGAACACAAGGTATCTCTCTTCACTGATGACATTCTCCTCTCCCTAACGACCCCTGTTCCCTACCGGTGCTTGCCTCACTTCCTCGCTCTTTTGAGAGAGCCTTGGGATTCAAAATTAATATAGCCAAATCCCACGCCCTAAATCTTACCCTTTCAACCCCAGAGGGGTACAGGCCCTGGTTCCTCTACACTGGGCTGATCACTCGATACGATACTTGGGCCTCAATCGGGCCCCCTCACTGTCTTCTTGGACCCAGGCCAACTGGCCATCCTGCAGACGTGACATATGGGAAGACATACGCCGGTGGAAGAAACTCCCTCTTTCTTGGTTTGGGCGCCTCAACGCCATTAAAAGTCCCTTCTTCCAAAAGTGCTCTACCTATTTCAAACTCTCCCCACCCCGATACCACAAGTAGACATCCAGACCCTCCAACGAGACCTAAACGCTTTTATATGGGGCAAAGGTCGCCCCCGCTTCTCAGATATATTACTTTTGCTCCCTCGAGACCGCAGAGGCCTGGCCTGCCCTAATCTAGAATATTACTGGTCATGTCACCTCAACTACATATCGGCGTGGGTTGTTCACAAAAGCGAAAAACACTGGTTGCACATGGATCGCACGGTCTCCTGCAGGCCCCTGTGGGACCTAGCCTGGATCCCCAGATCACAAAAGACACACCATTCTGTCCATCAACTGTTGTTTTTGTATTTGTCACCCCGATTGGGAAGAGTATGCCCAGACGTGGGTCCCGTGCTCTCCATGCCACTGGAAACAAGCTATCCTGGCTGAAGAGGGGGGAAACCCCGAAACCGGTCCTAGGATGCTTGTTTCCAGTCAAGGGAGGACCTGGTTTGGCAGTTCGGGCTGGACTGTTCCCATGAGGCACAGGGTCAAGACTGCACTGATTTGCATGTGGCTGGGTTCAAACTGGAACGGCATGGTGAGCAAAAAACGATGGATTTAGGCCCAGATCTCTGTACTGGGGTGAATGTATGACCTTGTTCTGCATTCTGTCCATCAACTGTTGTTTTTGCATTTGTCCCCAGATCAGTGCACCCCTGTAGTGCGTATGTAGCTACCCCTACAAAAACAGTACTTGACATTTGGGACAAGCTCACGGTCTCTAGAAGTTTATTAATTTGGAAAGCGTTTTTAATTTTTGGGGTTTACAAGTCAGAAGTAAGAAGAACAAATGAAAGAAGGAAGATTGTCTATTATGCTCAAAAATACTCGGGGCAGTGACAAGTGTTGCAGCGTCCGCTGCGGTTGATGGAGGGGCCTAAAACAGGGAGTGGAAATAACACAGGGCACACCAAATACTGGATACGGGTGGAAGACATTGAGCGATTTTGCCCCTTTATTTATATCCTCTGGCCAGGCTGATACAGTGTTTGCAGGCCCTTCCGGGCCAGGTCCCAGGTTCTGCTCTCGTGAGACTCAGGTAATTACATCCCTCTCCAAATCGATATCCAAAAGTGCTTTAACGAAGTTTAACAAACAAAGTCCCTAATTTCTGGTCAGGTGTTGGATTCGGCCTCAGGATATAACACCGTGGGTTGGATTGATGACCTGTGTTAGGGCTTTGCCGGGGTTCGACAGTTGACTCCTCGTTTTCATCAGCCAAAGTTGTTGATGGTTTGGGAGGTCCCGCCAGGCTTGTTTACCACAGGTTGGGAGGGGAGGTCCCTTCAGCCCAGGCCTCTTCTGTCTCAGTGTCTCCGGGACTGGTACTCCCTTGATCCAGTTGTTTGACCTTCAGAACCAAGATACATTCCTGGTGACCACTTTGATTCCTGGTTTGGCAGTGATACCGGCTCCATTTGCTCGCAATACAGTCCAGGCCCCTGGCTCATAGGTCGTCCTGAATTTTCCACCTGCACGGTGGTTCCAAATCAGAACCGAACTCCCTAGCGCGATGATTCGAGGTTTAGCTTTTCTCCGTTGGCTGTCCCGCTCGTCGTTTTGGTCCGTCAAGTTTGAGTGTTTGGTGGCTCGTAGGGTGGTGGGACCCAGATTTCGGACACAGGGATGGTGTCTAGTTTGTGTCCAGCGAGCATTAAGGACCAGGGAGATCTTTGGGTCGTGCAATGAGGGGTGCTGCGGTATTCACGCAAAAATCGCTGTAGTGCTGTTTCTGGATTGGTTTGTTCTGCCATGGTGATGCGCAGGATTTTGTTCAGCGTGCACATAAATCGCTTTGCTTTACCATTGGCTTGCGGCCATTTAAGGCTGATTGAGGTATGATGTATGCCCAGCAATGTGAGCAGGTCCTTAAACTCTCCTCCTTGGAATGGGGGAACATTGTCTGTCATTACCTCTTGTGGCAGGCCGAACGACGCAAATCTTTTTTCTAGTACTGGCAATATGTGTGTGAATGACGTAGAGTCTAATACTTCAACTATTTGGTATTCGGAGTAGCTGTCGATGAGCACTGCGGTCACTCACCCATCGGGGAAGCTTCCGAAATCGAGGCTAACTCGAGACCACGGTGCGGAGGCGGGTTCCTCTGTTATTATTCGTGCCAGTGGTTCTTGGCTACTTGTGATTTGGCAGGAGCGACAGCTTTGTACCAGGTTGTCTACTGCTGCTTCTAGCCCTGGGAACTACACTTTCTCTCTCATGCTTGACTTCATCTGCACCATTCCTTGGTGACCCTCGAGGGCGAGGGTTGCCACCCTCTCTTGGAGACTCAACAGGATCACGATTCGGGAGCCTCTTAGCACTAGACCCTCAGTCGCTGAGCTTAATTCGTCCCGCACCCTCCATAGTTTCCCCGAGTCGTTCCTTGTCTGGTCCGCATCAGATGTTGGCATTGCGCAGGAAGTTCTCCCATGATCCTTCACATATGGAGTCCATCACTTTGGCCAGGACCGGGTCGTCTTTGGTTGCCAACTTGATTTCCTCAGTGGTGAGGGCTCGGGGACATGCCCCTTGGGAGACCATGTCGATATATTCTTCTGTCTTCATCTCACCATCTGTGTCTTCTTCTCTTAGGTCTGGTGAGTGCCGGGAGAAGAAATCCGCAGGATTTTTCGATCCGGGTCGATACATGAGATTTATCTGATAGTGTTGCAGCTGTATCATCCATCGCTCAATCCTTGGAGGCGGGTGTGGGGCTGTGCCTCAGAATAGCAGGACCAGTGGTTGATGATCAGTGAC
Organism: Triturus cristatus; assembly: GCF_964204655.1. Lineage (NCBI taxonomy): Eukaryota > Metazoa > Chordata > Amphibia > Caudata > Salamandridae > Triturus > Triturus cristatus. The sequence goes on from NC_140595.1 coordinate 586,351,640, forward strand.
TCCCCAAAAAGAGTGGCCGCTGATGTAAAGATGGAAATGGTTGCATGCCCAGTTATTCGCTAGCTCTTCTCGTTCGATCGAGGAATATCGCGCTTCAGTAGGTTTGAGAGCTTTTTTTATTTTTTTAATTTTTTTATTGACATTTCAAAGTTATACATTATGCAAACCATAACAAACGACACCCCAGACTGTAGCATTGTAACACACATTTCACAGTGTCTGTAAAGAGGTTTGAGAGCTTTACTCGCGAATGCAAGGGGCACCCACTTGCCTGGTTTTACTTCTTGTGTGATGACAGCCCCAAGGCCTACGGGACTGGTGTCTACCAGTAGGTCTGTGGCTCCGGTGGCGTTGAAGTACGCCATTGTGGTTTTACCGAGCAACGCCTCTTTGACTTTCTGGAATGCTTCTTCTTTTTCTCGGCTCCATTTCCATGCAGCATCTTTCCAGGTTGGGTATAAATCGCCAGCAGTACGTGGCCATCCCTAGGAAGCTTTGCACTTCCGATACAGTGGTTGGCGCTTGTGCTTGCTGTTCGGCGTGTGATTTTCGTGGATCCACCTATACTCAATCCTGACTGAAGACGTACCCAAAGAATTTGATTGAATTCTAAAAAATGAACACTTGTCCTTATGCAAGGTACACCATGATTTGATAGCCGTCGCAAGGTCATTTGGAGATGTCGGTGGTGCTCCTCGATGGATGATGAGTGGATTAAAATGTCATCACTGACATTCAGTACTCCTTGTAGGCCGGACAGGACCTCTGGAAATGCGGTTTGGAATATTTTGGCAGCAGATGAAATACCAAAGTTTAGCTGGTTGTACCGGCACAGTCCTATATGAGTTGAAAAGGTCGTTATGTACCGGCTGTCTTCTGCTAGCCTGAACTGATGGTACCCTGCATTGAGGTCCCGCTTCGAGAACCACCAGGAACCATTCAAGTTGGCTATGATGTCATCCGCCGTTGGTGTTATATGTCTCTCTCTCTTGATCGCCTGGTTTGGCAGTCTCATATCTATACACAATCTTATTTTCCCTGGTTGTTTGGGTTTCTCCGCTATTACCATAGGTGAGCCCCTATGTCGTGGAGCTCTTGTTCGACCAACAGCCGCATGTGAAACGAGATGCGCCTGTGACGGAATGCCACCGGTTTTATTGCTTTGTCGATGTGTAGCTTGACCGGCTGTCTCTTTATGCATCCTAGCCCAGTGAAACGTTGTGGGAACAGTCCAAGTATCTCATCTGTCTGCAGTGAAGTGGCTAGGCCAAGGTCCTCCGCAGTGGCTTCCTACTAGGATGTCGGCCTCTCTATCGACTGCGTGTAATGTTGTGATTTCTTGGTCTTCTGACTTGACCTGCACGGTCATCTTGCCTTTCAGGGGTAGCGGTGCCTGGCTCATGTTTGTAAGTATATTGACGTGGGATGGGGCTAGCTGGGGCCATGGTTGTAGTTGCTTGTATTACTGGCTGCCCATTACGTTGACAGATGCGCTGGTGTTGATTAGAGCCGTAACTCGGGATCCTGCAATTTCTGTAAAGCACGTGGGTTGTGTGCTCCTCCTGTGTTTTTAAATCACTGGCAAATGAGACGAGATAGCACTCGTTCTCATCCTCGGTGGATGAATCTTCTAGGCGAAGTGGTTGTCGTAGTTCCGTTATGGTTGTCTTTGAGCTTTCCGGGACCTCGAGGGACAGCTGCCTTCCTCGTGTGCCCCTGTTCCTTGGCCCATGGTTGAGGGTGCCGCATTTTGAGCACGTCCGCCCTTGCACTGGGCATTCCTCAAGGGAATGTTCTTCTCGCCCACAGTACCCACACCGTGATCTAGGTGCTGTTTTCGCTGGCTGTCTTCCTCTGCCTTGCACACAAAGTGCGTCTGCTCGTTCCGTCTTTAGTGTTTCTCCGGTTGCTGGTTAATGGCGATGTCCATCTCTGTTGCTTTAGCATCTGATAGATCGTGAGACCATGCCATGATGAGGATATCTTCCAGCAGGATCTCAGGCTGGCAGAGGATGAGGGTCCGTAGAGTCTTGTTTCGGCATCCTTGTATGACTTGGGCTCGCACTTCTTTATTTTGATCATCAGCTGTGCACGTGCTGGCTAGTTCTCTCAGGCATGCGTGGAACGTGTCCATGCACTCACCTTCTCCTTGGCGGCTTGTCGGAACTTGAATCTTTCATAGTCTGGATTCAGTTGTTGGTCGAAGTGCGCATCTAGAGCTCTGACTGCTGCATCATAGTCATTGGCAGCTACAGTGTTCGGCAAGTGTGCAAAGAGTTTATGTATCTTTTCTCCAGCGAAGTCTAATAATAGGGACCTTTTGATGGTGTTGTCTGTCTCCCGTGACACAGTGAAATAGTTATTTAGGCGGCCAATCCATATTTTCTACCTAGGGGAGGCTGTGGCGGGGTATACGAACTCGCTGGATGGTGGTAGCGCGTTGATTTGTGTGTGCTGTGTGGTTGGTTGAATGTGTGGGTGGCCAGCTTGTTGCGCCAGTTGTGGGGTCTGTTGGGGGCCTGCTGTGCGGCATTGTCTGTCATGATTGCTGTTCTCTTCTCGCCATGTTGATTCTCTCCTTCTGTCTATTCTCTTTTGGTTTCCCAGTGTTGTGTTTAAATTTGCTTTTTTTTTTCTCTGCCTTCTACACGCCCCTTGTACTCGGCTTGCAGTGGCATCGGGTGTGGTGTGCGTCCTATCTTGAAGGTTTCACTGCTGCCGTGTTGATTTACGGACTTGCCCCTCGTGGTATGCTCTGCTCTGGCACACGCTGTTGTGTGGACGCTGAGGGTGTCTTGCAGGCGTTGTTGGGAGGGCGGGGCCGCTGTACTTAGAGGGTCCTCCTGAAGCAGTACCGCACTGTACCGGTCTTCCTGTGCGGCTGCGATTGAGGGGGGCGACCGCAGGCACCAACGGTAGGAGCAGGAGTGGCTGCTGAGCAACACAATGTAGGTGAGTGTTGGTGTGCCTACTGCACAGCGATCCCTGTGCCGAGAGTAGGTCCGTGGGTGAGACTTCACGGTGGAGGCAGGAACAGACTGCTGATATCCGTGCTCCCAGCGGGATTCCGGCGAGCTACATGCGCATCGACAACTGTGCAGAGACTGGAGCCGTACCTGCTGCCTTTGGGGTGAGAGGTGGTGCCGGGCGGCAAACACCCTCGTCACCAGTGTTGTAGCATCTGCTGCGGTCGATGGAGAGGCCTAAAACAGGGAGTGGAAGTAACACGGGGTTCGTCAGATACTGGGTACGGGCGGAAGAACTCAAGCGATCTTCGTCCCTTTAATAGCACCTGGCCAGAGTGTGATTCAATGTTTGCAGGCCCTTCCAGGCCAGGTCCCAGGTTCTGCTCTCGCGGGACTCTGGTCTTCTTTTCCCTTTTCACCCTTTCAATTTCATTGTTGACAGAAATGTCAATTCCACAGTGGAATATTTCCAACATTTAAAATTTAACATGAGCAAACTCATTTGTTGATGCTCATTCGGTGGACATGCTAGGTTCACAGCTCAGGGCATTTAACGTGCGCTATATATATATATATAGGGGACGCGCTTTGTGCTGATAATCGCTGCCGTGAGGGGAACGGCTGAGTTCCTGTTTGCCACACCTACCCCCATATTGCCTGCAAGCCGTGAGGGAAACGGCGGAACTTTGCTAAGGACTACGAGCCCCAGAGACCTCTGTGCTTGCCACGCCCACATCGCCAGCTGAGGCGGGAAAGCCTTCATAAGGCCGGTGTGCCTCCCGCAGTGCGGGACGCGCTTTGTGCTGATAATCGCTGCCGTGAGGGGAACGGCTGAGTTCCTGTTTGCCACACCTACCCCCATATTGCTTGCAAGCCGTGAGGGGAACGGCGGCACTTTGCTAAGGACTACGAGCCCCAGAGACCTCTGTGCTTGTCACGCCCACATCGCCAGCTGAGGCGGGAAAGCCTTCATAAGGCCGGTGCGCCTCCCACAGCGCGGGACGCGCGCGGGCAGCCGAAGGCCGGAGAAGGCTGGGCTGGGCATACTCCCTAACGTTCACTGCTGAACACTGCTGGACATTGATTTGTAAGTACGGATGTGCTAAAAGGCTGTGGTAAATCTTTGTTTGAGCCTGGCCGTCTGGGGCCCCTTGTTTGGAGTGGGCTGGTACATATTGTAACAGCAACGATTAATGTCCTTGAGACCATATGCCCTTTGTACATGTAGATTTTATTAGTGTGTACCGAGAGGGCTTAAGAGTGCGGGGGTCGATCCACTGAGGGGGGCTGCTGACTTTAAGTTTTAGTACCTGAAGTAATATTAGATTATTGTTTTATATCGGAGGTTTTTGAATTTTGTTTATATTGTACGCGATGAATACTAGGCTTGGTACGAATAGGAAATCACTGGCGGGAGGATCTGTCAGGGGCACCTTAGATCAATTTATCACAAGGGCAGCCTCATTGTTGGAACGTGAAATTGTGCATACTGAAAGACGTTTATCAACTGAATTACAAAGGAAACGTTCTTCGTTGGGGGCTATTCAGTTAGCTACCATGCCATCTCATAAAACCAAACGTACCACATATACAGAACAAATAAGCGACATAGATGTCATCCCACAGCTCCAAGTACAGGCAGACTCCCAACTAGGTATGATAGATTCTGTCACTTTAGATAACAGTACATGGCCAGAAACTGAATATCTTAATGAGGGTCAGTCCCCTGTAAAAAAGTCCCCCCTAAAGATAAATAGTATAAGTAAAATAAAAGATCCAAAATCCAGCTCCTTAAAGCAAAAAAGGATTTGCGGCACTCGTAAGCAAAAAAAAGGTGGGATTAAAATCCCAAACAATTCTATGAGCGTTACGAGTACAACAGATCCTGGAGCTCTTAAAATTGGCCTAGATAGCTTGGCAGTACACCCCTACCAAGAATTAATGAGTGACATAGAAAAACTAGTCACATCCTTGTTGTTACCTTTGGTAGAAAGGGTAAAAAGAATGACAGAACAGTTAGTGTCTATACAAGAAAATGGTGTGGCCAACTCCAAAACATTGGGAGAAATATCTGTGAGAATGTGCACCCCGAACTTTCCAGGCCCGGCATCTGAGCCAGTGACGAATTTAGTTAATCCCGTAAATAGTCTAAAGACAACCCCCCCACTCAGGGAGACTAGCCTGGCTACACAGTATACGAATTTGGATTCAAGGAAACCGAGAGAGAGTGTGGCCCTAAATAAGCAGAACTACGAGCGTAGTAAAATGGGTGGGAGAGCACACATAGATAGAAATTTTAAGGGACCATCCCAGCATATAGATCTCCCACCAGAGGCCGAACCCTATGTCATCATACTCACAAAGGTACCAGAGCTAGCAACGGAGAATCACGAAGGCCACCAGACTCTCAAGAATAAGGTGATGCATTGGCTTAGAGTGAACAGGCCATTACCCGCCAACTTAGACGGGGACATTTTCCATGTTAGAAGGCTAGGATGGGTGGGACGACGACCAAAAAATGTAAAGGGAGATGTAATCATTGTCAACTTTAGGGATCACAGAGTGGTAAATCACATTAGAGACTGGTACTCAGGGGGCCACGAGGGAGGCATATCCACCCATGACCGAAGTTACTTCTACCCCAAGATCTTGGTAGGCAACGATGAGTGCTTAACACGTCTAAACACACAGACAATGACAGGTCCAATGTTTAACGTCACAACCTCAAATCAGTTCGCAACACTCTCTGGACTGGAGGGGGTTGACTGACTAATTACCCCCACGATCAGTAACTCAACTGCTAAGGAGAAACCATCAATTGATGATATAGGATTAGTTTCTTGGAACGTAGCTGGCCTATCCTCAAAATTCGACAATCTTGAATGGAGGGAATATATAGCGAGGTTTCGTGTGATTTGTCTCCAGGAAATATGGGTGGTTGATTACAATCCTTTCCAGTTAGAAGGGTACGGGTGTTTTGTTGTTCCGGCACAAAAATCAACCTCGGGCAGAGCTAGTGGAGGATTAGTCACCTATGTGGATTTGAAATTGGAAGGTGTGTGGACCAATTTGAATTGGAACTCCTACTATTTCCAAGGCCTGAGTCTCAAAATAAATAAAATGTGCATCATTCTAGTCAATTTTTATAATGCCATAGTCTCGAGCAAGGAAGGTTCAATACTATCTGACCTAAATAGTCATTTGACTGGTGCAATGGAGCAGTGTAATTCCATTGTGGCCCCTTGTATTATTTTAGTGGGCGATTTAAATTGCCACTTATGTCCAAACTTAATATTTTGTAAGGGCAATTGGTCTGGGTGTACTATATCAAAAGGCTTACACTTTGAACATACTAAGGAGGGGAGGGAGTTAGAAAAAGTCATGAAAGCTCACTCATTAAAACACACACTCGACTTGGTATCGGTAGAAGAAGGAAATGGTGCCCCAACAACCTTCAAAGGGAGGGGATGTAGCTCAACGATAGATTTTATATTAGTCTCAAATATACTCTGGCAGTGGATAAAAGAGATGACCATTGACTGGAGTATATTTAGTGACCATATCCCACTCACGCTTTGGATTAAAAACCAGTCAGTCTCTAAAGAAAGGAGAGGATCACAGAAAGGTAGCTCTGAGAAAGTAACTGATCAGGGGAGACGTTTAAGGTGGTCCTGTATCGATGGAGATGCTTTTTATGAAACCCTTACTATGGATGGGAGAAAAGAGTTTGAAATCTGTAGTGATCCCCTAGTAGAGGGCCTGGATGTGATAAATGCATTTGAGTCAATGGCCAATCATATAGACAGACTACTAAAATCCACTCGTTCATGGAAAAATAATAATGTGCCTAGATGGTTCAATAAAGACTGCTCACGAGCACAGAAGGACCTAAAAAAAAGTCTGAAACTGAGACCAAGATACAAATTGCGAATAGCCCAGTGCAGGACTGCTTATAAAAAAGCTATAAAATGTAGAAGATTTGCCTTACAATTACAAACATGGGAAAATTTAAGGGAAGCTGCAGAAAAGAGGGATCTAGGTATTTTCTGGAAAATCATAAATAACCCATGTTTCCAGGATATCGCAGCACCGGTAATTCGCACAACTATCCTCCCCGAGCAGTGGTTCAATCATTTTTAAAAGTTTATATAACTTTTCAGCCGTAAATCCCGCGTCGGAAGAGGATTTGTGCCCATGGAGGGCAGTGATTGAGTTTACTATTGGAGAAGTCAAAGCAGGAATTCTGGGGCTTACACAAAATAAGGCACCTGGCCCAGATGGTATACCACCTGATTTGTTTTTATATAAGGTAGAATTCTGGGCACCAATCCTGACACGTGTAATCAACGTGGCAATTACAGTTGGCATGCCACGCTCTTGGTCTACAGCAATTATAGTACCTATTTTTAAAAAAGGTAAAAAAGATGACCCACAGTGCTATCGTCCCATATCACTGATTGATGTGACAGCAAAAGTTTTAGGCAGAATGATTTTAAATCGTCTATTGGACTGGGCCGAGGAACACCATATAATCTCAGATTTTCAATACGGATTTGGGACAGGCAGATCAACCACGGACCAATGCCTGAACCTTTATTTACTGGTGGCAAAATACACTATAGCCAGTGAACAATCGATATATCTGGGGTTTATGGATCTCTCGGCGGCATTCGATCGCGTAAACAGAGAAAAGTTATGGGCACTCATGACTAGATTGGGAATAGATCCAGAATTTATAAACATTTTGAGAGCACTCCATTGGAAAACTTTTGCCAAAGTACGGTATAACCCGGCTGGGGACACAACAGGATCCTTTCGTTGTACAAGTAGAGTAAGACAGGGCTGTATATTGGCCCCGTTCTTATTTTCCTTGTACATCAACGAACTAGAAAAGACACTGTGTACATTGAATGCAGATACTCCAATGGTGGGCCATCGCCCCGTCCCAGTGCTATTGTACGCAGACGACGCGGTTCTTTTGGCACGTACGCCGAAAAGTCTGCAGCGTCTAATAGACGGTTTTGTCGATTTTATGGACACTTTAGATTTGTCAGCTAATCTAACAAAGTCCTACGTTTTATTAGCAGGAGCTAAACCGTGTAAAAAAAATTCTTATCACATAGGGTCACACATTTTAGAACAAGTGAAGACTTTTTCTTACCTGGGTCTTTTATTTGATGGGCTTTTAAATTTAAAATTTTTAATTGAAGACCGGAGTATAAAACTGATCTCGTCATTAGGAGCAATTATGAGTCACGGAAGAAGGTTGGGTCGGTGGTCACCGGAGCAGGTCATGCATCTTTATGGCTCCATCTGTTGTGCCAAAATAATGTATGGAGCAGAAGTATGGGGCTTTGTAGGGACACGACAAATACAGGTTGAGGAAAACAAATTTTTGCGCAAGATACTTAAAATTCCTCAGAGTTCGTCGGCATACATCACCCACGCCGAACTAGGGAGACCATACATTGAGGACTTGATCCAGACTAGACCTGTTATGGCCTGGATTAGGACCTGGTCAAATATTGATGCAGAACTAGGATGGCAAATTATAGCAGACTGCATGACCAGGGATAGAGGGATGTGTATCCCGTGGCTCAGATATGTAAAAACATCTTTGGAAGGAATAGATTGCATAGACCTCTTCACTAATCCAACTACTGTAATACCCCAAGACAAGAACAGAATTAAGGATTTGCTCCTGAAAAAAGCTGAAGAGCATAGAGTCAATACTGAAGGAAGAAAGCCATTAGCTAGGGCCTACAGTATGACCAAGGCAGTAGTTGCCATGGAACCTTATCTCAGTTTAATATATAACGGACAGAACAGGTTCCTGTTCACTCGTTTTAGGCTCAACCTCATTCATCATCTTTTAGTGGATCCATCGGGATATACCACTACAGTTGAGCAGAAAGGTGCTTGCGGCTGCGATAATAAATCTCCGCAGGATACCCTTCATTTTGTATTGTTATGCCCTTTTTATTCTTTCCCCAGACGTCGTTACCTAGTAAGACTATTAAAAAATAGTAAATTTAGACAAGCGAAGGTTGCTCTGTTATATTTACAAAGGGCTGAAGATTTACTGACCTTGACATGTATAATACGTTTTTTAAAAGTTGCATTCAAAATAAGAAACACCAGGGGACAGCCAGGGTTAAATCAGGGCTGAAGTCAAGAATTGCTGTTTTATTTTGTATATGATTTTTATTGAATTTAGAAAACACTGTCTTATATGTTGTCAATGGCATTTATTTACCTATATTTTAGACATGGCACTAGCACTTTAGGAATTGTTGTTTATTCTTATGTATTAATATTTGAACACGTAGGATGGAAAGTAGCAGTTTTTGTCTAAACTGATAATGTCTTGTGGTTTTTGTATTATGAATTGAGTTTCTTATTTCGGTGAAGACATTATAAATGTATTTTTAACTGTTAGGATGAACAAACAATGAAATGTAGTTGTATGTATATTTTTAGAAATGTGTTGCTTTTATGGTGACTTGAATTGCACCGAATAAAGCTGATTTGAACTTGAACTATATATATATATATATATATATATATATATATATTACCTACTGGCGGTCGCCAGTAGGTAGTTATAGTTAGGACCCTGTTTCCATAGGAAAACCGCAACATTCTATTTTGAATAACTTTGGCGCCGGTCGACGAATCCTCGCGAAATTTTCAAAACTAATGGGGCGCTACGCTCCGCTCCTACCCTGAAAGTCTCAGGGGGATTCGTCAAGCGGGGGCTGAGATAAAAGGGGGGTCCCAAAACGCGTTTTTCCCATGCATTTTTCCATAGGACCTTTAGACACAGCTACAGCCCGAACGGCTGAACAGAGTTCCTTGAAATTTGGCAGAGAGGTAGTCTACAGGTCAAGGAAGTGCCTTTTGTAGGTTTGGTGTAAATCTGTTCAGTAGATTCTGAGAAAATAGCCTTTAAATCAATATATATATCTGAGCCAGCTTACGGTGCGCTTACCGTACGCGTACGGTGACGTGCGCGAGCGCGATTCTGATTGGCTGTTAGATCTTAGTAAACATTCGAATCGGTCGAAACCAGGAAGTGGCGGCCGCCATTTTCTCTCTCGCACTCTGAGAGGGGGTTAAAAAACAAAGGCCAAAAACATGTAAAGGGGCTGTTTAGACAGCTCCTAAGCACCTAGCCATGTTGAGGGAGTCCTCAAAGATCCCCCAAGGTAAAAAACGGAATTTTATATTTTTCGATATTTTTGCCGATTACGCTTACCGTACGCGTACGGTAAAATTTAATTTAAAAAAAAAAATATCCATACTCTCCCCACCCCATGTGCAAATGTTGCCCGAAGAGCACCATTTGTGCATGGCAAATCACATTTGTGAAAAAATAAAATATTACCTTTCACAACGAAGCGCATCATATGTCCTCCATGTGCGCACGGTGCGCGAAGCGCATCGTGCGTACATGGCCCATCTAGCGTAACGTGGGCACGCGCACCGCGTCCCAACCGTTCGTGCATATTGTTCATATACAAAATAAAACAGCAATTCTTGACTTCAGCGCACGGCAGCGCACCGTGCGCGCATGGAACGAACTGCGTTAAGTGCGCGCGCACGCCACGAATGGCGTAAAGTAACTTAGCATTTAAAAAACCGTACAAATTCACTGAAAAAACCATAGGTTTCACACATGTTATAGTTAGCTGGAAATTTTACTGATAAAAAACCAATGAAATTCCCCCGTTATAGTTAGTGCAGGCAACTATAACTCACGCGACCGCAATCTTCTGCTGATGCTAATACTGTATTTAGACACTTATTTGCCCATGTCTTCTTCCATTAAATTTTAGCTATACATATATTACAAATATTTTTTTTTCATAAAGACACATATGTCATCAGCAGAGGATTGCGGTCGCGTGAGTTATAGTTGCCTGCACTAACTATAACGGGGGAATTTCATTGGTTTTTTATCAGTAAAATTTCCAGCTAACTATAACATGTGTGAAACCTATGGTTTTTTCACTGAATATATATATATATATATGTGGAGTTTATTTGGTATTTTTTTTTTGTGTGTGTTTCCTGTTGCAGTGGAAAATTTTAATAGCTCATTAAAGACAAATGCTAATTGTGACATCTCCCTCCACTTTTCTTAAGTCATGCATGGGAACCGACAATAGGATGAAACAAATGGAAAAATGTTTTCCTGAATAATGCGAGTGTATGGCACTAATCTAGGTGCAGAATGCAAGTAGCCATTATAATTACACTGACTGGGGTTGGAGAGTCAAGACGTTCCTAACGATTTACCAGAGCTTGAATTAAATGAATCTAGAGGAGAAATGAGTTTGAGATTTGTTTAAAAAGACTTGACATACATTATCTTCCACGTTTGAGTTCAATTTTAGAAACTTATTATTTTGGAAAACGAGTGCATGCTGTGACTGAAACAGTGGAGGAGTTTGTCACTTTGCTGATGAGGATGTTATAATACAAAAAACAGTGGTCCTAGACCTTCATTTCATAAATCAACCAATGATATTATGAGCTATCAGCTCATATGACTTAATGCATTATTCACAACATAAACGTGCAAACAAACCATAATCTGGGTCACCATGCATTTTATTTTCATGTCAAATGGTGAAATTCAGATGGTATTATCTTGCATTTAACAATTTGATAGAAAAGGTTGCTCCAGAGGGAACGTGCATAAGAAAAAAGGGGGTGCTCAAATGTGAAATAGTGAGAAAGGAAAATATTCAAAAAGTGGCATGGAAGAGTTTAATATATCGAGATACAATTAGGACTGGTTGTAAATCACCATCCTTATGAGCCTGGCCACAAAAAATAATAATCACAATTATATGGCAATTTCAATTCAACTAGACTTCCATTCTAGAGTGGCACGTGGGGAATAAGGTTCAGGGTCCAGGCTTGGTAAAAAGGGGGTGTCGACGTTTCGACCCGTCTTATGGCCAATTGGGCGATTAGATCCTCGGCCTTGCGGATCTTCATCAGGACATGGTGGGGCAACCTAGCAACGAGGTATGGGGCCTAGTCACATACCTAAAGAGTGAAAAAAAAGACGTAAGGTTGTCGCACTAGAAGTTAAAAATGGGTAGTATGGTTACGTTTTGAATTCACCCACCGTTAAATTGTGGTCTACTGGTCAGTAGTGCAGGGCTAAAGTCCGTAATTCAATTAATTAATGCGGCCAAGCGTTCAGGCAGAAACTTGAAGACTAAAGGAGGTATAAAACGTAGTAAAAATCTGTGAAAAAACACCGATGATAAATGTCGGGCTGGAATTGTACATTAGACGTTCTTTTTACCTTGTATGTCAGAAAGTTCTGTGAATCAATGTACTCCACTAATATTTAAATGGGTCCGCATACATGGAAAATCCATTTACAACTGAAAAGGATCAAAAACGATTATGAGTAAGGGAATGTAAATGTTGGCAGCCTCATTCAAATTTTGTAGATTGGTGTATAAACGTTTTAGAGATCAGTTTTTATTAAACTGTAAGTGTGACAGGATAAGGAAAGAATTATGCCTCAAAACAGAGCCTCCCTTAAGTGAAGTTGTGAGTATTGCGAAGAAAGTGAAACACATGAAGAAGTGTGCCGAAATGATTAACTCAAAAGTCATGGAGGAGACCATTTCACTTTTTTTATGAAGCATTGAGACCAAGCCCGCTATTGTCATCAGGGCTAGTATGGTCCCCCTACAGGTTTGCCAGGCACGAAGACAACATAGATCTCCCAAAATGGCTGCCTCAGACTGCAAAGACTACTACAATGAATGTCAGCCAGTGACAGTGCGAATGTGTACACTCCTGTAGAGAAGTACATTCTTTGCGTTATTACCACTTACCTTCCGTGCTATGAAACAGTTATCACAGGGACCTACACAATCTTTTTTATCTTCTGATGTTCAAAGACCTTTCATTGGTTCTTGCAAAGGATACCTCGCCTTATGTAAAGAAACCAGGTTCAGTTGAACATTGCTATTAAATGTGCTCATACACTGCACAGTAGCTATTCCCCCTTGTCTGTGGTGCCTTCCTTGCTCTGGAGGTCAGCCTCTTTGTGCTCTGTTGTCCATTAACCTCAGTCTGCCATTGTCTGATGATAGTCTGCGTTTTCCTCACGCATGTCCCTTGCCAGTCATAACACGTGTTTGTGAATAACAAGATTGCCCGGACCTCAGGAGATATAATTTGAGATGAGATCTTCCTCTTATCTCCCGCATTGTTATCCAGACCCACAGATGATATCTACTCTCATGTGTCATCAGACACTCTCTGCTGAAGGTAAATTGTGGTCTTCAGCTGCCCTGGCATAGAAGTGGGAAGAGCGAAGATTCCAAGTGTATATTAGCAATGCACTCTGTGGCTCATGGGCACTCTATCCTGGTCTTTATGGGTTAGTCGGTTTCATGAGCAACTGGGTGTGGAGGGAGGGAGGGTGGTTGAAAATACAAGAGTGACGCAGATGGGTGTTAAACACACCTACTTATACTTTTATACATTTAGTGAAAGACACCCGGATTGCTTTAAAACTGTGGAGAAAGCCATGTGAAGTCCCTTGACAAAAAAGTCAGTGAATGACGTTTATGTTTGTTTGTGTTTCATTTCTGCATTTGTAAAATAAAATAAATAGATAAATAATAAGTTCCCAATGTTTTTGGTAGGAGCCTGGTGTGGTGCTGTCGAATGCCAGACTTGCTGAATACCAAGTCTGCCTCGTCTTGATTCGGCCTCATGCTTCTTTCTTATGCCACACTTCACTCCTATGTTGTTACCTTTTTAACTTTTGTTTGGTATTGCTAAGTTGTGAGCAATTATAAACGTGCAGCCTGCAACTGGCCTGGGGTTTATTGTGGTCCTGGTCAGAGGGAATGTGGTATAGTAGTAATGGGTGAACTTTTCGTGGTGGAGCAAGACTGAGGATGATTTTGCATATGGTTGGTCTCCTTCTCTAATGACACAAACAAGCTGAAGAATGATGGTTCATAATGCTTTGTGAGTAACTACTAGTGGTTCAGATTTATTAAAGTATTTCTATCTATTAATATTTTGGTTTTGAAGTGGGAAACCCTGTCTGGCGTGGGAGTGCACAGATGGGGTTCCTTGCTAGCTGTGCCATAGGGATTCAAGCTGTAGCTCACTGATTGTATTGTAGCATTTCTGTTCTGCTCTTTCCTACAGCTTTTCGAGGCCACAAAACGTTTACATATGGTCAAGTGAGTGGGTACATCTTCACTAGTACCTGGATAAACAAATAAATATATATCGGTTGAAGAGACATTTATTAGTATTAAGTTTTACTGTCACATGCTATGCTCAGAGAGTGTGCTTCAGACTTGGGGCAGCAGTATATACACACACATTAACATGTGGTTGTAGGTGAGGAATGTGAGGATAAAATGGAAGCCAAATCTACAAACCAGTGATAGATTGTGAAGAGTCAGTGGGTCCTGTTATCAAGAAAACCCAGGTCTGTATTTGACTATGAATTCTTGATGGTTGTTGATGGTCCGTATTCTCTTTGGGAGAATATTCTAAAGCTTGCATTTCTGTAATGAAAAGGTGCTTCCAGCACAGAGGGGTTTCATAAGGGGGTATTTTCAGTTATTGGTTCATCTTTGATCTGAGGTTTGTCTTTTGTCTGTATAATGTGAGATTAGATTGTAAGAAGGTTGGCCCCAAATGTTGGTAACCAGTGAAGAGCTTTTAGGGCAGGGTGTGATGTGGTCCTTTCTGTTTAGGTTAAACACTTGTCTGCTGCTTCATTCAGTACTCTTTGTAAATTGATGTTTAATTTTATAGTGAGTTCAATATAGAATCCGTTGTCTAGAGGGGATATCACTAGGGCCAGTGACTCCTATGTCCTGTGTGAAAGGCATAGAGAAAGGAAGATATTATAAAGTATTCTCATCTCATCAACCAAATCTCTTGTTAGTTTGGTGATTTGGTATTAAAGTGAGAGGTTGAAGTCCATGATCTCACCAAGGTTTTTTATTTTACTCAACAGTATCAAAGGCTGTCAAATTTCTGTAGGGCATGACTATGTGTTTTGCCTGATTGTCAGATGAGAATTTCACTTTTTGAGGCAGTTAGTATTAGATGATTCTTAAGTATTCAGTGTTCCATTTGAGTATTTCAGTTTATGATGCATTAAGTGTGAGATGATGTTTAAGCTTCCAATGTTCAAAGCAATTATAGACTCTCTGAATCTGGAGGTCATGACTAAAAAGAGTTTTACAGTTTTAAGATGTTGTGAGTATTCGAGGAAGTCGCGACGCACACCCCCGGTGTGGAGACTCCGAGAGACCCTTCTTTGGCGGATATAATGCAGGCCATCACGGCTTCCCGGGAGGCCCTCGAAACAAAGACACTATTGGAGTGGACCTTGTGTTGCTAAAGGATGATCATAGGAAGTTGAAAGGGTGGGTGAAAGCGACTGAGAAGACGCTGGAGGAGGTGCCAGATAAGGTGACTAACTTGCAGCATTCCTTGACGCAGATGGAGAACAGGGTGCGGATACTGGAGTTGCGAGCAGAGGACAGCGAAGGGCGCTCTCGCAGGAATAACCTCCGTATAGTGGGAGTTCTAGAGCGTGCGGAAGGAGATGATGCAGTCCGTTACCTGGAAGGCTGGCTCCGGTCGGAGGTTGCTCCGGAGGGGTTGTCCCCGTTTTTTGCCCTTGAAAGAGCCCACAGGGTCCCGGCTAGGCCTCCTAAGCCGGGAGCCCCCCCAAGACCGATGGTGGCGAGATTGCTGCACTACCGGGACAGAGACCACCTCCTGCAGCAAGCTCGAGAGAAGCAACATCTACAAATCGATAACTCCAGGGTGATGCTCTTTCCGGATTACACACGGGAGGTTCAGAAACAGCGTGCCTCCTTTGTTGCTCTCAAACGGAAATTGCGTCAACTTCACATTCCCTATGCGATGTTCTTCCCGGCGCGGCTGCGGATGGTCGACGGCCCCAGTACCCTCTTTTTCACCACCCCGCAAGACGCGTGGCGCTGGCTGGAGACACAGCAGGCAAGGTCGGAGTGGAGTTCGCCAGCGAGCGCTGCGGAGAGACGATCCCCTGACACTGTGAGTCCGTCGAGGGCTCTACCGCTGCCGGACCGTCGGCTTGAATGAGACAGAGCTGTGCAGGCGGTGGTGGCGATCAGTCAGGGTGGTACCAGTCCAGCTTCTGCTTCTTCTAGCCGAGTGCTGGAGGGCTCTGGGTTTTCTCCGGATGGCAGCATGAATGGGGATTCCGAACCTGAACTTCCAGTGGTAACTCCGCAGACGGTGGACTTGTTTGGCTGAGCTGGGTTTGGATGGCGGGGAAGGCTGTCCTTGTACGGAGGGGATTTCCTGAAAAATACGCTCAACTCCATGAAGAGCGGTTCCCCCAGCGACCCTGCTCCTCTCCGCATCCTTAAAGAGGTAGCCCCTACCATCATCCCCTCCCTTACCCACCTAATTAATACCTCACTCCAACAAGGAGTTGTACCCTCAAGCTGGAAGAAGGCGGTGGTAAAAGCCCTACTGAAGAAACCTACGCTTGACCCCGAGAACCTGGCTAATTACAGGCCCATCTCCCTACTGCCTGGAGTGAGCAAGGTTGCAGAAAAACTGGTCAACAGGAAACTCTCGCAGTTCCTGGAGGACAATAACAAATTAAAAAGCTCCCAGACGGGCTTCCGACCTGGACAGGGCACGGACATCGCCCTCCTGGCTGCGGTAGAAGAGGCCAGAGCGCTATTGGATGGAGAAGGATCAGTGGCAGTGATCCTCCTCGACCTTAGCGCAGCCTTCGATACCGTAGACCACCAACTCCTCATCGAAAGATTAGCTAGAGTTGGAGTGGAAGGTACAGCCCTATCCTGGCTTTCTTCTTTCCTGGCCCAACGATCTTACCAGATCTGGGAAAAGAACGCCCGCTCCTCCGAAATGCCCCTCCAATGTGGTGTTCCTCAGGGCTCTTCCCTGAGCCCTACTTTATTTAATATCTATATGTCCACATTGGAGGAGGTTATCACCCCTTTCGGAGTGAGCGTCGTCAGCTACGCCGACGACACACAACTAGTGGTGTCTCTGTCCCATCCCAAGCAACAGAAAGCTGATCTCTTCAACTGCCTTACGCAGGTCCATCGTTGGATGAACAGATCAGCCCTAAAGCTTAATGGGACAAAAACCGAGGTCCTCATACTCGGCCCGAAAGGAACCCCACTCCCCCTGGACAGCTGGCCAGCTTGCTTGGGTCCGCCCCCTGACCCAAAAACAGAGGTAAAAAGTCTGGGTGTGTGGATCGATTCCGATCTCTCTTTCACTTCACAAGCGAAGAAGGTGGCGGGGACCTGCTTTGGTCTCTTAAAATCTCTGAGGAAAGTCCTACCCCTTCTCCCCCCTAAATCCCAACAACTATTAGTCCAAGGTCTCATAATATCTAGGCTGGACTATAGTAATGTGATTTACTTGGGCGCTCCCGAAGCGACCCTTACTAAACTGCAGACAATTCAGAATACGGCCGCCCGGATCATCACTAACACCCCGGCCAGATCATCTGCTAAACCCGCTCTCAAACTCCTCCACTGGCTCCCCATAAGGGAGAGAGTCAAATTTAAGGCCCTATGTCTCGTCCACAAAACTCTGCATAACCAAGGTCCTCCTGTTCTCAGTAATTTTGTCACCCCCTACAGAAATTCCAGATCCCTCCGTTCCAATGCAGAAAACCTTATCAACACCCCAAGATTCAGGAAAACCCGAACAGGAGGAAGACGTTTCTCGGTACAAGCCTCCCGCCTTTGGAATTCTCTTCCTCGCAACCTACGACTTGAACCTCAATACCTGCGCTTCAGGAAGCTGTTAAAAACCCATCTCTTTCCCTAACCTGTGCTCCCCCCCCCCTGTCTCTGATCTTTTATCCTCCCTTCCTTCCTTTCTTAGCTTCTTGCCCCGCTGTTTGGTGAATTCAGGGTTCCTCAGCGCTGGGATACCTCCGGGTGACTATCGCGCTTTATAAAAATAAATAATAATAATAATAATAATAATAATAATAATAATAATAATAATAATAATAATAATTTCCCCAGTGCACAAAGGGGAGTTGGCCCTACTTGAACGTCATTATTGGGGCTCCCAGAGGGCTGTTGCTGGCTCTTTCACATGTGGCGGGGGGAGTGCTGGGGGGGGGCTTTGGGTCCCTTTGGGTCGGCGCACGTCTCACTATCCATGTTGGCAAGGTTGATGGTTCTTTTAGTTTGGATGGGGGCTAGTTTTAGGGAACCTATCCTGGAGTGTGGGAGTTGGGGTGCTGGGGTTGGGGGAGGAGAGGGTGGGACCAAGCATGTCGCAGGGGGAGGTAGGACGCGCAGCATTTTCTTTACCATGTCATGGCTACCGCCGTAGGTATTAAATGTTTATCTTGGAACATTAGGGGGATGCACAGTATTACTCGCTGTCACAAGATTCATGCTTATCTTCGTCGGTGTGGGGTGCAAATAGCACTGTTGCAGGAAACACACTTAAATAAGCAGGAAGGGTTGGCACTACAACGGAGGTGGCGGGGACAGGTGTTCTGTACCACGTACTCGGCATATGCACGGGGCGCGTTGGTTTGGGTTCGGGCGGGGGTACCGTTTCAGAGTACTGGACAGGTGATTGACCCTGACGGTAAATATGTTGTGGTGACGGGGCGACGAGATGGCAGGGACATTGTTCTAGGGAGTATCTATGCCCCAAACACGAATCAGGCTTCCTTTTTTGCGCACCTTTCTGGGAAATTGGCTCCCTTGTTGACTGGCTCGGTACTCCTGGGTGGCGACTTTAATTGCATCAAAGATGTCTCCCTGGATCGCTCTCATCCCCCCCTCGTGGATTCCCCGATACATCGACTGGCTATGGTGCGTCGAGACTGGCAGCGACAATGGGGGGCTGACTGATACCTGGAGGGCGCACCACCTGGTTGAAAGGGACTATTCTTACTTCTCATCGTTACACGACCTCCATGTTCGGTTGGACTCGATCCTTAGCTCCCCAGATGTTCACGGAGCGATGGTACATAGTGAGTACTTAGCTAGGACATCGTCTGATCATAACCCACTGCTGACAATTTTACACTGGCTGCGGGATCGCCCTGCCATTCCCACGTGGCGACTCCGACCTGACACATTAGAGGATCCAGTGTTTCGTGCTACTATTGGGTCGGCCATTGAGGAATATTTTCGACTTAATGCTAACACGGCATCGTCCCTGGTGGTCGAATGGGACGCCTTTAAGTCGGTAGTTCGGGGGCGCTGTATAGGCGAGGTAGTGGGAGCGCGCAGAGTGTTGCTGCAAGACATCCAGAAGGCAGAACAGCAGGTGCGCGATTTGGAGAAGGAGCGCCTGGAGCGTCCGGACAGGCAAACAGGGTTGCTTGAGGCTCGGGAGGCGTTAGCAGCCCAAATCGAGAGATTGTGCTGCTTTGACTACAAGGCCTACATAGATAAGGCGCACGTGGAACGTGATAAGGCGGTGGCATTGCTAGCTTGGCTGGCCAATCCGGCGCGTAGGCGGACCCTGATAATGGAACTGCGGGGGCAGGGTGATGAGGTATTCTGCACCCAAAAGCACATTAATGATTACTTCTTACAGTATTATACCGAGTTGCAACGGAGCAGGGTGGGTCCCAGGTACCCGGGGGATGAGGAATTTCTGCCAAGGGCGGAGTTACCACAGCTTGAGGCTGAAGACGCTGCGGCTCTGGGTCGGGACATTGAAGCGGGCGAGGTTCGCAGTGCCATAAAGCACATGGCCAGGAACAAAACCCCGGGCACTGATGGGCTCCCCGTTGAATTATATGAAGCCTACACGGATGTTCTAGCTCCCTGTTTGGTGGCACTTTATAACACGGCACGCAGGGAGGGTGCCCTCCCTACCTCCACGCGTGAAGCCCTCATAGTTCCCCTTCTTAAACCGGGTAAACCTGCTTGGGACCATTCCTCGTATAGACCCTTAGCGATGCTCAATCTTGACTACAAGATCATAAGCCGCATCTTGGCTAGTCGGTTGATGCCCCATATGATGAAACTGATACATGAGGACCAAGCCGGATTCATTCCCTCCCGCAACACTGTGATGAATGTACGCAGACTTCTGCGGATCTTGGGGTCCGACTCCTATGACAAGGAGGAGGCCTGTATTTTTGCGGTTGACATCGAAAAGGCTTTCGATAGTCTGGAGTGGCCTTACCTTTTTAATGTATTGCGAGCATTCGGACTGGGGGAATGTTTTGTACAGTGGACGGCGCTGCTATACAGTGATTCTACTGCTAGGGTGAGGACAGGGGGCTTGATTTCTGCTGCCTGTGCGGTCGCTCGGGGGACGAGGCAGGGGTGCCCGTTGTCCCCCTTATTATTTGCTCTGGCGATGGAGCCCATGGCTGCTCACGCCATGTCAGGACGGTATTTTCCAGGGCTATTAGTGGAGGGACGAGTGCAACAGATAGCATTATATGCGGACGATCTCCTTATGTTCTTGCCGGATGCTGGAGAAGCCCTACGAGGAGCGAGGGACTTGCTGGAGACCTTGGGGAGGGTGGCGGGCCTCTGGGTGAATTGGACCAAGTCGTGTCTATTTCCTACCAGGCCGGACGGGATGGTTCGGCCAGGGGATGTCCCGTGGGAATCCGGGTGCTTGCCATACTTGGGGACTCAGATCTATCATGCTCCCGATGATCTATTGGAGGGCAATGTGGGGCGGGCAGTGCGCGGAGCGGAAACCTGTTTTGATTTCTGGAGGATTCTCCCATTATCGGTGGCCGGCAGGGTCGCCTTGGTGAAGATGGTCATTTTGCCCAGGTTTCTCTATTATTTTGGGACCCTCTCAGTTTGGGTCCTGGGTAAGCTCTTCGCACAGCTGAACACTTTGATTACAGGATTCATCTGGGGAGCTGGGAGACGGAGGGTGGCGTTAATTACTCTGCAGAGACCCAGGGCAGAGGGGGGCCTTGCGTTGCCAGACCTGGAGGTTTATTACCATGCCGCGCAGCTTCAATGGTTTACGAAGTGGGTGGCGGACACTTGCCCCCGTTGTGACCAAGATGGGGCGAATTTTCTCCACATGTTCTGGGATTGCCCGCGGGTGGGAGACTTTTGGCGGGAGGTGACGACTGCTCTGCTAACTGTGACGGAGAGGGAGCTAGCGGTGGTACCGGGGGTCTGCTTGTTGCATTGGTTCCCGCACACTGCCAAGACTAAGGTCACCAGCCGGTTCATTGACCTGGGGCTGGTCTTGGCTGAAAGGGAAATTACTTCCCACTGGAAGGCGAGGCAGGGGCCTAGTCTCTTGCGCTGGAATAGGGAGATGGTGAAATGGGCAGGAAGTGAAGGGAACTATAGATAATGGAAGTGAGAAATCACAAGAAATGGCCCGGGCATGGGTGGCACTCCTGGAGCTGTTCAAACATCTGTCTGTAGACGACGAAGAGGCTCTTGAGGAGGGGGATATGGCATGGGGCTTCTGAGAAACCCTTCACGTCTGTGGGAGTATAGGACGAGGGGAGGGCACTGGGACCATGATAGGCAGCTTCCCCCTGTGCTTTTGATACACTCACTGCTGCGCCCTGCGGGACGGGGGGTCTGACAGGTGGTACGGGAGGCATCTTTGCCCTCTTGCATAACTTAGAAGCTGGCGACATGCTTGGGAGGGTGGTTGGGGTGGGGGGTTCTGTTGGAGTTTGAAAGGGAGAGGGGTGGGGGGTCTTTTTATTGCATCACACCATTGTCCTGGATCAACCCTTCGGATGGACTTCGCTACATCACGGACGCCTTATGGGAAGATGGGTGTGACTTTGTATTCAGATTGGCAGGCTGTCCGTTATACTTTATCCTGGTTTCTTCTGTTGGCCATTTAGTGGGCGGGGGAATTGAATGTGTAATTTCATGAAACTCAATAAAAGTCTGTTTAAAAAATAAAAATAAAAAGATGTTGTGAGTATTGTCGGCATAGTTGTTGAGGTTGAGAGAGTACAGAAACTCTGGAAGAGGGGCAAGGTAGAGTTTAAAGAATAGAAGTGCAATTGTTGAGTCCTGTGGTATGTCTACTTGACATGTGAAGGGTGGGGAGTTGAAAGGAGGTAACAAGACGATTTGTAATCTATCCTCAAGTTAGCATAAGGTCGACAAAGGCCAAAACCAGTCTGAGGTTGTATTTCTGTAGCCTAATAGTCCTAAATGAACTATTCCTATTGGAGAAGAAACAAACCTGTCCTGAATATGGTTGGTTCTCTTCTGATTAAAATTAGAACTTCTACGCACCACTTTTAAAATCTTTGGGTATTAACAGAAATCCTCAGGTTCCTCTAGCATATTTTTAGTCTGGCACCTAAACGTATTAGTCCTCGTATTTCACGACGCACCTGGAGCTGATCTCCTTGGCACCAAGTGGAATGTATTTGTGTTCGTAAGAATGGCAAACTATTGTTAGAGGCAGTGTCAGATGCCAGATTGTAACTGGGACTCTAGATGTTCTCCAGATATAATATCCAGAAGGATGGGAAAAACTGGAGACCAGAAAAACCTTCTAGCTTTCCAGGCCAAGCAACAAGGCGGAGAGCAGGAAAATATATAGGAACTGGAGAAGGCAGAGAGTTCACGAAGTCCAGTGAGTGAGCAATCTAGGAGAAACAATTGTGACACCACTGGACTCAAAATGGACTCCCTTTTTATAGTGCTGATCAGGCTGTGAGGTCATTTGGGAAGAGATTCGACCATCTAGGATTGGGAAATAAAAAGATATTAACATTCAAAATATACATAGTAAGAAAATTAACATAGATAATTCTTGGAAGGAGGCAAGATTGCGTAAGGAGGATTTGAAAGCATCCAGGAAGATGGGGAAAAACTAAGTTTTGGGAGTAAACTGCCAAATTGCAGAGGCCTCAATGGACCCCAACCAGGGCATGCTATCTGAGCTGTCTGCGGACATATGTCTAGTCACGACCCAGGAAGATAAGGAAGAATTCCTTACGCTTTGCCTCTTCTTAGGAGCTCCTGGTTTATAGGGACATTTTGAATACAATTGTTCAATCAAAAGGGAAGCATGAATTTGTTTAGCAGGTTCCCATGAACGATCACAAGGAATATATGCCTTCCAATCAATAAAATATTGAAGTTTGCCCTTAAAGTATCAAGAATCGCATATCTCCTGAACCTCATGCTCAGGTTGTGCATTAATTCGTATGGGAGCTGATCTCTTTTTAACTTGGGGACCTCAACAACAAAAATACGTTTTCAAATGAGAAACTTGTAAGTAAGAATGATCCTTTCAAGAAAGGAGAAGCTTGAGTCGTATAGTGACAGGAATAATGACTTTTGAAACTTCAAAAGAGATACAATATCTTGGAGAAAACTCTTCAGATAGAATGATGTAAATTGATTGAGGAACACCAAACTTGGACTCCTATTTTGTAAGTACTAACTGGTAGCTATGTCGATTGGCCTTTAACCTCTATTGAGATTTAGCGATCTGCAAATTTTGAATTCATTTCCCTCAAACCCTTTTTAAGCTTTCCAAGGATCTTTGAACTGCAGGTACGGAATCATCAGTTTCCAAGGAATCTGAAAAGTGAAAGATGGAAACCTGTTGAGGCGAAGGAAGGAGAGAATTTGGTGGACGTATGAACTGAGGTATTGTAGGCAAATTCTGCTCCAGGTAAGAGAATCTTACAGTTGTCTTGGGTAGCGGAGATGTAGCACTTTAAGAATTCTACAAGAGTTTTACTTAATCTTTCAGTTGGCTTTAGGGTGGAAGCCAGAAGTTTGTGCCCTTTCAATGCCAAGTTTACCACGCAGGGCTTCTCTATATTTTGAGACATATTGAGGCTCACGTACAGAAATGATTTACAAAGACAATCTGTGGAGTCAAAATATTTCAGAGTAGATAATCTCAGCCATTTCTGATGCGGGTGGTAGTTTTGAAAGAGCAGAAAAGTGAGCCATTTTAGTATACAAGTCTACCGTAACCATAATAATGGTACAGTTCTCTGATGAAGGCATATCCACAACAAAGTCAGTTGAGATCATTTCCCTGGGTTGGAGGGAATTTCGGGTGTCAATAATAATCTTGCCTTTCTTTGTGATTCAGTTTTATTTTAAGCGCAGACTTTGCAGGAGTTGATCAATCTTGTGACATTACGATGAAGAGAAAGCTACCAGAACTTCCTTCTGATTAGATCCTAAGTGACTTCTAGACCTCTGTGTCCATAGATTAATGAATCAATGCATAATTGAAGGAGGAGCCTTTGTGAATGTTTTGAAAGAATAAAAGAGTTTGTTTTGAGCAAAAAACAGAATGCCTGTGTGCTTTATTTTTTTAAAAGGACAATATTTTTCTAGGCTGTGGAGATTAAAACATTTGGCTTCTTGACAAAAAGACTCAGGAAATCTGGAGGTAGTTACAGAAATAAATGCTTGAGCAGCAATAATTTTCTCAACAGTCCTGGAATTCTCCGATTCAGGTTTTTGCTTAAAGAGGGAATCAGGGATATCATTTTCAGAGCCGGGAATGTAGATAAGGAAACAATCAAATTGTTGTAAAAATAATGTCCAGCAGGATTGCCTGCTGTTCTAACACCTGGCCTGCTGGAGCACCTGATGATTTCTATAGTCAGTGCAGACAGTTACTTGAACCTGAGCTCCAAGTAACCAATGTTCCCACTTGAGAAAGGCAGTCTTGATAGCCAGGATTCTTGGTCCAACACGGTGTCGTTTCTTTCTGCTTGGAACATTTTTTTTAGAAAAAGGCAATGGGATGTTCTTGTCTATCATGACCAAATTGAATCAAAACTGTTCACATAGCTGGACCTGAGGCATCAGTCTTGAGAATGAAGGACTTGGAAGAATCAGGTTGATGCAAAATGGCAGCTTGAATGAACTCTTGCTTAAGCCTTTTTCGAAGACAAGAGTAGCTTTGTTAGTCCACTGAAAGATTTTATTCTTTTTGAGCAAACAAGTAATAGGTGATACAAGTTTAGAGAACTTCTTAATTAATTTGTGATATTAAATTTGCTAGGCTATAAAGCTCAATGCTTCTTTTATCAGAGTAGGAATGGGCCAATCCAGAATAGCTAGGACCTTCGGAGTGTCCTAGACTTTCCTTCAGAGGGAAGAACCTAGCCTGAATAGTGTACAGAATCCTTTCCAAACAGACACTTTTTGGGTTTAGGCAGCAATTTGTTTTCTTTTAGACACTGTAGGACTTGCTTGACATGGAACGGGTGATCCAATGGATAATTTGAAAAAAACAGGATGTCATCTAAGTAGACAACCATTGTCTGGAGGATTCGATCAGAGAAGCTAGCATTCATAAAATGCTGGGAAACAGTAGGAGCATTACAAAAGTCGAATAACATCACCCAGTATTCAAAATGTCTAAATGTTGTTCTGAATGCTGTTTACAATTCATCACCTGATCAGATCTGGATCAGGTGATAGGCTCCTCTAAGGTCTGATTTGGTGAAAACCTTAGCCCCTTCCACGGCTTCAAGGATATCAGAAATGAGAAGTACAGGATATGGATCCTTGACCGTCATTAGATTTAAACCTCTGTAATCTATGCAAGGTCAGAGTTGAGGAGTGTCCTTTTTAAATAAAAAAAAACAAAGAGTCTCAGGTGGGGGGTTTAGGTGTAGTTATAAACCCATTCTCTAATTTAGCTTCAAGATATTCCCTTAGAGCTTGATGAGACAAACCTAGTAAAGCAGCCCCAAGGGCTCTTTCTTAATTTCTTTTGGGAATATGGCTGGACTCAGTAGTAGGTCTTGCTATGTTTATATATGTGACTGTACTCACTGCCCACTCTTTGATACATCTAACACCTGTAAGCTGAACTGTGGGGGTCTCAGATCTGGCCTGCCTTGCTCATGTTTAAACTGATGAATTGTTTGGATAGACATTCGCCCTGTATCATCTCAGATAACGTATTGCCCATTGGATATGGATGTAAAAAGAACAGAGCACTTATATTCTGTTAATTGATTTGATTAAAAAATATTCATTGAAAAGTTTAAAAAAAGATATAATTAAAAAATTATTCAATAAAAAGTATAAAGAAACAGATACTCCCCTAGAGTTTGCCATTCCAGAGGGGACAAGGAAAAGATATGGACATAAGGACCTATTGCAGGAAGGATCGCAATGACGTAATTAAATTGTCAATGATGAGGCAATTCCTTGTTAGTCGATTTTTTTAAAAACATCAAGCTATTCGTGATAGATTTCAGGAATTCTTCACAAATCTGCAATTGACTAGGGGGAGCTGTCATGAAGATCTTAAGAAGTTTAGATGGAAGAAAGAAGATCTGGTGCATAGTGAGAGAGACACATTTCCAAACACAACCATACGTTTTTTGCAGACCAGTTGATATAAGGATTGTGCCTAACTAACCAATTGATACCTTAAATAATAGGCTAATGAGGGGAAGAATCAAATTAAAGGTGAGTTTCTAATGATGAGCAGCAATTCTGAGCGACACACGTTGAGTTTTCTCCCCAACTAAATTAGAAGCCTTTACAGTTCCATCCTTAGTTTCTACAGCAACTGTAACTCCTTTATCACAGACTGGGGTTTTATGTTCTGAGGGCCACTAAATGGCCATATAAACTTTGGAGGCTCCACAATTGTTAAGAACTGCAACCAAAAGGTGTTAAGGTTGGATCAGTAGTGCTCCTTGCAAAAGAACAAAACTTGAAGATTTCAAAGGTGAAGGCACGGGTGATGGACTGTTACTCAGCTCTACTTCCTGCAGAAAGAGCAAACTTGCTAGTTTTCCAACTTCCCTTGAAGATGAACACGGCATACTGGACAATAACTCAGTAGACGACCCTTCTGACCACAGTAAAGACACAGCCCTTTTTACATCACATGGTGTTCTCTTCCTCAAAGCAAAAACCAAAGGAAATGATGGACGGAGTGTTGAACATTGCAAGCACTCACCCCCAGTCAACTGATCTGGGTTTAATCCATCACCGTTCTTTAGCCCACTCTGCCACCCCAGTTCAGACATGGCCATATGCAAATCAGTCTGACCCTGTGCCTCATGGGAACAGTCCAGCCCGAACTGCCAAGCCATGTCTTCCCTGGACCGGAAACAAGCTTCCTAGGACCGGTTTCTGGCATTTCAGCCGTCTTCAGCCAGGTTTGCTTGAATCCAGTGGCAAAGTGAGCAAGGGACTCACGTCTGAGCATACCCTGCCAACTTATGGCGAACAAAGCAAAAACCAAAGGAAATGATGGACGGAGTGTTGAACATTGCAAGCACTCACCCCCAGTCAACTGATCTGGGTTTAATCCATCACCGTTCTTTAGCCCACTCTGCCACCCCAGTTCAGACATGGCCATATGCAAATCAGTCTGACCCTGTGCCTCATGGGAACAGTCCAGCCCGAACTGCCAAGCCATGTCTTCCCTGGACCGGAAACAAGCTTCCTAGGACCGGTTTCTGGCATTTCAGCCGTCTTCAGCCAGGTTTGCTTGAATCCAGTGGCAAAGTGAGCAAGGGACTCACGTCTGAGCATACCCTGCCAACTTATGGCGAACAAAGCAAAAACCAAAGGAAATGATGGACGGAGTGTTGAACATTGCAAGCACTCACCCCCAGTCAACTGATCTGGGTTTAATCCATCACCGTTCTTTAGCCCACTCTGCCACCCCAGTTCAGACATGGCCATATGCAAATCAGTCTGACCCTGTGCCTCATGGGAACAGTCCAGCCCGAACTGCCAAGCCATGTCTTCCCTGGACCGGAAACAAGCTTCCTAGGACCGGCCAGGGAAGACATGGCTTGGCAGTTCGGGCTGGACTGTTCCCATGAGGCACAGGGTCAGACTGATTTGCATATGGCCATGTCTGAACTGGGGTGGCAGAGTGGGCTAAAGAATGGTGATGGATTAAACCCAGATCAGTTGACTGGGGGTGAGTGCTTGCAATGTTCAACACTCCGTCCATCATTTCCTTTGGTTTTGCTTTGTTCGCCATAAGTTGGCAGGGTATGCTCAGACGTGAGTCCCTTGCTCACTTTGCCACTGGATTCAAGCAAGCCTGGCTGAAGACGGCTGAAATGCCAGAAACCGGTCTTAGGAAGCTTGTTTCCGGTCCAGGGAAGACATGGCTTGGCAGTTCGGGCTGGACTGTTCCCATGAGGCACAGGGTCAGACTGATTTGCATATGGCCATGTCTGAACTGGGGTGGCAGAGTGGGCTAAAGAATGGTGATGGATTAAACACAGATCAGTTGACTGGGGGTGAGTGCTTGCAATGTTCAACACTCCGTCCATCATTTCCTTTGGTTTTGCTTTGTTCGCCATAAGTTGGCAGGGTATGCTCAGACGTGAGTCCCTTGCTCACTTTGCCACTGGATTCAAGCAAGCCTGGCTGAAGACGGCTGAAATGCCAGAAACCGGTCTTAGGAAGCTTGTTTCCGGTCCAGGGAAGACATGGCTTGGCAGTTCGGGCTGGACTGTTCCCATGAGGCACAGGGTCAGACTGATTTGCATATGGCCATGTCTGAACTGGGGTGGCAGAGTGGGCTAAAGAATGGTGATGGATTAAACCCAGATCAGTTGACTGGGGGTGAGTGCTTGCAATGTTCAACACTCCGTCCATCATTTCCTTTGGTTTTGCTTTGTTCGCCATAAGTTGGCAGGGTATGCTCAGACGTGAGTCCCTTGCTCACTTTGCCACTGTATTCAAGCAAGCCTGGCTGAAGACGGCTGAAATGCCAGAAACCGGTCTTAGGAAGCTTGTTTCCGGTCCAGGGAAGACATGGCTTGGCAGTTCGGGCTGGACTGTTCCCATGAGGCACAGGGTCAGACTGATTTGCATATGGCCATGTCTGAACTGGGGTGGCAGAGTGGGCTAAAGAATGGTGATGGATTAAACCCAGATCAGTTGACTGGGGGTGAGTGCTTGCAATGTTCAACACTCCGTCCATCATTTCCTTTGGTTTTGCTTTGTTCGCCATAAGTTGGCAGGGTATGCTCAGACGTGAGTCCCTTGCTCACTTTGCCACTGGATTCAAGCAAGCCTGGCTGAAGACGGCTGAAATGCCAGAAACCGGTCTTAGGAAGCTTGTTTCCGGTCCAGGGAAGACATGGCTTGGCAGTTCGGGCTGGACTGTTCCCATGAGGCACAGGGTCAGACTGATTTGCATATGGCCATGTCTGAACTGGGGTGGCAGAGTGGGCTAAAGAATGGTGATGGATTAAACCCAGATCAGTTGACTGGGGGTGAGTGCTTGCAATGTTCAACACTCCGTCCATCATTTCCTTTGGTTTTGCTTTGTTCTCTTCCTCAAGTCATACACTCTTAGTGAAAGTTACTTTCATGGGCTCTGCTTCTTAATCGGGAATCTTAGGTGGTACTTCAAGACAAGCTTAGAAGTAGGTTTTGACAAGGATTGTTTGCAACGTTCAGTTAATCTTTCCTGAGATGATTATCAGTTTGAATGGTTCATTGAATAAGGACTTGTAAGGATGCAGACCTAGCTACTCTTGCTAGTTCTTCCTTCAATTCCTCCTATAGTCCTCATTGAAATAAGGTGAAAAGGGCCAGTTGATCTCCCTAGCTAGGCTTTTGAAAATGGAGATATAAGTGCGTAGATCCATGGACCCCTGACTAAGTTCCATCCTGGGGTCCATTGATCTTTGGCAGGGAATTTAAGATCATGGCAATAAAACATATTTTTGAATTCTGTAAGGAAGGCAGCAAAATTGTTCAGAAGTGGTCTGGCATCTGAAACTAGAGTCATAGCCCAAACCAAGGTGTTGCTGACAGCAAACCCAACTTTAGATCTATCACTGGCATAAATATGGGGCTTAAATGTGTAATGGATTTGGCAGGTCTCCAGAAAGGTCTTCAGTTTCCTCAGGTTGCCGTCAAATTTGAGCTCTGCCACTCCAGCCAGGGAAGGTCCAAAGAGCCTTATTGCAGTACGCAAGGGACTGACGTAACAAGGAATTTTCAGTGGTTGGACATACAGAGTTAAGTTGGTTAATGCTGTCAATAATCTTTGGACCTGATCCATTACGAGAATCTATTGACATTGCAACCTGTCAGCGCTTGGAAAGACTTCTTCATTCATAGGAATGGCCTACTATATCCTGAGGCAGTGCCAGACCCCGATTGTAACTGGGAGTATAGTTGTGCTCCAGAAATAATATCCAGCAGGAAGGAAAACCCGGGGACCAGAAAATCTTTCCAACTGCCCGGGCCAAGCAACAAGCG
Organism: Triturus cristatus; assembly: GCF_964204655.1. Classification (NCBI taxonomy): domain Eukaryota; kingdom Metazoa; phylum Chordata; class Amphibia; order Caudata; family Salamandridae; genus Triturus; species Triturus cristatus. Next base: position 586,381,872 of record NC_140595.1, read on the forward strand.
AAGAGCAAAAAAATAAGTGCGAACTCCAGAAGATAGAAAATTTACAGAGTCAAGTGAGAGAACAATCTAGTAGAAACAATTGTGACACAAGTGGACTCAAAATGGACTCTTAATTTTATAGTGCTAAACAGGATGTGAGGTAATTTGGGAAGAGGTTCAGCCATCTGGGATTGGGAATAAAACAATATTACCATACAAAAGATATATATAGTAATGGCCCTGAATTAGATAATTCTTTGACAAAATAGTATGAAAACAACAATAATATATTTGTGGAGCAATGCTGAATACAAAATACCCTGGTTAAATAAACCCTTCCCACATGTGGTGTTACTGGGACCTGAGTTGCGGGAAGTAAGTCAGCCTACGATGCATAGTGCGAATTCGACAACGTAGGGACCCACGAAGATGGCAAGATGGCAGCACACAAGGATGTAGCCATGTCCAGGAAGACGGGTAAGAAGCTAACCAAGAAATCCCCAAATTGCAGAGGCCGCAACAGACCAGGGCACGTTATAGGAGATTGCAGAGTAGTATGTAGGGCCCTTGCCTGGTCGTGGCACTCGAAGCTAAAGAACAAATACTTACGTCACATCAGGAATGGATCGATCCAGGAAACCTCAACCTCTGCAATATCCCAGGGAGTAATACAGCATTGAGCTTTCCCAGATAAAACAAAAGGGCTTCAGCCCTGCTCTTGATACAAACAGAAGCAAGTCCCTTTTATTTCTAACTCCTTCCACAGGCAGGCTACAACTGTCTCTGGTGTCACTCACTCTGTAATAAGTCTGAAGCAACAACCACGAGAGCCTTAGCCAGTGGGAGACAAGGAGCAGCACCTGTCTTGTCGGTCCCTATTGCCTGAAGCTGGAGATGCAGCAGCCGAGGCACCTGGAAGGGGAGCAACGCCGGATGCAGCTGGCAGGATGTGTACTGGCAAATAACTTGCAAGTGAATGCAGCATGGTTGGCGAGCACAGTGAGTGGCAGTATAACATGCATAGATATGCTATAGGACCATGCTTTGCACACAAGATGAGAGGCTTGCATCATATATTTTCCAGAACTTATTCTTGTCGCCTTATGGAGACAAGGAAGAATGCAGCAACCCGTTAGGGCACTTAGCATGACTATCAACCCGTATAGTCCAAGGTGCACTATCTGTAATTCTTGAGCTAGTTAAGTTGATAGCCTTAGCTTGATTTGTAGGAGCAGCGCAAGTACAGCAAACAGTAGTATGGACGATTGCTAGTGTGTGCAGACAAAAACAGAGGATGCTTTTGAAGCAAAAAATAAGTGCTATGTTAGAGTCAAGCATATCACTTTGATTTTTAGAAATAAAACAAAATTTTGAAAAGTGCCAACCTTCGCATTAAAATTAAAATGTTGATGTGTGTGTATTTTTTGTTTGTGAATTAAAGAAAATATTTCATAATTTATGTATTTGTATGATGCATACTTTTTTCTATATTTTATTGTATTTTCTTGAGTTTCAAATCATAGAGATTGCTTAGACGGGGCAGTGTCTGCCAATAGTTATTCAGTGGGAGTCCACAGTTGAGAAAAGTTAAGAACCGCTGATATAGACGATGATAATCCTCAAGATACGCTATTCAGCCTGTCCGATGTCTTCCTTCCTCTGTAGGAATAACGGTAGCCAAGGGAAGAGGTAAAATTATCATCGCAAATCCATCAACTGCCACTCTAACACAAATCTGCCTTACATTCTCACACCATGCACTCATCAGCACTCCACATTCTAAACACACAACGGATCACACATTCTCACACTGAAGCCAGCATCACACACCTTCCTCCTTAACAACCAAACAAAAGAAATGAGAGAACAACAATATTAAGATAATACGCATTCTCTGTACTTTGCTAAAATTGTTCTGCTTGTCAAGCAGGCAAGCCAGCAGAGAAAAGGAAGGTAAGAAATTCTATTTTGTGTTTAAATGTTACTGCTGGCATTTTTGACTTGAGGAAAAAAAAGAAAATTGGGGGAGGCTCAACACCTCAATGACCGCAATTAAAAAATTACTCAAGACCATTTTCCCAGCGGCCAAAAATTTTGGATCTGTGCAGCCCTTCTGGTGTGACCAAGGGCTGCACAGATCCCAGCCTTTTGGTGGTCGGGTGTGGGGGTGGGGGGGAAGTGTTAGGTGCTTGTAGGGAAAGCAAAGCATGTACATCTACTGGCTGTATCGAAGAATGGCAGCTTTCCTGCTTGACCGAATTGTGTGAACCTGGACAATTGTTTTATTTTACTTTCCCTTCTTTTCCATTATTTCCTCATATAAGAGGACCTCGAAATACATGACTTCAGAATGTGCGCTCTACAAAAGCTCCTTCTGTGTTTCATTTAATAAGCTATAATGTTGTTCATGTATAATAGCAACCCCAGCCACCCAAAGGGTACCCAAAGGGTACACATAACAACTGACTTGCCTCTTAATTTACTATTGCCATTGTTGCCAGCTTGGTGGGGAAGCATGAAGTTTCTAAATTCATGTTTGAAAACTAACACCTTTTAAAAAACTTCTCAGTGCACTGATAGCATGTTATTTACTAAGGTGAAAGGTTCTGCATGTTAATAACATACTCTTTTTGAAGAAAAAAAAATTTGATTATCAAATTTATTTGCATTTAAAAAACCAAGCATACAAAGGACAGCATATGATTGCACAGTAAATTAAAGTCCATCTCCGGCAGACAACAAAAACCCCAGCCATGATTTAAGGCTGTTGAGCAAGTCACTCTATTTGAAAATCAGTGTAGCAATCTAGGAGAGAAAACAAACACATAAGTCAAAACAATAGATTTAGCCATTTGCCCCATACCTTATGAAACTTCTCAGGACATCCCCAGGCCTCAAAGAGGTTTTCCTTTTGGGCCGCGCACCAATCCACCCCGGTCGCCACTTTCGTATGGTAGGGGGTTTGCCTGAGCCCAGGCCGCTGCGTGTGTCGCTTGGCCAATGCCACCACTGTGCCCAGAAATTGTTTGTCGGCTCTGGAGCCGTCCAGGCCATCAAATACCCCCAGAAGAAGGCGATTGTGAGGGACCTGCAACCCCAGAGTTTGTGTAAGCTCGGATTCCACGCCCGACCAAAATGGAGCGAGACCAGGGTATAACCAGACCATGTGGTAGAAATCGGCCAGAGCTTGGCCGCATCGTGTGCATTCTGGGGAGGGGCGCAACCCTGACCTGTGTAGGCTCGCAGGGGTGAGATATGCCATGTGAAGGTAGTAAAGTTGGATGAGACATAGTTTAGAGGAAGTCGTCAGAGTTTTGGTGGCCATAAGGGCGTCACGCCAGTCTGCCTCCTCCAGGGGACCCAACCATTCCTCCCAACGGGTTCGTAGCGAGTGTAGGGTGGCAGGGCCATTGTTCATGAGGGAACGGTATATCCGTGACCCACCCACCCGCCCAAGTTTCCAATCATGACCTGAGCCTCCAGTGGGATAAACTCAGGAAGCGAGGTGCCTGGTGGAATATGCGCAGTAAGGGTGTGGCGGAGTTGTAAATACTAAAATTGGGTGGTGTGAAGGAAGTGACGCTGTTGCAGATCAGGGAAGGCCCTGACGTGGTCTCCCACCCAAACGTCCCAAAGGAGCTAGATCCCGACTCGATCCCACTGCCGAAAGCCCTCAAGGGACGATGTTTCCCACAGCCATGTGCCGTGCCACAGAGGCGTTTGTTGGGTAAGTCTCCTGTCCCATTTCATGTAGTGCAGGGCAGAGCGCCAGGCCACTAGAACCGCTCTGGTGATAGGTGGAATCGTTTGTGGAATGGGAGCCCCGTATTAGTAGGCTTGGATTTGTGTGAAGTCCATAGTTCTAAGCTCCGTCCGGTAAGCTGGGTCAGACCAGCTGCCAGTGAACAATCATGGACAACAAGAAGTCTGGTGGCCAAGTAGTAAATATGAAGGTTTTTCATGTCCATGCCTCCATCAAAGGGAGGTATCCAACAGCGGGCCAAGGCTATATGTGGTCTCCCTTCCCCCCACATCAAAGTCACAGAACCAACTACCCGGAAGGTGTAAGGTGATATTCTGTAGAATGTATAGGAAATGTGGGAGGATCATCATTTTAAAGAGTGCCCCTCTTCCAAGGGGGTTGAGGGGGATGGATTGCCAGCACTTGAGGTCATTTTTGGCTTTTGTGACCAGGGGTGTAATGTTGAGGGTCCGGGAACAAAGTCACCCAGATCCCAAGATACTTGAACGATTGCCTCCTTAAAGGGATACTAGACTGCCAATCAAAGCAAGCCCTCGAGAGATGGAGGGGGATCAGAGTGGACTTCGTCGGGTTGAGTCGCAGGCCCGAGGCAGTCTCGAAGGCCTGGAGCACCTCTAGGCAACGCAGGCCGGAGCTCTCCGGGTCAGCCAAGAAAAGCAGGACATGGTCCGCGTATATGGCGATTTTATCCAGCTGGTGGGGGTCCCAGGACCATCCTCTGATTTGGGGGTCATCATGTATGAGGCAGGCCAGGGGCTCCATCGCCAGCGCGAATAAGAGCCGTGAGAGAGGACACCCCTGACACGTGCCGCTCCGAATTGGAAACGCCTTTGAGAAGGCACCATTGGTCAAAACTCTTTGCTTTGGGGTTGGAGTACAGGACACAGATGAGGCCTCTGAAATGGGGGCCGAAACCCATCGTGGTAAGAACGTCCTCCAAGTAGCCCCAATCAACCGTGTCAAAAGCCTTCTCAAAATCCATGAGCAACAGGGTCAGGTACGGTGTGAGGAGATGGCGGTGGGCCAGGGCAAGGTGAAGACGTCGTATGCAGTGCAGAGTGCTGCGTGCCGGCATGAAGCCACATTGATCTGGATGGATCAATTTGTGTAACAGGGGACGGAGATGCTGGGCCAGGGCTGCGGCAAAGATTTTCATTTCTGTATTAATTAAAGAAATCGGACGGTAGTCTGCACACGAGGGAGAAGGTGGCTGGGTCTTTGGGATGACCACTATATTAGCCACATCAGTCTCAGAGGGAAAAGAGCCCTTCTCGGCCACATGCCGGAAGAGGTCGACCAATTGGGGCACCAATAAATCTCGATATGTCGCATAGTACTCTTGTGGGAAGCCATCTGGTCCTGGTGTCTTCCCAGAATGTAATAGGGAAATAGCTCCATGAATTTGGCCTGGGCGAGGCAGGGTAGCCCGACCCCCGTTCGTTCCAGTAAGCCAACCAGAGAGGCCCCAGGGGACTGGGCTGAATAGAGCTGGGCAAAGTAGACCGCGAACGCTTGGGCAATGGCTCGTGAAGTGCAGTGGTGGGTCCCATCAGCGTCCCGAATTTCAGGGATGATTCTGTTAGCCTTGGGGTAGGAGGCCAAGTTATGAAGCAACTTTCCGTTCTTGTCGTTCCACCCGTACACCCGGGCCACAGAGGAACACCACAGCATCTTGGCAGAGTCCAGGGAGATCTGACGGATCTCATCCCGGATCGCCTCAAGCTTTCTTGCGGGCTGAGCGTCTTCCGTGTCTGCGAGGGTCAGTTCCAGCCACAGAGCCTGTGGCTCAAGTTGGGTCAGGTGCTCAGTCTGCGCCGCCCGTTTCGTGTGCATCAGACCTCTGGCTATGCCACACAAGGTAGCCTTACCGGCCTCCCATAGTGTGCCTGAGGAAGGGACCGAACCTTGGTTGGTAAGAAAGTAGTGCCACAACTCTACTGCAAGCGCGCCCTTAATGTCTGTGTCTTGCAGAAACCATGCGTTCAGTCACCAGACCCTCCGCATCCCATCAGTGGTGCCTCCCATACGGAGGGAGATGGTCTGAGATTCCACGGGGGAGAATAGAGACGCTAGAGACCTGCTGGCAATCGGTGGCAGGCAGGAGGATCAAATCGATTCAGAAGTGTGTGCGGTGGGCCACTGAAGTGTGAGTGTACTGTTTAGCGCAGGGGTTCCAAATCCTCCAGGCGTCACAGAGACCGAGGGCAGCCGACTAGTCGGATAGCCTGTTGGAGCAAGTTAGGCGCGATGGGGATGGGTCACCCGTTGTGTCAAGTGACGTATGTATAACTGCATTGAAGTCGCCCCCAATTATTGTCTGACCCTGGGGTAGAGCGGAGATTACCTCTGTAAGGTGATGGAGAGTAGAGGGGAGTGTGGTAGGAGGGATGTATGTTGATAATAGGTTCAGGACCTGACCTTCAAGCACACCGGACATGGCAACGTAGCGGCCCTGCGTGTCAGTCGTCACGTGCACAGGGGTGAAGGGAAGACCTCTTCGGGTTAGTATGGCCACCCCGCGAGAGCCCTGCGTGAAACCGGAGTGCCACACCCTGTCGAACCTGTATCTGGCGAGAAAGGAGCAGTGGGTCCCAGGAGATGAGTTTCCTGAAGGAGGAGCACGTCGGGCACATGGTGTTGGGCGTATTTGAGGACCGCTGCGCGTTTGATGCTGTCCAGCAAGCCATTCACATTCCACGACAGAACATGAAGAGACCTACTATGAGTGGGCATCTGGGTAGTAACTCATGTGGGGACGTGGAGGACCAAAGGTGCCCGGGTCCCAGGGGAAATGGTGTATCGCAGCTAAGGTGGAAAGATGTGGCATGTGTAAGATGGTGTGCTGTCTGACGGTGGCGATGGTGTGTGCAAGTGGTAGGCTGACATCAAAAACGTAAAACAATGGCTCGAACGAAGCCAGAATAAAAAGAGCTCGGATGGCAACGCCCCCCCCCTCCCAACCCCTTCCAACTCCCCCATCCTATACTTCCTAAAGTGAAGCATCTGTCGCCCTGAAAAAGAAAAATTAATAATAACAATAACAAAGAGCTAAGCTAAAACATTTAGCAGGCAGTTCATGGCAATGATGGACCCCTCCATATAGACGGATGTCATAATGGCATCAGCTGCTTAATAAAATAAAACAACCGAAGAGTTCTGCCTCAATTCCAGACCCGTGGGCCTCCAAAGCCAGATTCCTGCGTAATCCCCAGATCCCCAAAGCACATGACTTCTAGATAGATCGGACTCTGATAGGGCGGGGCGCAATGTCTCCAATGGGTCCGGGCCCTTGCTTAGATCAATCAGTGAACTGACTCGGCTGTGGTCATCAAGAGCCAGGGGAACCTCAGAGGAGATTAACAACTGGGACTCAGCGCCCAGTGATCATGATGACCCTCCCCACCGGTCACCCCTCCTGCGGGACCAGTTGTGCCTCTGCTGTGGTTTGTTGGGAGGAGACGATTGTGTCTGTGGAGGTTTCGACAAAGCGGGGGTGAAGTAGGCTGGGTCCGCAGAGGTTGCTCCTCCGTGAGCCAAGTCCAGGCCGCCTGCGGAGTGTCGAAAAAGATTGTTTTACCTTGGAAAATGACTCTGAGACGGGCCGGTAAGAGGAGCCATTAACGCAGTCCCAGATTGCAGAGCTTTTGTTTGATGTCCGTATATGTACGACGTTGGGCCTGTACTTCTCTCGTGTAGTCTGGGAAAAGCATTATTGTATTGTTTTGGTATTTCAAGGGGCCTCTCTAAGGATAGTATCTCTGTCTCGAAAGTTAAGGATCCTAATGATGATGGGACGAGACGGAGCCCCGGGGGGAGGCTTAGGTGCCAGGGAGCAATGGACACGTTTGATTGCAAACCACATAGAGAGAGCATCTTTGGGTATCCATGACTTCACCCAAGTCTCTACAAAGGTGTCCGCCTGTCCCTGCTCAACTCCCTCAGGGAAACCTACGAGGCGTAGGTTGTTCCGCCACAAGCGGTCCGCCGCATCTTCGGCCCAATGGGGTTGCTCCGAAGTTTGAGTCTGTAGGCGGGCCACTTGGGTCTTCAACTGACCCAGCTTGTCCTCAGCCGTGGAGAGGCGTGACTCTGCCTCTGAAATTCTAGCCATGGCGTTGCGTAGGTCCTGGCGGATAAGAGCCATGTCCACCCGTATTTCGCTGATCTTGCCCTCCAACGAGGCCTGAGAGGTGCCAATAGCCTGCAGGATGGTTGAAAGGTCCCCTCCGGCAAGGGAGGAGCCACCAGATGCTCCCTCCGCTAGATTCCGGTCAGTGGTGGTGTATTGGTCCATTTTAGTTTGAGTCTGCGGAGCGGGTGTCTTTGGGGCGTGGTCTCTACGCATCTCAGCTACGAGTGCAGAACCCGGACGTCCAGTCAGTAGGGGAGGTAGTTTCATGAGCAGACGACCCCCGGTGGGAGGGGTCCAGCACCCAAGCCGTCAATGCTCAGGCCCGAGCAACGAATCCACCTCTGCGGAAGCCCCCTGACCCGTTGGGGCCAGCCAAACCAGTCCGGAGACGCCGTCCCCGCCGCCCGAAATGATGGCCGAACCAGGAGGAACACAGCCCTACCCAACCCGGAGTGGGCGCCGCCGGGCCAAGGAGAGCTGGGGGAGTGGAGGGGTCTGGTCCTCGGGCTCCCCACCGCTCGATGAATGCGGCCGAGTGCGCCCCATCGCCAGAGGTCTGCAGCCCCTGATGTGCTGTCCCACCTCAGGCCACGAAGCCAGCAGCACGAGTCCGAGTGGCTAGGCCCTGGAAATGTCAGTCCGGAGCACGGGGCGGGAGATGAAGGCACCCCCAGGCTTGAGAGGAGGGTGAAGCCGCAGGCCAGGACCCAAGCCCTCAAGCATCATGGTGTAGAGCAGGCGGGGGGGGAGCCATGGGCACAGAGATGACGTTGAGGGCCCCCACGCTCCCCGGTTGCATAGGCAGTCAGGCACCCACCTCCATGTAGTATCACCGATCCTCCAGCAAGGCCACAGGCCGGGTGTAGGAGGAGCGACCCGCTGCCCACAGCTCTCATCCAGGCCAGTCTTTGCAGGCAGGCCCGAGCAGCACACTGCCGGCACAAGCGGCAGAGCACCGGAGGTGCGGCGGTCTCAACAGGGACAACGGGATCGTACAGTCCAACCTCAGCAGGGGGGTCTCTACCAACGGGCCAGGTAAGCCGGACCCCAACCGGTCCGGAGCCGCCAGGAGGCGTCGCGGGGTCTGTCTGCGAACCGGAACGGCCGCGGGGCCCAGACCAGGCATCCACCACCAAGGGGGGGGGGGGGGGGCGGGAGCTCAGTAAATGAGGCCGCAACAGCGGCCCAGTCTGCAGCTAGGAACGGGTCAGGCCACCAGCCGGCCGAGTTAGCAGTTGCAGGAAGGCCCGGTCTTCGGGTGGGCCTCAGAGGTCGCCCACATCGGCTCGGAACTGCAGGAGGCATCCAGGACCCTCGGCTGCGGCCAGGCAGGGCCCCAGGCCACAGGCACCGGATCTTTCAAGGGTGGGAAGCAGGCTCCAGGACTCCGCCGCTCGACCCAGCGGCCGATCCGTCGTCCAGCCGGACGCCCCCTCAGGGATCTCGCCTCCGGCGCCGCAAGGTAGGCCAGCGGCATCAGCGGGCCCGATCAGGCAGGAGAGGGAGCTCCACACTCAGAGCCAACACCGGAGCCTCCGGCACTCCGCTTCCACAGCAGCGGGAGTCGGTAGGGGAGCCTGGGAATATTAGAAAGCTCTCGACTCTTGCTGGGCTATGCCCTATCACCAGGCGATGTTGTACAAGGAGGCCTCAGGGGATAGCACCGCCATCTTAGGCAGAGGCACGCCAGAGTCAAAGTGGAAAAAACTGCCTCTGCATGGATGTAAGACGGCGTCAGACACCTCGCTGGGCAGCGCAGAGCAAGGCGGAGGCCACAGAGGTAGAGGAGAGGACCGTTGATGGGCTGATGACTGTGGATCGTGGCGCGGATGACGGAGGTGTTCGGAGCACTCTTAGAGTGTGACTGCCATCTTGACGCGCCAAGCCACGCCCCCCTTTTTGAATTTTGAAGAGACGTTATCATATTTTTACACACTGGCTGCAATATGCCTTTATAAATTAAGGTGTTCTTAAAGTTAGGCAGTTTAGGACTCCCTAGTTAATTCCTCTGTTTAACTGCAATTAACATTTAAATAAACGCTTGCCAGTTTTTTTACATATTGTTTATGTTAGTGCTCTGTCGGGTAAACAGTAGCCTAGTGCTGCTGTTGACCAGAGAGCTGCACTTAAAGGTCAGGAGGGCCACATGCGTCCCCCGGGCCGTACTTTGAGTATGACTGCTCAAGACAAAGAGGTCTGTCAGACTCCATAGTGTTTCTCCTTAGGTTAGACAGCACTTCAAGAAGACGCTTGCAAAGTGCAGCATAGCTTCAGAAAGACACGTTCTGTTCCTGTGTTTCATCTTCAGTGTCTGTGGAAACATCACAGACCAAGAAAGCCTACATGTATATGTGTATTTAGTGTCAGTTTTATTTAAGGTGTGATGAGTATTTATTGAGCTCTGTATATTAACAATAATTCAAAGTATACAAGGCACTGACCTTTAGTGTAAAACAGGAGAGATAAGGATGTCACATCTACGGTGTCTGAATACACAATATACAGCCCTTGACAAATCCCAGCTTCCCCACTTGCACAAATTGTGTGATTCATGGCCTATCATTTTACATCTCTATGTCTCATTTTCCTTAACTATCCGGTTTGAGAGCACATTAAAATAATTCATTGCTAAACTTCTCTTTTAAGCTTCCACGTACCTGCTATTCTCCTCTATTTTGGGACCCATAGAAGAACCAGGTTCCCTAACACCCTCATTTCCAAGATCAAATACGTTAACTGGAGGATCAGTTCTGGGGCTCAGCTTGGTCCCCATCTTCTGCTAGTGTGACCAATCCAGAATGGGATGACCTTTGTCTGCCACATCTTCCCCAGTATCCTACGCCACGTAAAATCCATATTGCCACAGAAGTACCCTAGAATGTTCATTCTATGCCAATTATAACTACCCAGGCATTTATCTGTTGGTAACAATTCCCTCTTTCCACAACTCTCAAACCAAGTTCTCATTCAAAATGATAAACCACACCCACAAGCCTACCAAGGCCTGCACTTGTTACCAGTCTGTGTGAATAGTGCATTGGGTTACCCTTTATATTTTCCCTCTATCCCTACACTCTGAAGTGCATTGGGATTTACACCCAACAGCATTATCACTTACCTCTTTTGAAATCATACTTTCTTTCCCTCCTCTGCACACTCTACCAAAATGCCTTTTCTTTATGCACCTATTGCAGTATAAGTCCAGTAAGACAATTCTTTGTGTTGTTAATGTGGCTAATACTGCTGCACCTATAAAATGACATTAGATACTTCCTCTCAAGATTGTTAATAGGGTAATTCTTTTTCCGTTATCTGCACTGCCTTCCCTCTTGATGACATTAACTTGACTACTACATGGACCACTAATCTTCTCTACAAACTTCTTAGAGTGTTCTTTGCTTTTGCTAGGCCGATAGTGGCACTGAGGGCTAAGTTAGAAGTGTCTCACAATCTCTCTTTTATGTTCTTACTGTTTGGCCTCATCAAAACTCAGTCTTTATAGACTTAGTCTTAAGTATTGTTCTCAAACTTGCCATTGGCAGCAATAGATTTAAATGCCACCGCATAGTCTTCAATGCTTTCCCTCATTGCCTATTTCCTAGAATAAAACTTAAGTCATTCCATGACTGTATTGATTTTCCGACTATACCTGAACTCAGGTTATGTTTTGGCATAGTCAACGGCATTCAAGTTGTGATGTTTTGCATAACGGTTTGAATTGTCTTAGTCTCTCGCCACCTAGGCAGTTTTTAATAGATTCTCTAAAACGTCAATGAATGCTAAGAACATGTAATGGCACACGTACCATTCATTGGATGATTCTCCCAGAGTGGGAAGAAAGAACGGTGGTATAAGAATGCTTGACCTGTTTCTGCAATTCAAAACTAATACATTGAACTAAAGAAAGTGATCAAATTTGTCCCTGGGGATTTGACAAGAAAATGAAATATTTCAAAATAATAACAGCAATCACTGATGTATTAATAGGCTAAATGAAACAAGCTAAAATAATAATGACTCGAAGACTTTACTATTTGTCCGCAGTTTGACGAGAATTTCTGCAGAATCACAGAAATACGGTGCATTTACAGTAACAAGATGCTATTTGAAATGACGAAGACCTCACCCTGTCAGGATTTATTATGAGATGAAATTGACGTTTTATAAATATTACATATTACTAACAGGTTGGATTGGGTGACACTGACCACAATAGGTTGCTATCTGCTATCTTGTCCTGATTAAGACCCACCTTAAATTGTTTTTAGAGTTGAAACAGTGGTGGTTATTTTGCTTGGCCACGTATAAACACTAGATATGATACCCTTGAATATTGTTTGCTGCTTTGGAGTATCAGAACTATACTTGTGACCACTGCAATCTGTATTTGTACACCTATCACTTTGACTCTTTTTTACTTGCACTGCTTCTACACCAGGCACACATTTATTTGTGTTATTTTGCTTTGCTCTAATTATATGTCTTTATGTTAGAATTTGATCTGTTTTCTGTTTTACTGAATTATAGCATTCTCCCTAGCTTGTGATTACTCTCCTATTAACCAGTAATGGTCTCAAATGAATCAGAAGGAGACAATTATTCTCTGATATTAAAATGATAAAGATAGCCCCTGCTGTCCATAGATGCTCACTTGAAAGTTACTGCTCCTTGCAAATTTGTGAAGTATTTTGGCACTTGTAAACACAATCATCATGAAGGCACGCCAAAAACATAACATAGAGGTACTTCACTTGAATGAATTCCCTGTATGAACAGATAATTTATAAAGCTGGCTCACGAACAAGTTAAACACGTGGAATGTTTTGACAAATAATAATACCTCCTTCCTGTGGTATATTCCTGTGCCATTGCAGGCCAAGAATATACAGCCACTGAATGTGCGAGTGCGCAAGGAGGAACCTCTGTGGAAAGCAATGATGCAGAGGAAGAAATAAGGGGTCAAAACACTTGTGCGCTTGTGTCCCACACACCTGTCCCGCAAATAAGAGCATGGGCTGACAGGAACAGTGCCTGGAAGGAAGCATCAATGCTAATGAGCACACACCTATGCATGTGACACAATGGACGCCCAGGGCACATAAATAAACTTTGCGTTCCACTCAGTAACATATCAAGGAGCTGGCGACATGGTGCCACTTGCGATTTCCACGTACCACTAGCCTCCCGCTTACTTCCTGCAGCTTGTATGATTCCTGTATAAGTAGTTGCTGAAGTGTGCTGCACAATCAGACTCCAACTGGTACAGACAATAGGCCCTACCACCAAAATAAAAGTGGTCTCCATTAGTGAATTAGATAACTAAAAAAGTGGCCCATGCTTGCAAATTGGGGCATGCTGTATAAGTGTTCTGCAAGTTATGGAAGACTCGCTGCATTTGAGCTTGCTGCAGGCAATGTTTGTTTTAATGCTGGGAAAATCAACAGTACAAAAAACTGCCCAGTAGACCATAAAACAGGTCCACAAACAGACACAAAACCAGCGCACACACACTGACTGACCTGTCAAACCAGCCCATCGGGCAGTTCCTGATTGCCCTACAAGCCAGGTCGACCCATTGTTCGATGCGATCAGCCTTGCTGCTCCCAGAAATTCAACTTCCTCCACTAGTGACAACTTACAAGTTGAAGTCCATTACCGATGGTTAGGGCAGCTTGAGTTAGATGATTCTGCAGTGCTTTCTGCATAATTACGGATGTTCCTCACTTGCCATGAAATCCACCATCTGCAGCTTAATTTGCAGACATCGACAACCCCAAAAATCTTTTTTGCTCAAATGGATAAAAAGTTATTTTAAAAAACAAGTGTTACACGTGCTGCAGTGCAGTGACAGGCCCCTTGCAAAGGTTAATGCGCAGTTACTCACCGGTAATCTTCATTACTCCGAGTCCTGGTCTTCCCGTTCCATTCCTGAACCCATCCCTCCCTCCCTGGTTTCTGTTTATGGTGAATGTTTTTTCTCATTGTGTTATTCTTTCTTGTAAGTATCTTTGGTATTCTCAGGATGTTTTAGTCACATGCTTCCCCCTTTATGCATGCTGGGTAGGCAGCGCTATATTGGGGGAAGTATTTTGACCTCAGCTAGGTAATAGTTTCTGTGGAGCAGGTGAACTGCTCATGTGTAAGGAATGGGACGGGAAGACGAACGAGGAGGTAACTGGTCACTTTCTGTTGTTGATTGTTACATTCAGGTTTTGGCTTGGTGCTGAAGAGGTGAAACATTTGGCCAGAAAGCATCAATGTTTGTATAAATGACAATCAGTGAAATAATATTGCTTCGGAGTTTGCCGCATTAATCAACCCTGACATAATTTGGACTTCTATTGCCACACAATTACAGAGGTCCTGCCAAAAGTACACATTTTTGTATATATTTTATGAAGTAAGGAAATATGAAATTAAGTAAATTTGTAAGTACGTTCTTGAAGAGCTGATAACAAAAGCAAGCACTGGCAAAGCCACTGTGACTGGTCTTGGCAAGCTGGTCCCATGGTTAATTTGATTGATAGCATATGCCACAAAAATAAAAATATAGAAATGCATGCTACCTTAACTTGGAGTCCATAAACTTGCTTAACCTTTTAAATTAAGAAAAATAACCACTGTTTTCAAAAAACGAACTTGAACATAACATAACAGCTTTCCTGCAAGGAAGTTAAGTACGTCCCATAACTTTTCGCTGTTATTGTCTGTGCAGGTGCTGTACAGACTCCCTCTGATTAGCCTGCTGCTCGCCTGTCCTTGCTTCCTTTATAGGCTGTCAGGTGGGATTTAGGGGCTCAAACTGATGCTGGGGCTGCTTTGTTCTCTCAGCACTGCCGCTCCTCTGGCACCAGACGTGACAGGCCCTTGCAGGTTTGAGTTCGGCTGAGATTTGAGCGCTCAGACACGCTGGAGAGGTGACAGGCTGAGAGGCCGGAGCAGATTATCACATCTCCGGAGTTAGAAGAAAGGGCAGCTCAGTCATGCGCCTTCTCTTCTCATCCTAACATTAAAGGCTTGGGCGGGCGCAGATTAGCGCGCGATGCGTTATCTGATGTCACGTGGTCATCAGGCAGCCCTCTCAAGCTCAACGTTTACTCTGAGTAGCACCCGGCTATGGCAGTTCAAATAGGCACAGCACCAAGATCACTTAAGTGACGGCAGGGTCGGTTCTAGGGTTGGTGGGCATCGGGCACAAAGGGAATGTGTGAGACCCCTCTAAATTGCACACCGCGTGACAAACCAGGAAATGACATCACAGGAAGTGCCATCAATTGGCTATTAGTCCACTGGCATCTTGATGCGTCTTTGCAAGAAGCAACTTTCCTGGTGTAGATATCAGTTAAACAATAAACACATTTTTTTGACTTCTTTTAAATTGAAATATATATCAATTACAGTTGGTGGAAAGGTTTGGCCTAGGTCTTTCCAAAATGTTAGCAAGTTATTTCTAGATTAGTGCAATATTATATGCATTATGTATTTGGCATTTACATAGTGAAACCCTAGCTGAAAGGCAGCAGAGAGATGTACATAGTCAGAGCCATAGACACAGTCAATATGTGATATGAGGGGCAGCTGGTTTGTGGTATTACTGATCATCATGAACTATTCTGTAAAGAAGTAAGTATTTAGCTATTTTCTGAATTCCAGCTGGGTTGGGATTGGCCGTCAGGATTTTGTTCGAGATCCTTGGTACATAGATGGGGAAGGCCTTTTGTTTTTTTTTCATTTCTGCACTTCATTCTCCGTCTGAAAGGTGTACTTTCTGCAGGTGTGCGGAGTACCACCGGAAATGGGGATCTCGTCATCAAAAAAGGCAGGGCCATCTGTCATGATGGCTTCACAGATAACCAGTGCAAGGTACAGTGTGTGACACGGTTCACTGACAGAATATCGACAACTAAAATATCCCCATACCACAATATCGAGTTATAAATATAGATGTAAAAATATCGACATCCTATATTTATAATGGTAATTATTAAAATATCGAAAGAAAATATTGATGTCATAAATATAGTTGGACAAAATATCGTGTATATATATATATATATATATATATATATATATATATATATATATATATATATATAATAAATATCAAATATATTAAAGGATAACATTAATTTTAAGCAAATAAATTAGATTTAATATACATTTTAAACAAATATAACAAATAAACTCAAATAAAAAAAGTTAAACACACATATATAATAATTAATATATGTCAAAACAATACCCTTTCAGGCAGAGAGTGACGCATAATTTATGCAAAAAAAGAAGCAGCAAGCTCTGGGTAGTTCTCAAGTTTAGGTGGTAAGCAGCTCCAGTATAGAGCACTCTCAACACCAGCGACACTCTAAATTTGCTCACCTCGAGTGTCTGCTTTTCTATCAAAGGCTTTAAGCGTAGGATTAGCACAGTGCTGCAGATCAGGGCATACAAATTCTCCCTACTTCCACGGATAGAGTAATTTCACAGATACACGCACATGCACTCATCATACACTTGGGCCCATTTCACTAACATACACTCGATTACTCTATTATCACTGGTCATGAGAGAAACTCCTGAAACACCCTGTATCTACAGTAAGGTCAATGCGACCAGATTGTTACTGTCCTGAGTCATGATTTTAAACAACAATAATCACATTAGAGTATTCAATAAATGACAAGAAATAACCACCAACACTGTAATTCAAATAATGGTATTTTTATCTAAAATTATTTCAAATGAAAGTCAATCAATAGCAAAATCAATCATTATTCTCATAGTTACCTATTCTAGCTAAATGTCATAAATGGGTCAGGACAGGTCTCTCAGTAAAGTCTCCCGAGTCGCCGTCCTCACAGCATCGATCCTCACCGACGCAGGTTTGGGAAGAAGTGGCCTCAGACCCTCTCTAGTCTAACAATATTTATAATAGAACTTGCAAAATAAAGCAACATAAAAAATTCTAAATGTTCATTGAATCACCAAGCGAAACGAGCAGGAAAGGATGTTGCATTGCAACATTTGTAAGAACCTCCGCTCAGAAAAATCACAAAAATAAAAAGACGGAAGAAGGAAACTCGAGTTTTGCAAAAGATACTTTCATGAATACATTTCCTCGGAACCATAGCGAAGCCACCACTGTAATCACAAAGTTCATTGTGGCTCTCTTTCCTCCAAGGACAGTTGGAAGCTTGCCTGGAGTCGCTGTCATCACGGAAACTTTCAAAACTCCAGCAGAAGCCATGGTCAGGTGACTTTCAACCATGTTCAGCAAGGCCTTCTGACATATTCACATTCACTCGAGTGCAGGCTGTAAACGGCAGCCATCTTGTTCTAGGCCAAAACGGACCATCTTAATTGAAAGAAACACAAACAACGTTACTACATCATCGCAATGATTAAACAGTGTTAATTCCCACTAATACCCTTATGTGTATGTAATTAACTAGCCATCTGCAACATAAATAAGCATTAGCACATGTTATTATTTAAAAAGCATCAACACAAAACAAATAGCACACTTATATTAAATAACTGCACATATTATTAAGCAACATATATGCATTCCCACGTGTAGTTTCTCTTGTTAATAATATTGGTTAGTCAAAGTTTCTCACAAAACCAATAATTATCAATTATAGATTAATGATTTTAGTTATGACTTATAGACAAAACTGGAGCTTAAAACTCAATACATTTTCAACAGAAAACCCTGCTCCAGCAATCCCCCCTTTGGTGATATCATCACCAAATAAAACAACCCAAAAAAAAAATGTAATCCCATTTTAGGAGAAATTGGAAATGTCTTTTTTTTTTCTTTTTTTTTCTTACAACACTACACACCAGACTCCCTTTCATCATCCCTCTTCGCCTCCAGGTAAACACTCTCCCTTAATTCCTCTAATTCTATCTCTTGTGGGTCTCTTTTTGACCTCTTTTGTTTCTCTTCAATATTTCTTTTGATTAATTTCTTTTTCCCTCCCCTGTTTTTACAACACAAACACACCAATCTTAGTATCAATAAAGCAACAATTACACATGTCAAAGGAAACAATATCTTACCTATAATAGTACTACCTATTTTAGCAATAAAACTCTTAAAAGCAATTATCTTATTAGCTATTTTAGTCCAGATACTTTCAGCTTCCAGTGGTACTAATTCTTCATGCAAATCAGTAATATTTTTGATATAGACCTTCAGGTCTTTGCTTTCGTCAGGAATGTAAGTGCAACAATGTTGAACTTTCAGCATCCCACAGACTCCACCCTCCTTGGCCAATAGAATATCAAGGGCAAGTCGATTTTGCATAGACATGGCACGTACGGCAATCATCTCCGTATTTACCAAAAGAAACCCTCCAGCGGTACTTGTCGATAAGCGATCCACCACTGTTTACAGTTTCCGAATCCCATATGCATTCAAAGAAATTCCCACTGCTGGAATTAAAGCTCCAAATATATCACCAACTATTTCTGACCAAGTTTCTCTCTTAAAACGTGTTAGTAAATTAATATGTTCTACATCTTCTATCCTATCTATATGAAAAATCTTTGGAAAGACCAGGCCCACATAACATGTGCCATACCAATGGTCAGGCAACCTGTAATAAGCCTTGTTCCCACAAACATAATACACTCCTGGGAAAACTGGATCTTCTCCTCCCTTGAAACCCCATCCTGTTGCAATGAAGTATGTATCATGACACTCACTAGTCCCAACAAAATATGTATCATATTGAGACTTCTTTCTAGTAATACATAGTTTACCCTTCTGTGGTGCATCTAAAGCTAAAGTTGGACTAGCCCCATTCCTCAATTCTTTTCCCATCTCAATGTCCCAAATTGTCTCACTCACTTTATATTTCCCTGCCTTTTCATGCATGCTCTTTCTCCTTTCCTCTACCATGTTTAAGAAAGCCTTCTCCTCTTCTTTCAAACTGCAAGTTAAATTGTTCTTAAAAATGTAATCTAATGTTAATTCTTCTTTCTCAATAAAAATCTCACCAAAAATGTTAGCTTCTTTAGCTGGATTCAGCTTTTTATTCATAGGCAATTGCCCAAAAATGTTATCCTTGTTAGACATTTCATAATCTATTTTCCCTAACAAATAAAAAACACTACTCAACACACTACATGAAATTCCATACGTAGCTGGTAAATGATGATAAGTAACACCCTCTGAAACGGATGCAGGCAATTGCATACAAACGTAGCAATCCCTTACTTCCATTGTCTTCACATATTCATACAATAACTTTGAAAAAACATTACTAGAAAAATCATTAATTGACCTATCTTTATGTATGTAAGTATTACTAATTCTAGTCGTAACTACTTTCTGCGAACTCTTCTCCACATTAGTCACATTCTCAGTGTGTATCCCAAATGTACCTATTGTAACTCTAAAAGTAACTAATAAAGCTAATACACTCCATAATAGCATTAATAATCCAGTACAGCAGCAGCACATTCTACACCATCTTTTTAAGAAGGCACATCTACTTTTATTATTTTCTGTGTTAGCCATTTTACTACTTTGACCGTGTCTTTTGACTCAGCCTCTACTACTCCACTACTGGAATTTCTAGAACTCTGGATTACTTCAGACAGCTAAATTTCAGACTTTCTTCTTTTCACTTTTCTCCAAGTGACTCCTTTAGTTCACTCAATATGGATATTCATCACTCTTCACTTCAACTTCTTCAACATCAAATTGTATTAGATCTCCAACAACATCCTCAGTATCCGATTTTTCTCCAATGTCAGTCAAGATAACTTTCAGGATTTCACCTGTATCTTCTTCAACCACTTCACGTACGGTCTCCTCTGGATTTCCCTGACTTTCTGCCTCTTCACCTTCAGACAGTGCCACGTACATCCATTCCGGCGACCTATACTTCTGGTTAGGCTTTCTAATTCTTTTGATCTCCTCTGGTTCTTTCGACTCTTTTCGCTTTTCACCTTTTGCTGGATTTTGACTCGACACTTCGTTCACCTGCTCAGCTTTTGATGTATTTGCTCGTGTCAGTCTGTATCTCAGCCTCTTTACTCTGTTGTTAGGCCAAAGATCTCCTCTTACAACCTTTTTTGGTCTTGCTTCTTTATTATTTCTTTCTCCAATCCAAGTTCTCTTTCTCAGAACTCGACCCTCTGATTTCTCATTATCACTCTCATCCGATTCTGTTTCAATTGCCTCCTGTTCTCCAACAGTTTTCTTTCGCTCCACAGTCTTTACCACCACTGATTGAGATTTCCCTAATTCTGTCCCTCCTCGGATCTCCGACACGCAATCTTCCCGCTGTCTACTTGTCCCTTCACCTAACTTATCAGGAAAGTTCCCTACACCTCCTCGGGGGTCTTCCGCAATCTGTCCCTCTCTAACTTCTTCTGACCCTGCTTCTTCAGGTGTAATCTCAAGTGGATTTTCAACTTCTTCATCCGATTCAGATGTAGTCACTGTGGAATTGCTCCTTTCCTTTCTTTTTACTCCACTGCTCGTTAGAACTTCAGGCACTCTCACAGAATCCGATCTCTCTTCTGTGACTCTCAATGTTTCTCTTGAAGCCTCCCCTGGAAAGAAAGAATCACCTGACTCTCTTTCTCCTTCACCTCTTCCAGAATTCTGATTCCTTCTCACTGGCTCAGTGTCTGCATCATCACTGGAATCTGACTCTTCAAAATACTCCTTACCAGTCCCTTCCTTTGGATTTGGAACTCTCAGAGTATGACTCGCATGCACCCAGTTTTTCACACCGGCACACTTTACTGCAGTTGTCGTAGTCAAAATAACTTGTCTTGGCCTTCCCCACCTTGGAACCAAGCAATTTCTTCTCCTGTGCACTTTAATCCTCACCCAGTCCCCTGGACTCAGATCATGGGCTTGCTTCTTCTCAAGTGTTGTAGCGTCTCCTCCAACCTGGTGAAACACAGAATGAACTGCGTCAGCCAGGCCTTTACAGTAATCCAAAATCATGTCATCAGTTATTGTCATCAACTTATTGACAGGCACAAATGCATGTCGCATTGCACGTCCCATCAAAATCTCATGTGGACTCAAACCAGTAGTTCTATCTGGAGTAGATCTAATAGTCATTAGCACTAGAGGCAAGACATCAGGCCATTTCATTCCAGTTGCTAAACGCATCTTACCAATTCTGTTTTTGATTGTGCCATTCATCTGCTCTACAACACCAGAAGCCTCTGGTCTGTAAGCACAATGTAGCTTCTGCTGTATGCTCAATGCTTCACAAATTAAACTCATGAGCTCATTATAGAAGTGTCCACCTCTATCAGACTCAATCGTTACTGGAAACCCGTACCTAGGAATCAATTCTCTTAACAGTAACTTTGCCACTGTTATTCCATCATTTCTCCTAGTCGGATAAGCCTCCACCCATCTCGAGAACAAACAGACTACCACTAGAACATACCTCAATCTGTTCACTTGTGGCATTTC
Organism: Triturus cristatus; assembly: GCF_964204655.1. Lineage (NCBI taxonomy): Eukaryota > Metazoa > Chordata > Amphibia > Caudata > Salamandridae > Triturus > Triturus cristatus. The sequence continues at coordinate 586,403,202 of NC_140595.1, forward strand.
AATGAAATCAATTTGCATTCTTGTAAAAGGACCTCCTTCTCTGCCTATTGTTCCTAGACTCACCACTGTCTTTTTCCCAGTATTAAACTGCTGACAAATTAAACATCTTTGACAGATGCTCTCTGCAATCAACCTGAATTTTGCATTATACCAAGTCTGCTTAAAAGACCTGATCATCGCATCCCTTCCCAAATGTCCCTGGCCATGATACATTCTTGCCATTGTCGACAGCATCGAGTTGGGCATGACTGGTCTACCATCTCTATAGATCCAGACATGATCTGTCTCTCTTGGGGCACAACCTGCCTTGATCCAATCTTTCTTTTCTTCATTTCCTGCCTCATCCTGCAACTGTTTCACTTCATCCCATGTTTCTAGGACGTTAGTAAACATCACAGAACACAAAGACATTTCCTTTTCTCGTGCCTTATTGATCGATTGATTGTTTTTAGCACAATATTGTGCTATGTCATTGGCAAAACGATTACCAAGGGTAATAAAATCATCTCCTTGTCCATGAGCAGCACATTTTACAACTGCTAATTCTTTAGGCAGCTGTATCGCCTCAAGCAATTTCCCAATCACTTCAGCATTCTTTATTGGAGTCCCACTCGACGTCAAGAAACCTCTCTGTAGCCAAAGCTGGCCAAAATCATGCACGACTCCAAATCCGTACTGACTATCAGTCATCACAGTCACTCTCAGATTCTTCCCAATTTTGCAAGCTTTTGTCAATGCCACCAATTCAGCAACTTGAGCAGACTTCACTCCTTTCAATGACGAAGCCTCCATAACTCCTGAAACTTTACACACCGCATATGCTGCACACAGCACACCATCATCATTGCTCAGACATGATCCATCCACAAACAGCACATGATCACTCTCAGGCAATGGAAGATCCCTTATGTCGGGTCTCGGCTTTGTACAGTAATCCAGCACATCCAAACAATTATGATCAACTTCATCCTTTACACCCACATTTTCAGTATCAGGCAATAATGTTGCTGGATTCACATTCACACATCTCTCAAGAGTCACATTTGATGCTCCCAAAATGATTTTCTCATATTTAGTCAACCGACTATGTGACATATATTGAGTTCTGCTCCTTGTCATAAGAATTGCCACATTATGAGGTACGAATACCCTTACAGGATATCCCATTATTATACCTTCACTCTGTTCCAAGCTTCTGCATGTAGCAGCTACTGATTTCAGACAACCTGGCAAACCCATAGCTACAGGGTCAAGTGTCGATGAGAAGTACGCAATAGGCCTTCTCAGTTGTCCATGCTTCTGGATTAACACTGAAAGTGCACATCCATTTCTCTCACTGCAGTACAACTCAAACTCTTTTTCATAGTCTGGCATTCCCAAAGCAGGTGCTTCACACATTCTGCTCTTCAACTCCTCAAATGCTGCCATTTGTTCTCCATCTAGTTCCAATGGGTCTTTCACCTCACTTTTGGTCAACTTAATCAATGGCTTTGCTATCAGGGAGAAATTACTAATCCACTGACGACAATAACCCACCATCCCCAGAAACATCCTCACTTCTCTCTGGGTCATTGGGGCTCTCATTCCTCTGATAATTTTGATCCTGTCATCAGTCACCTTTCTCAGACCCTTTTCAATATTGTGTCCAAGATAATGCACCTCTTTTTTGCAAAATTGCAATTTGGCTGGAGATACTTTTAACCCTCCATCTGCCAGATGATTCAGTAAAGCTATGGTATCTTCTTCACAAGCTTCACGTGTCTTTGATGCCACAAGTAGGTCATCAATATACTGCACTAGTACTGAGCTTTCAGGCATGATCAAACTCTCCAATGATTTTTTCAATAACTGATTGAATATCGAAGGACTCTCTGTGTACCCCTGTGGGATTCGACACCATGCTAAAATACGCTGGCCAAACCTAAATGCAAAAATCGGCTGGCTGTCATGATGCAATGGAATTGAAAAGAAAGCATGACACAAATCAATCACTGTGTACCACTCAGCATCATGAGGAATCTGATACAAAATCACTGATGGATTTGGCACAATGGGACAACATGCCACCACAATTTTGTTAACTTTTCTCAAATCCTGTACAATCCTGAACTTCCCATTAGGTTTCTTTAGCCCCATTATCGGTGAATTACACGGGCTACTCAGTAATTCTCTCAAAACCCCTTGCTGAATCATTTTCTCAATAATAGGAGTTATTCCTTCAATTATTTCTGGTGTCATTTTGTACTGAGGAATATTAGGATAAGTAATTCCCTCTTTCACTGAAATTTTCACAGGATCTACATTATTCATCAATCCCACATCTTCTCCAGTAAAATCCCAAACTGTCGTTTTCACTTTCTCTCTCAGCTCTTGAGGCAAGTCCTCTGGAATAAACACAGCATATGTACCAACCATCTCACTTTCTCTATTATCTAGAGTCATTCGGTACAAAACTTCTCCAGTATTGGGGTGTCTTTCATAGATTCACATGCTTGAATATTCCCCGTCGTCGAAGTGGGAGTCCCACGGTACATAACAAAGCAATGTAGTAATAACATAAGCCTATTAGGCCTACAGGAAAGAAAAAACCATAGAGTTTTCATGGATAGACAACTTGTCACCTTTGTAACATATCACTGTCGTTATGTTCTAGGTCAAATCCAGCCAATCAGGCGTCCGCACCCTCTAGAACCCTCTCCCCAGAGACTCAGGCTCTCAGATTTTCTACCGCACGTCGTGTGAAGGGAGTCTCCCTGAGCTTGCTCAGTTTTTTCATCTCATTTTTCACAGAGATTGAGTCTAGGATGTCTTCAACCAAGAAATCCCTCTTCAGACCTTGTGGGAGCTGTGGTAAACTGAGACTTCATTCTGAAGATCCTCACAAAAAATGTATTTATTGTTTGTATCCTGAACATTTGGTTAAGGACTGTAAAATCTGTAGAACCTTCTCACAGAAAACTTTGAAGGACAGAGAGGGGCGTCTCCTTCTGTGGCTACAGAAGTTGAAGACTTCAGAAAATCCTGTTTCTGATGTGGAGAGTGTGTCTTCTATTCAAACTGCTCCCTCTTTCAAGAGGTCTTCTGACTCTCAAAAAGTTTCTCCTCGTCCAAAAATGGTGAAGAAACAGCATGGAGAACCTTCAACATCAAGAGGGATGATTTCCCCCCACAGGAGCCTCTCTGTTTCCCTGACGCCCCCGAGATCTGATTCTCAGGCGTCTAAGACTCCAGCTGCACAGTTTTTACCTCAAAAACTGCCTCTCTCGTCGACGAGTTCATCAAGCCTTCCTCCGTCGACGAGAGCTGCCGTCGTCGCACCTACATCGACGACCTCGGCATCTATGTCTCTGAAGACGGCAATGATCATGTCGTCGGCGTCTTCACCGTCGACGCTGGTATCCGTGAAGGTGAGACCCATCTCGTCGACGTTGCCTTTAACTTCGTCGTCGACAAGTATCAAGCATAAGAAAAAGCAGACATCGTCGACGAGTGCTCCGTCGTCGAAGGGTGCTTCGTCGTCGACGGTGGCTTCGTCGTCGACGGTAGCCCAACGGCGAATTTCAGCACCGGCAACGACGGCTACAGCTCCAAATCTGGCTTTAATACCATTGGACACATCAACCTCTCTACTCCAACGTCGACAATCGTCTCTGGAGACCCTCATGCCACTCAAACCACCTGTGCAACCTCCTGAGCTGCTGTTTTCATCTGACAATGATGAATATGAGGATGACAGATTTCGGCCGGCTCGCAGTCCTTCCGAGCTCTTGATTAAATGTCAGGACACTGATGATGATGATGAGGAGGATATGCGACAAGAGGATCTCTCCTCTTATGACACGCATCCGGTTCCGCAACCTTCCATGGCACAATTGCCTTTAAGCCTGATTTCCAATTTGCAGTATATGCTTGATGATTATAATCGCCGTTTTCCACGGTCTGGGCACACCACTCCAACACCACAGACACCTCAACAATCTGTGTTTCACACGGAACCAGTAGTCACACCGACGCCAGTGACTCGTGAACAATCTCTTGGGGTTCCTCTTTTCACGCTTGAGGATGTTGTCGAGGACCAGGATGATGATGCTGACAAGGAGGAGGGTGAGCTGGACGATGCTTCCCTCCTTTCTGACTGGGACAACTATCAGATCCAAACACCTTCTCCCGCTGATCCCACTCCTTTGGATTCTCCCCCAGTTGACATTGGTGGTTTCCATTTGCTCATGGAGAGAGCAGCTACAAGATTTCACCTCCCTATGACGACTAGAGAGGAGGATTGTTTTTTATATGACTTTAAGGACCAACCTCAAAAGCAGATCCGCTGCATTCCAATCATTGATTTCATATGGCAAGAGGGCCTTAAAATAATGCAAACCCCTAACTCGATTCCAGCCATCCTTCCTAGGATCGACAAGAAATACAAGGCTCCTCCAAATTCTCCTGCCTGTTTGACTTCGCAAACGAAGCCTGATTCTATCATCACTCAGGCAGCCCAACGCCGATCCAGAAATCCTTCATCGCCTGTGTCGGCACCTCCAGATCGCGAAGGTCGCAGACTGGATGGTATAGGGAAAAAAATTTCCACTATGGCGGCGGCAACGGTACGCGCCGCCAATTCTTTGGCGATCTTGGGCCGCTACGATCGCCAAATGTGGTCGGACATTTCATCTTTGATCAATCTTATTCCCGAATCATCCAGACCAGAGGCTTTGAAGATTCTCCAAGAGGGAGAAAGAATTTCTTCGGAGATTATAGATTGCGCCATCAATGTGTCCTCTTCTGGCTTCCGTCTTTTGGCGGGCGCTGCAGTCCTCAGGCGTCAGGGCTGGTTACGGGCCACGTCCTTTCGTCAAGAGGTGCAAACGAAGATCCTGGACATGCCTTACGATGGCGAATCCCTTTTCGGCCAACATATAGATGATGCCCTTCAAGCAATCAAAAAGGACACTGACACAGCTCGTGCTCTGGGGTCTTTACAATTCAAAAAACAGCCATTTCGAGGCGCAAGAGGTCGTGGTTCCTCTTCTTCCTTTCGAGGCAATTCAAACCAGTACAGGCAAGGACAAGGCCGCTACTCCTCGCAGAACCAACAATCGTATCGGCAGCAAAATTCCTCCAATTACAGGCAATACAGAGGCAAATCTTCCTACAGAGGAAAGGATTCCTCAAAGAAACAATGACTCTCCTTACCCTCACTCACGGACTCCTCCAAAACTTGGAGGTCGAATCTCCGGCTTCTTCTGCAAATGGTCGCAAATCACCACAGATCGATGGGTTCTCGATCTTGTGCGCAGGGGACACGCTTTGGAATTTATAAAGATTCCTCCAAATACTCCACCAAGAGGTCCCCCTCCTGCACATTTGAAGGAGCTTTTGATTCAGCTAAACATCTTATTGAGAAAGGGCGCGATCGAAGTGGTGCCAAAACTACAGAAGGGCAGGGGGTTCTACTCAAGGTTTTTCCTTATTCAGAAGATGCCGGGAGAATGGCGTCCCATTTTGGATTTGAGAGCCCTGAACAAATTTATCAAGACACAAACTTTTCGTATGTTGTCCCTACAAGAGGTCCTTCCTCTTCTCTCTCACGGAGATTTCATGACAACCCTAGATCTACAAGATGCTTACTTTCATCTTCCCATCTTGCCAAGACACAGAAAGTTCCTCCGATTCAGGGTGGCCGGACGGGATTTTCAATTCAAAGTCCTACCGTTCGGCCTTCGTTCGGCTCCCCGAGTGTTCACAAAAGTCCTTGCACCGGTGGCAGCTTACCTTCGCCTTCAGGAAGTCCAAATCTTTCCCTACCTAGACGACTGCCTTTTGAAGGCAAAGTCCTTCGAACTAGCGTCAACACAAACTCTGGTGTGCAGTTCCCTGTTCCAATCTCTGGGCCTCACGCTGAACTTGGAAAAATCTCAGTTGCACCCAGCTCAAAACAGACTGTTCTTGGGAGCCATTTTGGATACAACTCTAGGGAAAGCTTTTGTGTCGCACGAACGACGACAACGTCTTCGCAATCTAGCGGCCTCTATCCATCTAAAAGAGTTCGTTTCTATCCGATTGTTGAAGTCATTCCTAGGGATGTTGTCCTCCTGCATTCCTCTAGTCCCTCACTGTCGCCTGAAGATGAGACCTGTCCAAGAAGAACTGGACAAGCAATGGGCTCAGGTCTCCGGCAGTTTCAACGACCTAGTCAGAGTCACTCCTCGCCTCAGAAAGGCTCTTCTATGGTGGACTCACGAAGAACATGTCTCCTCGGGGCGTCCTTTTCTGGCGGACTCTCCACAATTCACCCTCACCACCGACGCCTCTCTCGAAGGTTGGGGCGCTCACCTGCAGGGTCTTACTGTGAAAGGCAGGTGGTCTGTTCATCAGAAGACAAGACACATCAACCTGTTAGAATTACTGGCCATCTTTCTGGCTCTGAAAGCTTTCCGAAGCATCATTTATGGAAGCACGGTATTGATCAGAACGGACAACACAACGTGCATGCATTATATCAACAAACAAGGAGGCACGAGGTCCGTTCTGTTGTCCCTTCAGACCCAAAAGATTTGGAATTGGGCGATTCAACACCACATCGCCCTCACTGCAGTCCATGTTCCGGGAGCGTCCAACATACTCGCGGATTCCCTAAGCAGATCCTCCACGACCAATCACGAATGGGAATTACACCAACCCATTCTGGATCGCATATTCCAGCTATGGGGTCCCCCGAATCTGGACCTCTTCGCAACCTACCTGAACCGGAAATGCCAGTTCTACGCAAGTTGGCTTCCCCAACCAAAGTCATGCGGGAATGCCTTTTTGATGAACTGGTCCAAAATTTATGCTTACGCCTTTCCACCGATACCTCTAGTCCCCAAGGTCCTACGGAAAATGAGGAGAGAACCCTGTCGGCTCATCTTAATAGCCCCCCGATGGCCTCGACAAATATGGTTCACGGAGCTGCTGCTTCTGTCTCAGTGCGACCCAATCATGCTTCGTCCTCTTCCGAATCTCTTGACCATGGAACACGGTCAAATTTGCCATCCCGATCCTGCGTCTCTACACTTAGCAGCTTGGAACCTGAGTACTTTGAATTTGTGAATATGGACATCCCTGTGGAATGCAGAGAAGTATTAGCAAAGGCTAGAGCTCCCTCTACTGTAAAAACTTACAAACTCAAATGGAAACGCTTTTGTTCCTGGTGCAGTGATGTCAAAATTCATCCTATCCATTCCAAGCCTGAACAACTACTACCTTTCTTTTTGGATGTATGACGTTACAACGCACACTATTACAACGCATGCACTTACAACGCATTTTTTACAACGCATAATCCATTACAACGCATGACATTACAACGCATGACACTACAACGCATTTTTAAAAAATACCTTTACAACGCACTACCATTACAACGCATACTACCTTTACAACGCATACCATTACAACGCATAATATTAAATTACATTTAAGGTAAGTATTAGATAGTATAGGGGTAAAAATTACTATTCTAACTCCAGGGGGTGCAACAGTAGGGTAAGTGTTGGATAGTGTAGGGGTAAAAATTACTATTCTAACTCCAGGGGGTGCAACAGTAGGGTAAGTGTTGGATAGTGTAGGGTTAAAAATTACTATTCTAACTCCAGGGGGTGCAACAGTAGGGTAAGTGTTGGATAGTGTAGGGGTAAAAATTACTATTCTAACTCCAGGGGGTGCAACAGTAGGGAAAGTGTTGGATAGTATAGGGGTAAAAATTACTATTCTAACTCCAGGGGGTGCATCAGTAGGGTAAGTGTTGGATAGTATAGGGGTAAAAATTACTATTCTAACTCCAGGGGGTGCATCAGTAGGGTAAGTGTTGGATAGTATAGGGGTAAAAATTACTATTCTAACTCCAGGGGATGCATCAGTAGGGTAAGTGTTGGATAGTATAGGGGTAAAAATTACTATTCTAACTCCAGGGGGTGCATCAGTAGGGTAAGTGTTGGATAGTATAGGGGTAAAAATTACTATTCTAACTCCAGGGGGTGCATCAGTAGGGTAAGTGTTGGATAGTATAGGGGTAAAAATTACTATTCTAACTCCAGGGGGTGCATCAGTAGGGTAAGTGTTGGATAGTATAGGGGTAAAAATTACTATTCTAACTCCAGGGGGTGCATCAGTAGGGTAAGTGTTGGATAGTATAGGGGTAAAAATTACAATTCTAACTCCAGGGGGTGCATCAGTAGGGTAAGTGTTGGATAGTATAGGGGTAAAAATTACTATTCTAACTCCAGGGGGTGCATCAGTAGGGTAAGTGTTGGATAGTATAGGGGTAAAAATTACTATTCTAACTCCAGGGGGTGCATCAGTAGGGTAAGTGTTGGATAGTATAGGGGTAAAAATTACTATTCTAACTCCAGGGGGTGCATCAGTAGGGTAAGTGTTGGATAGTATAGTGTAATATTATGCGTTGTAATGGTATGCGTTGTAATGGTAGTATGCGTTGTAATGGAATGCGTTGTAAAGGTAGTTTTTAAAAATGCGTTGTAGTGTCATGCGTTGTAATATCATGCGTTGTAATGGATTATGCGTTGTAAAAAATGCGTTGTAATGGTAGTGCGTTGTAAAAGTTGCGTTGTAAAGGTTGTTCCCCTTTCTTTTTGCACCTCGCAAAATCAGGCCTGTCATATTCTACCCTTAAGGTCTTTTTAGCAGCGATCTCACGATTCCGCCAAGATGGCTCGAACTCCCTTTACTCGTCAAGAGTAATGAAACAATTCTTCAAGGGACTGTTTCGTATGTTTCCTCCGATACGTCGGCCTCCTCCTCCTTGGCATCTAAACATGGTATTGGCGCAGCTGATGAAATCGCCTTTCGAGCCTATACATAAGGCCAGCCTCAAACATGTCACCTGGAAGACTTCTCTTCTCCTGGCGCTTACATCCTCTCGCCGGGTCAGTGACTTGCAAGCCTATACCATTAGCCCTCCTTTTCTTCAATTTACTAAAGACTCTGTTCTGCTTCGCACCAATCCGGCCTATATCCCGAAGGTGCCATCTGATTTCCACCTCAATCAGCCGGTTGTTTTGAAAACATATTTTCCTAATCCTCAGACGTTTGCAGAAAAGTCACTTCATTCTTTAGATATCAAGAGATGTCTCAAATTCTATCTGCAGAGAACTGCCGCCATTCGAAAAACTGACCAACTCTTTGTCGCCTACGGGCGCATGCGGCAAGGTCATCCTGTCACCAAACCATCTATAGCACGTTGGATATCCTCTGCTATTGCCTTTTGCCATCAACAAGCAGGAAAACCTCTCGCTGCTGCTGTGAAAGCGCACTCCACAAGAAAGGTTTCTTCTTCCACTGCGCTGTTTGCTGGAGTTCCTCTTCAAGCCATCTGTAAAGCGGCGACATGGTCCAGCAGACACACCTTTACGAGACACTACTGTCTGGATGCTGCAGACAACACGGATACAGCTGTGGGACAGGCAGTCCTTCGTAATCTTTTTAAATAAGGTGAGCCTCTGTTGCTTCCCTCCTCCTGCATACAAGGTACTTTTATTTCTTTATATAATTATGTATAAGATGTTATAAATATATATATATATATATATATATATATATATATCTAATATATATAGATAGACATCGATTTTATGCATATAATCTTTGCACTGTCTATACTACTATCTGGCTTCTTCTGTACCTTGTATTATTCTGCTACTACTGCTCACTACTCTTATTCAAGCATGTGAATCTATGAAAGACACCCCAATACTGGAAAAGAACAAAAGTTACTTACCTGTAAACTGTGGTTCTCCAGTATTGGTGTCTTTCATAGATTGACATGCGACCCACCCACCTCCCCTCAGAGGCTCTTCCTTGTATTTGACTTTATGTCACTCTTGTGCTACGAAAATCTGAGAGCCTGAGTCTCTGGGGAGAGGGTTCTAGAGGGTGCGGACGCCTGATTGGCTGGATTTGACCTAGAACATAACGACAGTGATATGTTACAAAGGTGACAAGTTGTCTATCCATGAAAACTCTATGGTTTTTTCTTTCCTGTAGGCCTAATAGGCTTATGTTATTACTACATTGCTTTGTTATGTACCGTGGGACTCCCACTTCGACGACGGGGAATATTCAAGCATGTGAATCTATGAAAGACACCAATACTGGAGAACCACAGTTTACAGGTAAGTAACTTTTGTTCATCCTCATCTGGTGTTTCAAATGCTATTCCATCCGGTGTACAGAAAATTGTACAATTCATCTTGCACAACAGGTCCCTACCTAACAAATTCACTGGACTAGTGTCACAAACTATAAATCTGTGCATATCTGAAAATTTCCCTATTCTTACCCTTACTGGTTCAGTAAGACGTGTCTTGATTTGTGTATTAGCTACACCTACTACTTGGATTGCTTCATCCGAGAGAGGAAGATTTCTAATATCTGCTGACCTGACAGTTGATCTCGTCGCTCCTGTGTCTACTAAAAAAGTAACACTTTCTTCATTTATTTTCCCATCTACAAATGGTCCTGCCTGGTCTATTTCTAGAGTTGCACCAAGTATGCACTCTTCCTCCTCTCTTCGGCACCGTCAACAATCACCTTCAGACTCACTCCCTTAATTCTTTAACCAATACTGTTGTATCGGGTTAGAACGCCTTGGTTTGTTTACCTGCTCATCATTGTAGAATCCCGAGTCCTGATTGTACTTTTGGGACCCTCTATTCTGCGGCAAGGGCGGTCTTGGCTCTTGACTCTGCTGTTTAACAACCTTCTGCTGTTGCTGCTGATGATTACACCCCTCAGTCTGCACCTGTTGATTTAATGGTTTACTCTCGTTATTCACTAATGGTGGATTGGTACACTCGGATCTCCAATGTCCCAGTTGACCACAGTTGTGGCACGGGAACTTTTTCTTCGCCTCTTCTAAATTCCCCTTTCCTTTCCCTACATATCTGGGCCTATTCCCTGGATTATTTGCCTGTTCCACCAACTGTGCTTCTTGTCTCTCCGCAACTTTCACCTGTGCCCACATTGCTTTTTCTTTCAGCTTTCTCTGTTTTGCTTCAATTTCATCACTGAAGTATTTTGCATGTCTCAGAATCTCATCTATTTTCTTACTCTGCCAGTCCACTGTATGCTCACGAATTCTCTCACTCATCTCAGGTCTCAGGCCATATACAAATCTGTATACAAAATGACTCAAATCCTTGTCACCCAGGTGTTCATCTCCACTAAACTGTTTGAAAGCCAGTATCAGCCTTTCATAAAAAGCATGAACAGATTATTTTGCTTCCTGATGTGTTCGATCTATCTTAACCCAGTCTGTCTCTTTTGGAGGTACTTTATTTTTCAGGAATACAATTACCTGATCGTATTTTTTCATTACCTCTAGATCTGGTGCTCCTGTTTTCGGATCTCTTGGATATTCCACAGCAGGCCAATTTACAACTATTTTACACTCAGCCCACAAGTCTGCTGGAACAATTATATCAAACAGACTATTCAGATCAATCCACAGCACCTTCGATAATTTCACAAACCTGTCTACCTGCCTATACCACTCGACGGGCTTTTCTCTCAATCGAGGGAAATCATTTGTAAATGATAAAATATCCTGTCTAGTCCATGGAACATGTACATATCCTCCTCCAGGTATTTCTCTCATAGGATAAGCATCCACTGTTTTCTCTTTTTCTCTCACAGGAAATGCTGAATAAGTCCTGTCCACTGATTCTTCCCTTTTCTTGTACCACCTGTCCTTCCATTTTTCTACATCACCCCATTTCCGTAACAGGGAAATAATTTCCTTAATCTGCCCTGTTCTGCCAGCACCATTCAGATTCTCAATATCTTTGTCCGTGAAATCCATCCTGTAGGACTTCTGCAAAGCTTTCACCTTATCCATGTCAACTCCTTGTTCACTCGCTATTGCTCTTAACCTGTCATGTGTACTTTTAGCCCTCCAGGTGATAATCTTGCACATAAATAACAACTCTCCATCATGATGGTTTTTCAGTATATCTGTAGGAATTGTTCCTGCAATAAGCTCCTCTAATTCGATGCGCAACCTGGCTACATCAACTGCTTGAGAATCTTTCTCTTTCTTTTGAAGAACTTTCAACCAATCATTCAAATCTTCAGCTGTTATTTCCGTAGACTTTTTCACTGCAACCACTTTCTCCGACATCCTTTGTGGTTCCAAAATCGGCATCCCTGAACAACTAGTATCACTAGTATCCAATCTTGAATTAGGCTGCACCTCTAATCCTCCACTACAGGTATCATGTCTTGACTGTCTCAAATCACCTCCTTCTGTCCTTTTCCCTGACTCTCCTGAAGGACCAGCGAAACTTGTTAATTTATTCCTGTGAGAAAGTGGCTCTGTATATACTGTTCCCTAATAGGTACAGGGTGTACAGAGTCCACAGTCCCCCAGAGGCTGATAGAGGTCAAAGTTAGGTATGACCTTACTCTCAAAAGTGGTAGCTTGGTCGAGCAGTAAGGCAGTACCAGAGGACAGTGTAAAGCATTTATTGTACACACTCAGTCAGCAAATGGTTTCACACACTCAATAACTGAACTCTAGGCCAATGATTTGTATATATAAAATATATGCTTGTTTTATTTTTAGAACCACAAAGGGGGTAAAAATATACTTTCTCAGAATGAGAGGTTGAATATAAATACTTTTGTTTCAAGCAATAAATTTGTGTAAACAGTCACAGTTGGTTGCAATAAACAATCCTATTTCCTAAACATAACAATGCATTGAGCTCAATGGTAAATTTAGGTTATTTGTAATAAATTACTTTTCAGATTACTTTTGGAATTCCAGGTCTGGATCCTAGAACCAGCCTGGGGTCAGTATTCAGAATCAAGTGATGAAAGTCGACTTAATAACTGTAATGATTTTTAAATAATATTTAGCTATTTCAAAAGTTAGCACTTAGAAAATATTTCACAGAAAACATTCAATGGATCTCTATGGCAAGAAATTCAAATTGCAGGTAGAGTACTTAATCGTTACTTTAGTAATCCAGGACTGGGTGCCTAGGCCCAGGACTGGGGTCCTTATCAAAAGCAGGTAAGTAATTTCGTTTGCAGAAATGGTACGATTTTAAAAGAATATTTCAAATTTGCAAAAGTAGACACTTAGAAGAAATTTCACAGAAAAGCAGACAATGGTTTCCTATGGGAGAAAAATGAGTTGGAAGTAAGTATAGTTGTGAACACTTTTCAGAGTCAGGGCTGGGCACCAAGATCCAGCACTGGGAGCTCACCTAGGAGCAGGTGAGTAAATTCGTTTTTGTCACTTGGCTGATTTTTGGTGAATTTTTGCAGTTTTGAAAAGTTCACACTTAGAAGATTTTTGAAGAAAAAGCCAGTCAATGTTACCCTATGAGGAAAATGAAGTTAGCGGTTTAAGGGTAAGTACTCGACTGGTAGTGTTGAAATTCCGGGCATGGACTCAGGGGTCCCCCAGTGTCAGGTAAGTACAGTTGGTTCACCCTCAGCGGTTTCAGGACGGCCGGGTGCAGAGAGAGTTGGGCCCAATGTTATCCTATGAGGGATAGGGGGGCCTTGGTTGGTGGCTGCTGTCTGGCAAGCCACGCGGCTGTGGGAGCTGGGCTCCTGGTCACTTACTCAGGGCAAGTGGGGAAGTAGGTTAGAGTAGAGAGGGCACTGCCAGGGCCACTCGGGCGGCTGGGTGCAGGGTGCTTTTGAGCCTTAGGGCGCTCAATGGAAATCAATGGGAATGTTCCGGTTTGGAAAGAGGCTGCAGGCTCGGGGACGAGGATGTTTCAGGTGCCACCACCACTTCGAGAGGTAAGTTGGGTAGTTGTAGGTTAGGTGGGTACCCCGGGATTGGGCACAGGGGGTCGCAGGGCGCCGGGTGCAGGGGTGCCTTTTGACGTCGGGAATCTTACCCTCTGGTTGATCGCGGCTGGGGTGGCACTTGGTTCTGAGGCTGCAGGCTTCTTCCGGGATGTCGAGGGGGGTCCTTGGGTGCCGGACTCTGGGTCACAGTCGCCGTGGGGTCGTCCTCTGGGTCTTTGTCCACTCCGGCACTGGCCAGGCTTGGCTGGTGCAGAGTGTGTTGGGTCCGCGGTCCCGGGCTGGTGCCAGGGATAGCAAGTAGGTTTCTTGAGTAGAGCCTCTACTCGTGGGAGTCCCAGGGGCTTAGAGCTAAAGGGTAGCCAGGTCCTCCGGGGTTGGTGAGGTTGCTGGCCACGTGGGATGCCGCGCTGGTGCAGGTTCGAGAGTCGACAGGCCGGTAGGGCTGGGGCCAAAGCAGTTGGTGTCTTCTTCTCTTTTTAGCAGCTGCAGGGCAGGTCTTTGTTCTTCTTGCTCTTCTTGTCGTTTTTCTATCTGGAATCTCAGGAAGGAAGGTTCAGGGGGCCCCTAAATACTAGATTTAGGGGCGTTACAGGTAGGTGAAGGCCAGGGACCAATGGGTCCTTGTCCTGGGGTGGGTACACCCCCTATCCTGCCTCTCTCCTGTGGGAGGGGGGCAGTAGCCTAATCCTGATAGGGTAGGGCCTCCCATCTCCAAGATGGCGAGAGCCCGGAGATGTGCTTCACCTCGCCTCCCCCACCTGAGGGGTGGGGTGGGCAGGCTGGCACATCCCCTGTCCTTGTATGGGGTTTCCGGCCAAGCTTCCCGCCAGAGTGGGGGGTTGCAGTGGCCTGGGGAAACTCCAACTGGCGGCATGCCTTTGAAGCTTCCCTTTGCTCATCCTGGGGGAGGAGATTTCTCACCTCACCCAGGATGTGCATTGTTGCAGGCCCGGGAGAGCAGGGGCTCTCCCACCCAGGGGTCCAGCAACGTGTCTGCTGTGTGGCAGCCTGGGCAGCCTCAGAGCAGACGTGGATTGCAAGTTAGCTGTAAGGGGGCATCTTCTAAGATGCCCTCTGGGGTGCTTAGTACATTAAATCCTACACTGGCATCAGTGTGGGTTCAATGTGCTGAGAAGTTTGATACCAAACTTCCCAGGCTTCAGTGTTGCCAATATGGTGCTGTGGAGCTCGTGTTTGACAAGCTCTCAGCACCATGTATTCTTAAGTGACAGCACTGCACTTACAGTGCCCAGGAATGGACCCGGGTACTGTAGGGGCACAGGGCTCCTGCTCCTGTGCCCACACCATAGGCGTAATGCACCCAGCTAGAGGGGTGGCTGACATATGCCTTGGCAGTGTAGGTGATGGGCATGGTACACAGTGATGGGTGCCATGTCGACTCTTTGTTTTGTCCTGCACCCAGACACTCAGCCTGCAAGGGCAGTGTGTGTGTGTAAGGGTACAGGGCCTCTGAGGGTGGCACAATGAGTGCTGCAGCCCTTAGAGGCCTTCCCTGGTCACAAGGCCCTGGGTACCTAGGGTACCATTTACTAGGGGCTGACATGTGGCTAGGGTTTGCCAATTTGGAGTTTGTGTGGTTTAAGGAAGGAACATAGGCCCTGGGCACCTGATTGGCAGGAACCCAGGGTACACTCAATCGAAGTACATTCAGCAATTTAGCAAAAAGTGGGGGCATACCATGCAAGAAAGATGGCACTTTCTCACACAACCCCCCCCCAAACGAAAGGTGATGAGACTAACCTTGTCCTATGGAGTCTTCATTGTCTAAGTGGAAGAACCTGGAAAGTCCATCTGCATTGGCATGGGCAGTCCCTGGTCTGTGTTCCACTTCAAAGTCCATTCCCTGTAGGGAGATGGACCACCTCAGTAGTTTTGGATTTTCCCCTTTCATCTGCATTAGCCATCTGAGAGGTCTGTGGTCAGTTTGAACTAGGAAGTGAGTGCCAAACAAGTATGGCCTCAGCTTCTTCAGGGACCAAACCACAGCAAAGGCCTCCCTCTCAATGGCACTCCAACGCTGCTCTCTAGGGAGTAGTCTTCTGCTTATAAAAGCAACAGGTTGGTCTTGGCCTTCATCATTGGTCTGGGATAGGACCGCTCCTATCCCTAGCTCAGAGGCATCAGTCTGCACTATGAACTGCTTGGCATAATCTGGAGCTTTGAGAATTGGTGCTGAGCACATTGCTTCTTTTAGGGTGTCAAAAGCCTTTTGACAACTAACTGTCCAGTTAACTTTCTTGGGCATTTTCTTGGAGGTGAGTTCTGTGAGGGGGGTCACAATGGACCCATACCCCTTCACAAACCTCCTGTAGTACCCAGTCAAGCCAAGGAATGCCCTGACTTGGGTCTGGGTTGTTGGAGCTATCCAGTCCATGATGGCCTGGATTTTGGGTTGTAAGGGCTGTACCTGGCCTCCACCTACAAGGTGGCCCAAGTACACCACAGTGCCCTGCCCTATCTGGCATTTGGATGCCTTGATAGTGAGACCTGCACTCTGCAGAGCCTCTAAAACCTTCCCAAGGTGGATCAGGTGATCCTGCCAGGTGGAGCTAAAGACAGCAATATCATCAAGATAAGCTGCACTAAAGGACTCCAACCCAGCCAGGACATGGTTCACCAACCTCTGGAAGGTGGCAGGGGCATTCTTTAACCCAAAGGGCATCACAGTAAACTGATAATGCCCATCAGGGGTGGAGAATGCTGTTTTTTCTTTTGCTCCTGGGGCCATGCCAATCTGCCAGTACCCTGCAGTTAAGTCAAAGGTACTGAGAAATTTGGCAGCCCCCAATTTGTCTATCAGTTCATCTGCTCTTGGGATAGGGTGAGCATCTGTCTTGGTGACAGAGTTGAGCCCTCTATAGTCCACACAGAACCTCATCTCTCTCTTTTCACCCTGTTGATGAGGTTTGGGGACCAGAACCACTGGGCTAGCCCAGGGGCTCTCTGAAGGCTCAATGACCCCTAACTCCAGCATCTTGCTGACCTCAGCTTTGATGCTTTCCTTGACTTGATCTGACTGTCGATAGATTTTGTTCTTGACAGGTGCACTGTCACCAGTGTCCACATCATGGGTACACCAGCTTGTCAGACCAGGGGTCAGGGAAAAGAGGCTAGCATATTGTTGCAAGACTTGCTTGCAGTCAGTCTGCTGTTGGGCAGAGAGGGTGTCTGAGAAAATCACACCATCTACTGACCCATCTTTTGGGCTGTAGGATAGGAGGTCAGGGAGTGGCTCGCTCTCTGCTTCCTGTTCTTCATCAGTCACCATCAGCATGGTGATGTCAGCCCTATCATTGTAGAGTTTAAGGCGGTTCACATGGATGACCCTTTTGGGTGTCCTGCTAGTGCCCAGGTCAACTAGATAGGTGACCTCACTCTTTCTCTCTAGGATAGGGTAAGGGCCACTCCATTTGTCTTGGAGAGCCCTTGGTGCCACTGGCTCCAAAACCCACACCTGTTGCCCTGGTTGAAACTCAACCAGTGCAGCTTTTTGGTCATACCAGTGCTTCTGGAGCTCCTGGCTGGCCTCAAGGTTCTTGGATGCCTTTTCCATATACTCAGCCATTCTGGACCTTAGGCCAAGCACATAGTCCACTATGTCTTGTTTGGGTTCCTGAAGAGGCCTCTCCCAGCCCTCTTTTACAAGACATAGTGGTCCCCTTACAGGATGACCAAACAGAAGTTCAAAGGGTGAGAAACCTACTCCCTTCTGTGGCACTTCCCTGTAAGCGAAAAGCAAGCATGGTAACAGGACATCCCACCTCCTTTTGAGTTTCTCAGGGAGTCCCATGATCATACCTTTCAATGTCTTGTTGAACCTCTCAACAAGGCCATTGGTTTGTGGGTGGTAGGGTGTAGTAAACTTGTACTGCACTCCACACTCTTTCCACATGTGTGTTAGGTAAGCAGACATGAAGTTGGAACCTCTGTCTGAAACCACCTCCTTAGGAAAACCCACCCTGGTGAAGACACCCAGGAGGGCCTTGGCTACTGCAGGAGCTGTAGTAGTCCTAAGTGGAATTGCTTCAGGGTACCTAGTAGCATGATCCACTACTACTAGAATGAATTTGTTCCCTGAGGCTGTGGGAGGTTCAAGTGGACCCACAATGTCCACACCTACTCTTTCAAAGGGGACCCCCACCACTGGTAGTGGAATGAGGGGGGCCTTTGGGTGGCCACCTGTCTTGCCACTGGCCTGACAGGTAACACAGGAGCTGACAAACTCCTTCACCTTTTGGTGCATCTGGGGCCAGTAAAAGTGACTCACTAACCTTTCCCAAGTTTTGGATTGCCCCAGATGTCCAGCTAGGGGGATGTCATGAGCCAAAGTTAGGAGGAACTCCCTGTACTTCTGTGGCACTACCACCCTCCTGGTGGCTCCAGGAGTGGGGTCTCTTGCCTCAGCATACAGTAATCCCTCTTCCCAATAAGCTCTGTGGGTACCACTGACATCTCCCCTGGCTTCTGAAGCAGCTTGTTGTCTCAGGCTTTCAAGAGTGGGACAGTCTCGCTGGCCCTGGCACAGCTCTTCCCTAGAGGGTCCCCCTGGGCCCAAGAGTTCAACCTGGTAAGGGTCAAGCTCCATGGACTCAGTTCCCTCAGGGGTATCTACATCCTCTCCAGGGGGAGAGGGGTTCTGAGTGTTTGGCTGTACAGAAGCTGGTCCCCCAGTCTCCTTGCCCTTCCTCTTGGTTGGTTGGGCCATTATTCCAGGCTCCAAACCTACTTTTTCACCCTTCCTCTTGCTCTGTGCTCTGGTTTGCACACACACCAATTCAGGGATGCCCAGCATGGCTGCATGGGCCTTTAACTCAACTTCAGCCCAGGCTGAGGTTTCCAGATCATTTCCAAGCAGGCATGCAGCTGGCAACTTTGGAGAGACCACTACCTGTTTCAGGCCAGTAACCCCCCCCCAGCCTAATGTTACCATGGCCAGGGGATGACTAGTGGTGACACTGTCAGCGTTGGTGACTGGGTAAGACTTCCCAATCAAGTATTGCTCAGGGGAAACCAGTGTGTCTTTCACCATAGTGACACTGGCACCTGTATCCCTCAGAGCTTCTACCCTAGTTCCATTTACCCAGGGGTACTGTAAGTATTTCTTTAAGTTGGGGGGCCACACAGCCACAGTGGCAAACTCCACTTCTCCCAAGGAGACTAAACTTGCTTCAGTGTGTTCCCAGATTTGCTCAGGGTACACCTCTGATCCCATTTGTATACTTGCTGCCCCAGGAGTGGCTGTACTGGGTGCCTTAGGGGCTTTGTTTTGGGGGCAAGATACAGTTAGGTGTCCCTGCTTCTTACAGGTATTACACCAGGCCTTTAAGGGATCAAAGTTCTTCCCCCTATATGGTTGGGGCACATAGGGAGTAGTTTGGGTCCCACCCACCTGAACAGGTTTTTGGGGCCCTTTGGAAGACTCAGACTTTTTATCTTGGGGATTCTCACCACCTTTCCCCTGGGGAGGTTTTGTGACCACCTTCTTTTGGTCACCCCCAGTGGTTGTCTTGGCCACCCTAGTCTTGACCCAGTGGTCTGCCTTCTTTCCCAATTCTTGGGGAGAAATTAGACCTAGGTCTACCAAATGCTGATGCAACTTTTCATTTGTGCAGTTACTCAAAATATGTTCCTTCATGAATAAATTGTACAATCCAGTAAAATCCTGCACACCATGTCCAGCTAACCAACCATCCAGTGTCTTCACTGAGAAATCTACAAAATCAATCCAGGACTGGGTCTGGGTTTTGTGAGCCCCCCTGAATCTAATTCTATACTCCTCAGTGGTGAATCCAAATCCCTCAATCAGAGCTTTCTTCATGAGGTCATAGGATCCTGCTTCTGGCCCAGAGAGAGTCAGAAGCCTGTCCCTGCAGTTACCAGAGAACAGTTCCCACAGGAGTGCCCCCCAGAGAGGTTTCTTTACTTTCCTGATATCACAAGCCCTCTCAAAGGCTGTGAACCATTTGGTGATATCATCACCTTCCTCAAATTTAGGGACAATCCCTTTGGGGATTTTAAGGTCAGAAGTTTCCTCCCTATCCTTGTTTTTATTATTGCTGCCACCATTGATGGGTGCTAAACCCATCTCTCTCCTTTCCTTTTCTAGAGCCAGGAGCCTGGACTCTAGATCTATTCTTTTGGCCAGCCTCACAAGGCTGTCCTCTTCACTGGGGGGTCCCCCAGTGTTGTCTCTGGGACCAGAGCCACCTGTGTGGTCTCTAGGTGCCCAGATGCTATGTCTTGAGTTGGAGGGTATGGGTGCCATCTCCTCCCTAGGGAATAGTATGGGGAGGTTGCTGTCCTCCTCCCCTGATTCCCTTTCCCCATCTGACTGGCCATCACCATGTTCAGATGGGTGGTCTTTAGCATACTCAGCCAGGAGCTCCTGGAGCCCTTGTTTGGTTGGATGCTGACCCATTTGTAAATTTTTGAGTTTACATAAGGACCTCAATTCCTTGAAAGACAAGTGTAAGTAAGGTGTGAGGTCGAGCTCCTCCACCAGGTCCATGTTATTATTATCACTAATAGCTGGGTTTGTTTGAGACATTCTAACCTGACAGTTCTAACCCTCTACCCTGACTATAGTGACTTTTATTTTTCTAAAATTCTAATGGGACTTAAGCAAGGCCCTAGCAAGACTTTTAGTAATTTTGGAAAAAACAATCAGAATTCTAAAGGCAATTTTTAAGAGTTCTGTCGTGTGATCAGATGGTAACCAAGTAGTCCAACAAATGCAAGTTTGTATCCCACCGCTGATCCACCAATGTGAGAAAGTGGCTCTGTATATACTGTTCCCTAATAGGTACAGGGTGTACAGAGTCCACAGTCCCCCAGAGGCTGATAGAGGTCAAAGTTAGGTATGACCTTACTCTCAAAAGTGGTAGCTTGGTCGAGCAGTAAGGCAGTACCAGAGGACAGTGTAAAGCATTTATTGTACACACTCAGTCAGCAAATGGTTTCACACACTCAATAACTGAACTCTAGGCCAATGATTTGTATATATAAAATATATGCTTGTTTTATTTTTAGAACCACAAAGGGGGTAAAAATATACTTTCTCAGAATGAGAGGTTGAATATAAATACTTTTGTTTCAAGCAATAAATTTGTGTAAACAGTCACAGTTGGTTGCAATAAACAATCCTATTTCCTAAACATAACAATGCATTGAGCTCAATGGTAAATTTAGGTTATTTGTAATAAATTACTTTTCAGATTACTTTTGGAATTCCAGGTCTGGATCCTAGAACCAGCCTGGGGTCAGTATTCAGAATCAAGTGATGAAAGTCGACTTAATAACTGTAATGATTTTTAAATAATATTTAGCTATTTCAAAAGTTAGCACTTAGAAAATATTTCACAGAAAACATTCAATGGATCTCTATGGCAAGAAATTCAAATTGCAGGTAGAGTACTTAATCGTTACTTTAGTAATCCAGGACTGGGTGCCTAGGCCCAGGACTGGGGTCCTTATCAAAAGCAGGTAAGTAATTTCGTTTGCAGAAATGGTACGATTTTAAAAGAATATTTCAAATTTGCAAAAGTAGACACTTAGAAGAAATTTCACAGAAAAGCAGACAATGGTTTCCTATGGGAGAAAAATGAGTTGGAAGTAAGTATAGTTGTGAACACTTTTCAGAGTCAGGGCTGGGCACCAAGATCCAGCACTGGGAGCTCACCTAGGAGCAGGTGAGTAAATTCGTTTTTGTCACTTGGCTGATTTTTGGTGAATTTTTGCAGTTTTGAAAAGTTCACACTTAGAAGATTTTTGAAGAAAAAGCCAGTCAATGTTACCCTATGAGGAAAATGAAGTTAGCGGTTTAAGGGTAAGTACTCGACTGGTAGTGTTGAAATTCCGGGCATGGACTCAGGGGTCCCCCAGTGTCAGGTAAGTACAGTTGGTTCACCCTCAGCGGTTTCAGGACGGCCGGGTGCAGAGAGAGTTGGGCCCAATGTTATCCTATGAGGGATAGGGGGGCCTTGGTTGGTGGCTGCTGTCTGGCAAGCCACGCGGCTGTGGGAGCTGGGCTCCTGGTCACTTACTCAGGGCAAGTGGGGAAGTAGGTTAGAGTAGAGAGGGCACTGCCAGGGCCACTCGGGCGGCTGGGTGCAGGGTGCTTTTGAGCCTTAGGGCGCTCAATGGAAATCAATGGGAATGTTCCGGTTTGGAAAGAGGCTGCAGGCTCGGGGACGAGGATGTTTCAGGTGCCACCACCACTTCGAGAGGTAAGTTGGGTAGTTGTAGGTTAGGTGGGTACCCCGGGATTGGGCACAGGGGGTCGCAGGGCGCCGGGTGCAGGGGTGCCTTTTGACGTCGGGAATCTTACCCTCTGGTTGATCGCGGCTGGGGTGGCACTTGGTTCTGAGGCTGCAGGCTTCTTCCGGGATGTCGAGGGGGGTCCTTGGGTGCCGGACTCTGGGTCACAGTCGCCGTGGGGTCGTCCTCTGGGTCTTTGTCCACTCCGGCACTGGCCAGGCTTGGCTGGTGCAGAGTGTGTTGGGTCCGCGGTCCTGGGCTGGTGCCAGGGATAGCAAGTAGGTTTCTTGAGTAGAGCCTCTACTCGTGGGAGTCCCAGGGGCTTAGAGCTAAAGGGTAGCCAGGTCCTCCGGGGTTGGTGAGGTTGCTGGCCACGTGGGATGCAGCGCTGGTGCAGGTTCGAGAGTCGACAGGCCGGTAGGGCTGGGGCCAAAGCAGTTGGTGTCTTCTTCTCTTTTTAGCAGCTGCAGGGCAGGTCTTTGTTCTTCTTGCTCTTCTTGTCGTTTTTCTATCTGGAATCTCAGGAAGGAAGGTTCAGGGGGCCCCTAAATACTAGATTTAGGGGCGTTACAGGTAGGTGAAGGCCAGGGACCAATGGGTCCTTGTCCTGGGGTGGGTACACCCCCTATCCTGCCTCTCTCCTGTGGGAGGGGGGCAGTAGCCTAATCCTGATAGGGTAGGGCCTCCCATCTCCAAGATGGCGAGAGCCCGGAGATGTGCTTCACCTCGCCTCCCCCACCTGAGGGGTGGGGTGGGCAGGCTGGCACATCCCCTGTCCTTGTATGGGGTTTCCGGCCAAGCTTCCCGCCAGAGTGGGGGGTTGCAGTGGCCTGGGGAAACTCCAACTGGCGGCATGCCTTTGAAGCTTCCCTTTGCTCATCCTGGGGGAGGAGATTTCTCACCTCACCCAGGATGTGCATTGTTGCAGGCCCGGGAGAGCAGGGGCTCTCCCACCCAGGGGTCCAGCAACGTGTCTGCTGTGTGGCAGCCTGGGCAGCCTCAGAGCAGACGTGGATTGCAAGTTAGCTGTAAGGGGGCATCTTCTAAGATGCCCTCTGGGGTGCTTAGTACATTAAATCCTACACTGGCATCAGTGTGGGTTCAATGTGCTGAGAAGTTTGATACCAAACTTCCCAGGCTTCAGTGTTGCCAATATGGTGCTGTGGAGCTCGTGTTTGACAAGCTCTCAGCACCATGTATTCTTAAGTGACAGCACTGCACTTACAGTGCCCAGGAATGGACCCGGGTACTGTAGGGGCACAGGGCTCCTGCTCCTGTGCCCACACCATAGGCGTAATGCACCCAGCTAGAGGGGTGGCTGACATATGCCTTGGCAGTGTAGGTGATGGGCATGGTACACAGTGATGGGTGCCATGTCGACTCTTTGTTTTGTCCTGCACCCAGACACTCAGCCTGCAAGGGCAGTGTGTGTGTGTAAGGGTACAGGGCCTCTGAGGGTGGCACAATGAGTGCTGCAGCCCTTAGAGGCCTTCCCTGGTCACAAGGCCCTGGGTACCTAGGGTACCATTTACTAGGGGCTGACATGTGGCTAGGGTTTGCCAATTTGGAGTTTGTGTGGTTTAAGGAAGGAACATAGGCCCTGGGCACCTGATTGGCAGGAACCCAGGGTACACTCAATCGAAGTACATTCAGCAATTTAGCAAAAAGTGGGGGCATACCATGCAAGAAAGATGGCACTTGCTCACAATTCCCAACATATTGGACCATCAAACCACTCTCACCCGTCCTCTGCTTATCAAAAATAGGCATAACCGGACCTATGGTTACAGGCACCGTAACAGCTTCTAAATTCTTTGTCAGCTCCCTAATCTTTTCAGTCAGCTCAGATGTAGTGCTGGCTAATTCTCTTGTAGTCTCGTCACCACATCGATTCTCTCTCTCTCTCTCTCTGAAAGAGCTACCACTTTTTAAATCAGGTGTCACAACTTCTGTCTCAATGATACGTAAAGTATCTCTTATTGAAGTAGCAACTGGTGTGCTCTCTTCTGGTTCTGGTCTATATGGAGGTGGTCTCTTGTAAATCATGTCGTCCAAGACCTCATCCTCATAATCATTAACTCCATACCTTTTCACTTCTGCTTCAGGAACCCTTCCTGTTTCCTTTCTTCCTTCCTTCTCTTCAATTGCCCTCATAGGATATAATCCTTCTGTCATGCTAGCATCTCGCCATCTCCTCATTCGATCATGATGAGTTTCACGATCATATTTCCTCCCAAACATATACCTATAGTTGCCTCCAGACCTCTGTTTTTCTCGCTCATGTACTTCATCTTCCCATTCCACCAACGCCTCAAACTGTGTCGGCCTTGGTCTTGGGTCAAGACACAACATCTTCTCCCGTAAATTTCTCAACACGGCCATATTAAATGAACCATGTTCCGGGAAAGCCAAAACACCATCTTCCTTAGTATACCTAGCCCAGTTCTCCAACCATATACAGGTATGATACCCATATCTCGCAACCATGAAGGATGCAGGAGTTTTCGTTAGAGGTAACAATTCACCTTCTCTTGTTTTAATGTCTTTATCCTTGTCAAACCATCTTTTTATTTTACCGAACAAGGATTTCTTCTTTTTCTCCTCTTGGTAATACATTTTAGCGTTTACCAAAACTTTGTAATCCCTTCCGTAACACAACTGTACGATACGATATTTTGTCCAATAACAGCGCGACTTACACCAACGCACCAATCCTGGAGCGTCTACGTCACCCTGTATTCCTTCCAATCCCTACGCGGCTCACACCAACGCACCAATCCCAGCGCGAGCACTGTTCTGATCCACTACCCAATCAGAGCGCGGTCTGTATGACGTCACCAGTCGCTGACTGCAGCTTCTGCTCTGTCTCCTGTCACTCGTCTACCCCTCCTTTACAAAACCTTCTCAGTAGACTTCGTTTTAAATTTCTACAAAATGTATTAGTTACAACATTAAAACATCTCCATTGTCTGTTTCGCTAACCACAGAATAGTAAAGAAAATCTTTTTCACAAGAATCCCGTCTTTCCCTGAAACAGCACTCACTTCTGCTCCACTACGGAATTAATACTCTCGTTGACATAGTAGCACATCCCTCTACTCTGCCCTTCTAACATGCATTCATTAACTGTTTCCTCTAGGACTGTTCCAAAGAGTCTTACAATCAACTAAATGCTCATACATTCACGCACTTTCATACAAGAAAATGTAGTACATACACACAGAATCCTGCTTTTTCCGAGAACAGCAAACAGTCTGCCCTACTACAGAATTATAACACACGTTAACCAAGCAGTGTATACCTCTGCCCAGTCCTTCAAACAAGATCAGAGAATACCTATTACTTCTCCAGCGGTAAGCTTTAACGGCAAACCTTACGGATCCCTGGGACTTAAGACCAGAGTTTCACAGATAACCTTCGCTACCATACGCACTTCTTTTATACCGGAAATATGTCCCTAATAGTAACACACGACGATGTCACTGATTCCGAACCCAGACAATGTGACGCGCAACTTCAATTGTCACACGTTTCTCCTGCATACGTACAGGACCAACAATCCCGTCTTTCCCGAGAGCAGCATACACTTCCCTCTGCCCTACTACGGAACTGCCACCAGCTCCCAAGTTCCAGAAGCACTACATAAAACTCAATACGATGACTTCAACATATAGTATTAGTACATATACCAACATCAATCAATAATCAATGAATCAAAAAGCCAATGTACAAGCAATCTAATCAGATCAAGACAATAATCAAAACCATTACTCTGCTACCAGGAAATTGCTGCAGATCAGGGCATACAAATTCTCCCTACTTCCACGGATAGAGTAATTTCACAGATACACGCACATGCACTCATCATACACTTGGGCCCATTTCACTAACATACACTCGATTACTCTATTATCACTGGTCATGAGAGAAACTCCTGAAACACCCTGTATCTACAGTAAGGTCAATGCGACCAGATTGTTACTGTCCTGAGTCATGATTTTAAACAACAATAATCACATTAGAGTATTCAACAAATGACAAGAAATAACCACCAACACTGTAATTCAAATAATGGTATTTTTATCTAAAATTAGTTCAAATGAAAGTCAATCAATAGCAAAATCAATCATTATTCTCATAGTTACCTATTCTAGCTAAATGTCATAAATGGGTCAGGACAGGTCTCTCAGTAAAGTCTCCCGAGTCGCCGTCCTCACAGCATCGATTCTCACCAACGCAGGTTTGGGAAGAAGTGGCCTCAGACCCTCTCTAGTCTAACAATATTTATAATAGAACTTGCAAAATAAAGCAACATAAAAAATTCTAAATGTTCATTGAATCACCAAGCGAAACGAGCAGGAAAGGATGTTGCATTGCAACATTTGTAAGAACCTCCGCTCAGAAAAATCACAAAAATAAAAAGACGGAAGAAGGAAACTCGAGTTTTGCAAAAGATACTTTCATGAATAAATTTCCTCGGAACCATAGCGAAGCCACCACTGTAATCACAAAGTTCATTGTGGCTCTCTTTCCTCCAAGGACAGTTGGAAGCTTGCCTGGAGTCGCTGTCATCACGGAAACTTTCAAAACTCCTGCAGAAGCCATGGTCAGGTGACTTTCAACCATGTTCAGCAAGGCCTTCTGACATATTCACATTCACTCGAGTGCAGGCTGTAAACGGCAGCCATCTTGTTCTAGGCCAAAACGGACCATCTTAATTGAAAGAAACACAAACAACGTTACTACATCATTGCAATGATTAAACAGTGTTAATTCCCACTAATACCCTTATGTGTATGTAATTAACTAGCCATCTGCAACATAAATAAGCATTAGCACACGTTATTGTTTAAAAAGCATCAACACAAAACAAATAGCACACTTATATGAAATAACTGCACATATTATTAAGCAATATATATGCATTCCCACGTGTAGTTTCTCTTGTTAATAATATTGGTTAGTCAAAGTTTCTCACAAAACCAATAATTATCGATTATAGATTAATGATTTAAGTTATGACTTATAGACAAAACTGGAGCTTAAAACTCAATAAATTTTCAACAGAAAACCCTGCTCCAGCACAGTGCCATCCACGCCGAGATAGAAAGGGATAAAGTCTTTTGCATTTCTACAGCAAAGTCTTTAAGCATAGGATTAGAACAGTGCTATTCATGCCGAGCTGTAAAATGGGCAAAGCCTTTTACCACTGCCAATCTGAAATGAATATGAGCTGCTTTCCACCTAAACTTGAGAACTACCCAGAGTGCTCTGCTTCTTTTTTGAATAATTAATATATATATAATATATATATATATTTACTTTAAAACAATTATTAAACTTATAATTTTATAATTAAACATTTTTATAAAAATGTAACCAATAACATAAAATATATTTTAAAAAAACATTCTATTATAAATTGAAACATTAAACTATTTAAAAATCTTTAAACTTACATTTCCCACTCCAGTCAGTGCAACAGTAGGGTAAGTGTTGGATAGCGGAGGGGTAAAAATTACTATATCCACTCCAGTGAGTGCAACAGTAGGGAAAGTGTTGGATAGCAGAGGGGTAAAAATTATTATTCCCACTTCAGTGAGTGCAACACTAGGGAAAGTGTTGGATAGCAGTGGGATAACATTTACTATTTCCACTCCAGGGAGTGCAATAGTAGGGAAAGTGTTGGATAGCGGAGGGCTAAAATGTACTATTCCCACTCCAGTCAGTGCATCAATAGGGAAAGTGTTGGATTGCGGAGGGGTAAAATGTACTATTCTCACTCCAGTCACTTCAAAATTAAAAACAAACAAAATATCAATAACAAAATTAAAATATTTTAGAAAAAAGTAAATAAACAAATATATAAATATGTTATAAATAAAAATGTATTTAATATCAAAACTAAAACCATATTATAATGTTGAATATCTATCACAAATACATACAAATAGTGTAGTAAATAAAATAAAAATAAAAATTTCAAACAAATAAATATTTTTATTTAGAAATTATTTACAAAAATATTAATTATTACATAAATTTAGACTGTTTACTCTCTACCCTCTAACACCACACAACTCACAACCCACATTGAAAATAAAAATAAATGTATTTGCATAGTGGACATAATTAATATTCAACTACACAAATATTAATTAAAAAACAAATTAAAACACATACGATTTAATTAACTTCCCAGCCTTTACAACTATAATCCCCACAACCCACACCTAAAATTTAACTGTATTACACAATAAAAAAAGAAATTACATTAAATAACTAATAGTATTTGGGGGGCCCAAGAGGGCGGGCTAACAAGATGGCCGAACTGTACTGAGGCTCCGTCAGTCCTGGAGTAAATATCTATAAATTATCCCGAATCCGCAGGGTAATCTCACTGTGCTTTGCCCCAACAAGCAGCGGAAGGTTGGCAGGAGCGGCGCTAATCGTTTGAAGCGAGCCTGAGACTGCGGCGAACCTGCCGGGCGCTGCGCAAACCGGCAGCCTGTGCAGCGCGGTGCTACCGGCTGGGCCGGGGGAGGTAGGGGCCCGCTCATGCCTGCGGAGGTCGCGAGACTGTGCCAACGTGGGATTGCCTGGACACGGCCACAACGACCCCGCGACACGCTCGTGGCCACCCGCGTGAGGTAGCTGAGCCACTACGGAGCCTGCGTGACCGGAGGCCGCACCCGCATTTGCAGAGGCCGCCCCCGCAGGGGGCTCGAGGGCCGGCGCCATAATGGCCGCCAGAGCCCGGGAAGGAACAGGAACTGGTTTTCACCAGCGGGAAGCGCCGCAGGGCAGAATGCCCTGAGGCCCCCGCCCTCTCCCTACCAAGAACAATAGGAAGGGGAGATATAAGACGACGCTCCCCCCGGTGGCAGCCCACTTGCATATCGTGGGAGCTGGGGGAGCGGCGCCAAAGATTTTCGAATTGAAGATTTCGACTCGGAGCAGCTGCGGTATCCACCATCATGACGGAGAGAACAGGGGGTGCCAGGTGTCGGAGGACGACATGCACGAGGTGTTCCCACCCCTGCCGGGGCACAGAAGGTCGGGAGGGAATGGAGCGAAGCCGAGACACCCGGACACAACCCCCAGCTCCCCAGGCAGTATGACGAGGCTGGCAGCGCCGGAAGCGATGGCAGGGTAAGGGCTCGAGGAGCGAGGAGTGGCGGCGTCTCTGCCGGTCACCATGGCAATGTTGTAATAAATTGTCCTGCCCTGCCTTGGTTCTATGGCGCAATGGCGATGTGCGAGTTATGCAAGTGTAGGCAAAGGTTGCGGCTGTTATGAGGAAACATTTGCGCTATCCCGCTCAGCGTCCGCCGGACACGTGTTTACTGTGCGTAATTTTGAGAAGAAATGTAAGTGAATTCCATAAAAGAGTTCAGAGAGGGAGTGCCACAGACATGCACCTTGACGGAGACCAGTGGGCGCCGAAAGCGGTTAGAAGCGTGTAACTTACCCGGCATAGCGGTTGTTGTAGTGCGAGGAGTGCACCGGCAGCCAGGTATTTAATGCAAAGAGGGCACACAGAGCAAGGGCCGGTGCCGCCCCGCTGGGTAGTTCTTGATCATGCCCATGGTGCGAACCCCCAGGTACAGCAACGAGTGAACTTCTGCCAGCGAGCCTGAGCCGACGGAGAGTTTCACGCACAAGGTGAAGTTTTGTGTGGAGATTGCTTACAGGCGGCACGCGGTGTTTCAGCCCAGTGATAGAAGTTCCCAGACTGCCCACAGAGAGCCCCGGGGAGGTGGGAGAGGCGCCCAAAAAAGTATGTGAGGCATAACAACTGCCCCCAGAGAGCCCGCGGGGCGGGCAGAGCCCAGCTAGGGCTACGAACTGCTCTTTTCTTTCCCTGATACGTATATTTGCCTCACACAAGGGGCAGCTAGACAAGCTGGTGACCCCCTCCGCAGGGATATGCATCCCGTTAAGACCAATGGAGGTGTGAAGAGAGGGACACGGAAGGGCGCGCAGCAATACGAGTTAAAAGACCGAGCAGGAGCCGTAGCTCAGAGGCACTGTCGTCAGCCTTTGGTGTTGCAGGTCCCTAAGAGGCAAGGGTTCAATCCCCAGCAGTGGAGGCAAGGTCATCTCGGAAGGGCAAAATCTATGGCAATTGATTTTTCCTACGCTTAGCTCCAAAGAAGTAAAACCATCCCAAGAAGGACTGACAAAGAGGAAGAGGCCGGGAGCCGGGCACACCTGATGCGTCTTTTTAGGAGGCGCACGCATGCAAAAGGTCGGAGCCCTGCAGTGCATTGTTAATTTGTCAGGCAAGCTGTGCGTTTTATTCGTGTTTGGACGTAATCACTGCGTCATGTAGGATCGAATACAGGGGAGTGAATTTGTTTAATTAATTCAATCTCTGGCTGTTGCACACTGAAATTGTCCAGCCTCCCAGGTGAATGTTCTCCTCTTCCGTCCAGATCTTAGCAGCACCCTTTCAATAGGCATCACTAAATCTCCCCGTGCCTGAATGTCTCAAGTAAATGCGGGGCTCATGTAGAGCGCTCCGTCAATTTCGGGTCGTGTTCGCGCTATATAAATGTGCAAAAAAAAAAAAAAAAAAAGAAAAAAAAGTTTTGTCCCCATGTCTGAATGTGTAATGTAAATACGGTGCACATGTAAAGCGCTCCAATACCTTAGGGTCGAGTTTGCGCTATATAAATATACAACACGGTAATTGCGATAAAACACTTTAAGGTGCCGCCAGAGCTTGCAGGGCCACGAGGGTGCTGAGTGCTCGCAATTCTTTTCCTTCGAATTTATTGATACTCATCTATGAGTCAACAGCACCGTTGGAACGGGAGGTGCGGTAACCGTAAGCCGGGCAAGGCACTGCGGCAATGCCCCCTAGCGCCGGGCATAAGGGCACCATGGCGCGAGTACTGAAGCGCGATCCTGTCGGCAGGGAACGTATCACTGCAGGGTAAACAAGCCGACCGGCTCGTGGGTGATACGTTAGAACGGCGATAAAGTGGCACATAGGGCGCAAATGCCGATGCGGTAAGAAAAATTCAAGAAAGGCATGTTGTTTGTTTGTTCAAAAGGAACAGGTATGTGTGATGCAAATGGTGCCCAAGTGAAGCGCCCTGTGTGTGCGATATACAAGCCTGAAAACATGAGCTCCCTTCCAGTTGAATTCTCGGTGAAGCATATCGTTGGCAGTGACAGGCTGTACTTTCCAGACGAAATGGACCCGTCGAAGGTGTCAGCAGGGGCCGGCTTAACCTTCCTCAAATGGCACAAGTTTCTATTTACTTAAGCATTGATATAGCGCGAATTTTTCCCCGATGTTGGCAGTGAGCTGTACAATACCATTCTAACTCCGGGTGACCCAGGAGCATGGTTTGGGGAAAGTGAGTTAATTGGCAGAGCTGGCACCCAGCACTGATGGTGGCCACCCCTCCCTTTTGGTGATATCCGGGAGGGTTAACAACTAATTACAGTATCTCTGACCTTTCCGGTCCTCGGGAACACGTGTGGGCATGGCTGGAAATTATTCCGCCTGCAATTATCCGAGGGAGTTGAGAGAAACTCAGAACTTTCGGTAAATTACTTTGTCAAAAAAAAAAAAAAAAAAGAGAAAATGGGTGTGTCTGCCTTCAACGCGACTGGTGCCCCCGTAAGCGCTCTGAAAATGGGCTTGTAGGGGAGGGGGGTTTCAAAAGGCAGGCTTTAATTTTGTATCCAAAAAAAAAAAAAAAAAAAAAAATTACTTCCCTTGGATAAGCGGCATTAGCACGTTCTTATGTTCAAGGAACACGATCTATTGATTGCCGCCTTGGTTAGGGCAATCTGCAAGCTAAATAGTGCCCAGGGCGGCCTGGCACGTTGCGCAAAGGTCGCCCTTGGTTCTGCATTAAGGAACCCATAGCGATACGAAGGTTATGTTCCCTGGCAGGGCCTACTCGGTATTTCATCCTCCCACAGTTCGGTGGACTGGATGTAAAGGGAATGTCCGACGTGAAAATACCTCAACATAATACACAGTTGTGTTGTGGAGTGGACTCCGGTAACTTAAAGAAGCAAATGCACTTCAAATATGTGCAATGGACAATGTTTGGAAAACATATTATGCGCTTCATTGGGCGCGCATAATCATAAAAAAAAAAAAAAAAAAATGTAGGAAGAAGGAAAGGTTTAGCGGTAAACCAGTTGAGCTTGACATATTCACATTCACTCGAGTGCAGGCTGTAAACGGCAGCCATCTTGTTCTAGGCCAAAACGGACCATCTTAATTGAAAGAAACACAAACAACGTTACTACATCATTGCAATGATTAAACAGTGTTAATTCCCACTAATACCCTTATGTGTATATAATTAACTAGCCATCTGCAACATAAATAAGCATTAGCACACGTTATTGTTTAAAAAGCATCAACACAAAACAAATAGCACACTTATATGAAATAACTGCACATATTATTAAGCAATATATATGCATTCCCACGTGTAGTTTCTCTTGTTAATAATATTGGTTAGTCAAAGTTTCTCACAAAACCAATAATTATCGATTATAGATTAATGATTTAAGTTATGACTTATAGACAAAACTGGAGCTTAAAACTCAATAAATTTTCAACAGAAAACCCTGCTCCAGCACAGTGCCATCCACGCCGAGATAGAAAGGGATAAAGTCTTTTGCATTTCTACAGCAAAGTCTTTAAGCATAGGATTAGAACAGTGCTATTCATGCCGAGCTGTAAAATGGGCAAAGCCTTTTACCACTGCCAATCTGAAATGAATATGAGCTGCTTTCCACCTAAACTTGAGAACTACCCAGAGTGCTCTGCTTCTTTTTTGAATAATTAATATATATATAATATATATATATATTTACTTTAAAACAATTATTAAACTTATAATTTTATAATTAAACATTTTTATAAAAATGTAACCAATAACATAAAATATATTTAAAAAAAACATTCTATTATAAATTGAAACATTAAACTATTTAAAAATCTTTAAACTTACATTTCCCACTCCAGTCAGTGCAACAGTAGGGTAAGTGTTGGATAGCGGAGGGGTAAAAATTACTATATCCACTCCAGTGAGTGCAACAGTAGGGAAAGTGTTGGATAGCAGAGGGGTAAAAATTATTATTCCCACTTCAGTGAGTGCAACACTAGGGAAAGTGTTGGATAGCAGTGGGATAACATTTACTATTTCCACTCCAGGGAGTGCAATAGTAGGGAAAGTGTTGGATAGCGGAGGGCTAAAATGTACTATTCCCACTCCAGTCAGTGCATCAATAGGGAAAGTGTTGGATTGCGGAGGGGTAAAATGTACTATTCTCACTCCAGTCACTTCAAAATTAAAAACAAACAAAATATCAATAACAAAATTAAAATATTTTAGAAAAAAGTAAATAAACAAATATATAAATATGTTATAAATAAAAATGTATTTAATATCAAAACTAAAACCATATTATAATGTTGAATATCTATCACAAATACATACAAATAGTGTAGTAAATAAAATAAAAATAAAAATTTCAAACAAATAAATATTTTTATTTAGAAATTATTTACAAAAATATTAATTATTACATAAATTTAGACTGTTTACTCTCTACCCTCTAACACCACACAACTCACAACCCACATTGAAAATAAAAATAAATGTATTTGCATAGTGGACATAATTAATATTCAACTACACAAATATTAATTAAAAAACAAATTAAAACACATACGATTTAATTAACTTCCCAGCCTTTACAACTATAATCCCCACAACCCACACCTAAAATTTAACTGTATTACACAATAAAAAAAGAAATTACATTAAATAACTAATAGTATTTGGGGGGCCCAAGAGGGCGGGCTAACAAGATGGCCGAACTGTACTGAGGCTCCGTCAGTCCTGGAGTAAATATCTATAAATTATCCCGAATCCGCAGGGTAATCTCACTGTGCTTTGCCCCAACAAGCAGCGGAAGGTTGGCAGGAGCGGCGCTAATCGTTTGAAGCGAGCCTGAGACTGCGGCGAACCTGCCGGGCGCTGCGCAAACCGGCAGCCTGTGCAGCGCGGTGCTACCGGCTGGGCCGGGGGAGGTAGGGGCCCGCTCATGCCTGCGGAGGTCGCGAGACTGTGCCAACGTGGGATTGCCTGGACACGGCCACAACGACCCCGCGACACGCTCGTGGCCACCTGCGTGAGGTAGCTGAGCCACTACGGAGCCTGCGTGACCGGAGGCCGCACCCGCATTTACGGACTGCACGCCACCCAGAGGAAACCCCTGCGTGGGATACCGCTACGCAGGGCCGGGGATCCAGGCCCGCCACGCATGACAAATCACTCTTCTGAGACCCGGCTGTGGTCATCATCCCGACACCTGTGAAGGAGCCAGGTGCGGCGCGAGCCCGAAGGGGCTGAGAGACACCTCCGTGCTCCGTGTGCCGGACGGCGAACGGCAGCACGGAAAGCTGCAAGTGCCTGGGACATGGCTCGGGAACAAGCGGCCTCTACGCAGGGCCGGGGATCGCGGCCTACTGCCTCACAATAAATACCTTTGCTACTGCTTGCCCGAGAGTTACTGGTCGCGACCTGCGCTGGCTGAAGACATCAGGTACACCCTGCGGAAACTGAGGGACGCGGCGACACCCTGCGGGGAATAGAGCCCACTTGGGGACGCAACGCTGCAAGCTTGCAGCCTACCATCGTGACATTCCCGGCGGCCGCGGCGGGCCTCGCCTGTGTGGGACCTTCTTTTGTTGTGGGAATGTTGCATCTATTGTTCTCCAGCAGCCCTGTGACCCAGACTCACTCCGCTCTTCATATTGTAAGCGCCTCCATTCTAACACACCACTATACTTTAATATAGCACACTACCAGCACAAAGCATGGACGGCGCACCTTCAACAAGGGGCTGCTGTGAAGAAGGTTAAACAAGTTTTTTTTAGGTATATCGGGAGGGTTTAAGAGGGTGGGAAATGTACAAGGCAAGTTGGGGCCGCTGTTGTGGGGGGAATGTTGGGGTACCAAAGTAGGCATTGCTAGAATTGTAACGGACTTTAGGCTACCTATGTACAGAAAATACTTTGACATCCCCTTGACACTAGTTGATGGCAGGTGAGAAACAACGTGCAAACGCCCCTGCGCACATGGGACTCCTGGAAGGTTAGAGGGCTGGGTGACCCTAGAAAAAAAAGACATATATTGGCCTATCTGGACAGGCTTCATGTAAGCAAAGCTATGCTGTAGGAAACGCATACCCTTCCTACACAGCAGCCTCAGTTCGCGACTCGGTGGGCCTCCCACAGATACCTCTACTCGTACTCAGCCTACTCAAGAGGCACAGCAATCCTAATAAAACAAGCATTGGCTTAGCCAATAGGTCTCGCCTTTGGGACCTTATCAGTGTTTAGCTATGCAACAGTTGATGTTTTTGCACTATGGGTAGTAAAGTAAAATGTAGACATGTTAAATTGTAATATGGGGTGGTGTGATACAGTAAAGGCAGAAGGGAATTAAGCATATAAGCACCCAAGGATCCGATTCGGTAGAGCGAAGCAGATCATATGTATTTTTCTTTAAATGTGTTATTTTGTTTTAATTAACTGCCTAGCATATTTAGTATTTGTTTTTCCTTCATAACAATTACGTGTTATGTAACCCAGGGTGTGGCGTCTGCGGCCCACAGCGCTTCTGGACACAGTATTTAAGGCAGAAATGGGGGACGCGCTAAAAGCATTCCTACAGCTCAACATCAACTCTGTCCCCTCCCTGGCCACTGTTTGGGAGGCGCTGAATGTCACTGTTAGGGGACTCTGTATCACCAAAGCGGGGGGCATTCTTAAAGACATTCGAGCGACTATCGCCCGACTAGAACATCAGCTTAATCACCAGGAAGTAAGCACATACGCAGCATGCGAAGGTCCCGCTCTAGCCAAGGTACGCGAGCTACTTACAGAATATCAAACTGAAGCAGAACGGGAGTGTCTCTTCCGCAGTAAATACCACATGGCACGTCGGTATAGGGAGGGGGAATGGCCCGGCAAAGCGCTTGCAGAGACAATTCAGCCACCCAAAGCTGCGAACCATGTATTGGCTATCCGAGATAGGGAGGGCGAGATGCACAGAGATACCCCTGCCATAATGGCGGTTTTTACTGCTCACTAGCAAACGCTATACTCGACTTGCATGACACGGCAAGCTGAGACAGCGCAATATCTGCAGAAGATAGAACTAGCCTGGCTTAGTAATGGGCAGCGAGACTTCCTAGCGGCTGACTTCGCGGAGGAAGAAATTCGAGGGGCCATCATGCAGATAGGAAACGGGAAGGCAGCGGGGCCCAATGGCCTCACAATCTAATTTTATAAGACCTACATAGATACGCTTGCCCCCTTTCTGAAATTGGTGTATGAAGATGCGGCCCAAACGGGGACGCTTCCGCGCACCATTCGGGAGGCGATGTTGGTTTCGCTGTTGAAGCTGGGGAAAGTCCCCGATTCTACCGATTTATACAGGCCGCTGTCCTTAATCAACTGAGACGTCAAGATATTGGCCAAAGTGCTAGCCAATTGTCTCACGCTATTGATGGGCAACCTCATCAGGCCAGACCAAGGGGGCTTCATACCTGGTCAGTCCACCTTGCACAATTTACGGACTCGGTTCTCTATTATGCACGATATTGACCAGGAAGAACAGGCGGTGGCGGTCTTTCTAGATGCCACCAAAGCGTGAGATTCCCTGGAATGGGGATACCTATTTACAGTCTTAACGCATATGGGGTTTCCGCCCGGGTTCCTTATGTGAATCAAGTTGCTGTACCAACGCCACTGTGCCACTCTGCTCCTGAATGGAGAGCGCTCCCCGGCCTTCAGCATTTCCAGAGGTACGCGGCAGGGGTGTCACCTCTCGCCCCCGCTGTTTGCGATAGCAATGGAGCCGCTGGCTGCCATACTTCAGCAACACCACAAGAGGTATGCGCTGGATTACCCCACCAGGCCAGTCTTAATTTTGCTATACGCGGATGATATTACACTCTATGTGCTTAACCTTGAAGAAGGGTTGAATGCCATGATATGCGAAATAATAAAATTTAGGCCTTCTCAGGAATCACCATAAACTGGGGCAAGTCTCAGGTAATGCCCCTTACTAGGTGCACCACTCCTTTCCTAATGGACTACCCGCTACAGTGGTGCGATGACGAGGTCCGGTATCTTGGCATAAACATAGTCAAGGATAAGGCGGAACTCAGAAGAGCAAACTATGGGACAGTCCTCGACAACGCGGAGGACTTGATCACCAGGTGGATAGCCCTTCCGCTTTCCCTCTCAGGCCGAGTACCCTTAATGAAAATGGTCATCATGCCTAAATTATTATATCTGTTCACAAATATCCCCTTTTCTCCAGGCCACCCCTTCTTCACAAGACTAAAGAGCCAGCTCATCTGCCTGTCATGGGGCGGGAAACAGCCACGGATCAAGTGGAGTACCCTTATACTGCCATTTACCCAGGGTGGGATTGAAGAGCCCGATCCCGAACTTTACTATCCCAGCGCTCAGGCACACTATGCTGCATACTGGATTGAGCCTCCGCCCTTCATGACGCACTCAGCGGTGGAACAGGGGTATATGGCGCCCGTCCCCCTAACGGGGATTTTGGGTGCTGATGATAAGACAGCCAGAGGACGAAGGTCAACAGTAGCCTGCACTAATAGCACGTGGCGAGCTCTTGCTAAGCTGTCCCAAATTCCTATGCTATACTCCCCGTTGCTTCCCCTCCGGGACCAACAAGGGCAACCAGTGACACAGGAAGGCATCTGCAAGCGCATGCTCCCCAACCATGGTGTTAACACTTGTGGGATATGTATGCCCTCGGGCAATTCAAAGGAGCAGATGATTTCTTTGGGGACAGTTCCCCCACTATCATGGAGCGATTCCTACAAAGACGCCTAAGACAGGACGTTAGGGCCGTCACTCTCGGGTTTCCTGTGAAACCCCTTACATTGCTTCCACTGCACCAATTGCTACAGGCTGGGGCACCTCATGCAGTGTTCCGTATATACAGGGCGACCATAGGGGCAGGGACACACAACACACTGAAAGCAAAAATGGGGTGGGAAGCTGAATTAGGCTATAAGATAATTGACAAGGTCTGGACATATTGCTGCCAGCAAACGGAACGCATCACAGAGAGCAGAAGATTTAGGATCATACATTTAAAATTTCTCCACAGAATGTACTATACCCCTGTAAAAATGTACAAGCTCAAACTACGCAATAACGACAAATGTGACCGCTATAAGCAGGTGGGAGCGGGATTTTTACATCTTGCATGGGAATGCAGATCCATAGCGCGCTACTGGGCTGAGGTGGGGCGGGCTCTGAGGGACATAGTTGGTGATCAGCTGAACCTTACACCTGAGATGGGTCTCCTAGGGTATCTGCTTGGGTATAGAGGCCGACTCAAATGCTTACTAGCTGTGGGCCTACTCATTTACTGCCAGGAGCAAAATAACATATACGCTGAGCTGCTCTCCCCAAGCTCTAGACCATGTGACATATGGAAACCTCTCACAAATTACCTGCTACATGTGACAGCTACCGACACGGGAGAAAGCGCAGCACTTGCATAGCCTAGCTGGCTTGCGGCGACCCCCGGGTCACAGACCAATAAGGTCGACTGATACCATGTTCATTGTGAAGTACCGTATACCTTTCCTACATAACAAATGTACTGTGTAATGTGTCTAGCCTATCCAGAATCAGTAACTGCACTGTACCAAAGTAGCCATGCAAGGTACCCGTAATGCCTCTTAAGTATTGTATGTGTTCTGTTCTTGAACTCAAAATGCCAATAAACAAAGCTTAAAAAATAAAAATAAAATAAAAACTAATAGTTTTTACAACTAATTATAAAGCAAGTAAAATTAATTGACTCCCCACGCTTTACCCCTATAAACCCAAAACCCCCACAAAAAAATTATTAAACAATTACCCTAATTAATTATCAATTAATTTATTAATATTAATTAGCAACTAATTATCAATTAATTAAAAATAAATTACTTCCCACCCTTTACACACCTAAAAAACCCACAACCTGCAACTGAAATTAATTACACCATTTCCATATTTATTTGTCAATTAATTATTGATATTAATTAACAACTAATTATTAATTAATTAAAGATAAATTACTTCCCACCGTTACCCCTATAAACCCCACAACCTGCACCTAAAATTTACCAAAGAAAATTAAAAGCACAACATTATAAAATCTCAATTAAATAAATATTAATAAATAAAAAATATTAATTATGTATTATAAATAAATTACTACCCAGCCTATTCCCCTACAAACCCACAACCCGCTACGGAACTGAAAATTGCAATATGTAATTAAGATTAATAACTACTCAAAATGTAACCCATATATTAAAAAACATAAACAATACTTGTACAAAATAAAAACATCACATACATTCAAAATATATACTAAAATACATAACACTAAAAAAAAATCGATATTTTAAACAAATATATTTTTGCAAACGACATTAATGACTTCTATATTTTTAAAATCGATATTTCTTACCTTAAAGTTGATATTCCGCAGAAGTTGGGGAAAAAATGGCGGGGGCAGCTATTTCATGCGTCCTTTTCTACATACGCCAGGGGGGTCCTGATTTGGGTGGCACCGGGGGTGCCGTTCGCCATCCAATATATGGAGGCGGACATCGACGGCCGATACCTGCTCCTCCGGGTGCAATTGGATGGCAGGAAAATGGTCATTTTGAATTCATATGCGCCCAATATAGATGACCCGGCATTTTTTAGGGCCTTGCAGGACGTCTTGACTTATGATTTGGGGACCCCGATACTCTGGTGTGGGGATTTCAATTGTGTCCTGGATCCAGTGCTGGATAGGGCGCCCCCTCGGGTGGGGACGAAACCACGTATGACCGACCAACTCCAAAAAGTGATGGAAAACATAGGGGTGGTGGATGTTTGGCGCCAAAACAACCCCACACAGAAGGTGTTCACCTGCTATTCCCCCACGCACAACACCTATAGTCGGCTGGATCGGGTTTTGGTGGCGGATGAGAGGCGGGGTATGTCAGTGGAGGTTACACACCTGGCGCGTTTTTTATCGGATCACTCGCCAGTGGCATGCGTGGTCCAGTGGGGACCCCCGGTGGTCCGTCTTCGTACGTGGAGGCTTCCGACGGACCTCCTCCGGGATCAGGTGGGGAGAGCGAGTGTGGCGGCAGCCATAGGGGACTATGTGGCCCTCAATTGGGGAGCGAGAGACCTGGCAATGGACACAAAGTGGGAAGCCCTGAAGGCAGTCGTGAGGGGCGCATGTATGGGGCTCACCTACGGTGTCCGGAAACTGCTTCTCTGGGATCTACAAACAGAGGAGGAGTTCCTCCGACAGATCCAGAGGTTGGGGGACCCCGATGCGGCGCAACAGCAGGAGGAAAGGGAGGCTCGGGCACGGGTGCAGGACACCTTAGATAGGTTGGACAAATTCACACTGGGCCAATATAGGCAGCGCCTCCATAGAGAGGGGGATAAATCGGGACGGCTGCTGGCATGGATCCTTAGGAGAGAGCAGGCTCCCGAGCGTATTATGGCCCTGAGGGATTCCACCGGACGCGTGGTATACTCGGAGCAGGAGATACTGGGGGTACTCCAAACTCATTTGCGGCAGGTGTACGAGGCGGCCCCAGATATCTCGGAGGCCCAATACTTGCCATATCTACTAGGGCTGAGTATGCCGACCCTGGCGGATTCGGATCGGGAAGGATTAGAGGAGGGCTTGTCATTGGCGGAGGTCCGCGGAGCGCTGGCCAGCTTGCCGTGTGCTAAATCGCCCGGCAGTGATGGTTTTCCGTCAGAATTTTACCAAGAGTTCACGGATGAGCTGGCCCCGCTTCTGTTGCAAGTATTTCATGACACGTTGGAGAGGGGTGACCTCCCACGGACCATGGCCCAAGGAGAAATTTGGATGATCCTCAAACCAGGGGGTGATAAATATGACCCGTCGTCCTACCGCCCGATCACCATGTTGAATACGGACGTCAAAATCCTTACGAAATTGTTGGGCACCAGGCTGGCTCCCCACATGGGGCATTTAGTGCACCAGGACCAATGTGGGTTTATCCCGGGGAGGAATACGACAATGAATCTCAGACGTCTGAACCACATTCAGCATGAAGTGAGAAGTCAGGAAGAACGGACGGTATTGGTCTCTATTGATCTAGCCAAGGCATTTGACACCGTGGATTGGGCGAACTTACAGGAGGTCCTTCGGAGGGTGGGCCTAGGGCCCAACTTTCACCGGTGGATACAGATCTTATACAGCGCTCCGCGGGCAAGAGTGCGCCTGGGTGCCGCGAGGTCGGAGGAGTGGCGGCTGGGACGGGGCACGCGACAGGGATGCCCCAACTCGCCGCTACTTTTCGCGCTGGCGATTGAGCCGTTCGCTGTCACGATCCGGGCGGAAATGGAGCAATGGGGAATCCAGGTGGGGGATACGCGTAATGTGATATCGCTCTATGCAGATTATGCCTTGTTTTATTTGAAGACATGGCTTGGCAGTTCGGGCTGGACTGTTCCCATGAGGCACAGGGTCAAGACTGATTTGCATATGGCCATGTCTGAACTGGGGTCGCGTAGTGGGCAAAAGAACGATGGATTTAACCCAGATCTCTTGACTGGGGGAGAATGTCTGCATTGTCAGCATTCCGTCCATCATTTGTTTGTTGTAACGCTTTTCGCCCTAAGTTGGATGGGTATGCCCAGACGTGGGTCCCGTGCTCACTACGCCACTGGAGTCAAGCTATCCTGGCTGATGACGGCTGATAGCCAGAAACCGGTCCTAGGATGCTTGATTCCGGTCCAGGGAAGACATGGCTTGGCAGTTCGGGCTGGACTGTTCCCATGAGGCACAGGGTCAACACTGATTTGCATATGGCCATGTCTGAACTGGGGTGGCGTAGTGGGCAAAAGAACGATGGATTTAACCCAGATCTCTTGACTGGGGGAGAATGTCTGCATTGTCAGCATTCCGTCCATCATTTGTTTGTTGTAAAATGGTTTTATTTGAGGGCACCGACAGAGGCACTTCCAGTCTTGCTGCACCACCTGGACCGCAGTAAATCTCTCATATTCCCGCTTTCGGGCTTTGATGCAGTGCCCTACGAGGACCTTCCCGGAGCTTGGGTTGCGCTGGGAACGAACACATTTCCGGTATTTGGGTATTCCAAGTGGCCGCCACGGAGGAATTGGCGCTAGCACGAAATATAGATCGGGTAATTGCTTCGCTTCGGCAGTCTGTGACATTTTGGAACGCCCTGCCGCTTTCCCTAATGGGACGCTTGGCGGTAGCCAAGATGGTAATGCTGCCACGGACTTTGTATGTCCTTCAGAATACACTGTGCCCTCTCCCTCCTAGGGTTTTCCGGGCCCTCAATTCGCTGCTGACCTCCCTGCTTTGGGCGGGGGGACGCAGTAGGGTGGCCCTCAAGACGGTCGTGTGAGCCTTTGAGGAGGGGGGATTGGAAGCCCCACGCTTCGATTTATATTATTATGCTGCACAGCTCCTCCCAGCAGCCAGATGGTTTGCAGACACGGATGTGTGGGAGACGCGATTACTGGCGGGAAGGGCTACGGCGAAGGAACTTCAATTGGCTTTGATGCGGGGGTCGGGAGCGTACGCTGCGTTGCCCTACGTGGTGACTCATACGGCACAGATATGGCATCGGTTTGTCGAACGGGTCTTGGGTGCGGCACCCTTCCATAGGGAGTTACCAATTTGGATACTGGCCCCCATGGTGGAATTAGAACGCCAGGTGTCCTACCGGGACTGGAAAGAGGGGGGTTGTGAAGTGCTGGCAGACCTGTACCCCTCGGAGACCTTCCTGTCATTCGAGCAAGCGGAGGAATTTTATGGCCTTAGTGGGGGACAATACCTACATTATCAAGGACTGCGTGCGGTGGTACGTTCGGTCTGGCCGCAGTGCCCGGAGATACCCCCGATGACTCAGACCCTTCATGTACTACTGACGTGCGGCCGGGGCCGCAGATTAATTGCATTGTTATATGCGGCAATGAAACGCGATTCGGCTCCTCCGGAGCCTCCGGCGTGGGCGGCCTGGGAAGCGGACTTGGGAGAGCCATTGGAGCAAGGGCAACGAATGCGAATCGGAGCCTTGACGAGACGAGTGTCCTGTAACGCGCGGTTCAAGCTCACCCATTTTAACTTTATGCACCGCACCTACCTTACTCCGACTGCGCTGAGTAGATTTGGAACGGGCAGGGGAGACGACTGCTCTCGGTGCGGCGCAGCAGGGGCGGGATTTTTACACTTGGCATGGGACTGCCCGCTGGTAGAGAGGTTTTGGGTAGGAGTGGTAGGCCGCATCGCGGCCCCCACTGGCCTCCGAATCCAACGGACACCCCTACACTGCCTGTTA
Source organism: Triturus cristatus (assembly GCF_964204655.1). NCBI lineage: Eukaryota > Metazoa > Chordata > Amphibia > Caudata > Salamandridae > Triturus > Triturus cristatus. Next base: position 586,446,762 of record NC_140595.1, read on the forward strand.
GCCCTGGTTCCCAAGCCGAGGAAACGGAAACTACCCTATAAATTGCTGCAGTTAATGCTAGTTTTGGCGAGGCGTAGGGTCGCGATTACCTGGATGGGACGGAAGGCCCCGGAGCTTGATAGGTGGCTCAGGGATGTGAGGGAATGGATGCTGGCGGAAGAAACGCATATGCGGTGTTCTAGGAGGGACGAAAAATTGCAGGAGGACCTTCTGGCGTGGCGAGTTCTGTGTATGGAAGGATTGGCGGTGGAGGGGCAATTGTCGCAAAGTGAGTCGGAGGGAACAAGTGGAGAGTTGTATTCCCCGCTAATTTCTGAGGGGGAGGGGGGAGGAGATGACGGCGAGGCTACTCCTGTGCGGCACTGAGCGGGGCTGGACCGGATACTCACACGATATAGCCGGTGATCTGTCTCACTCTGAGGTACTATATAAGTATATGTGTTTTGTTTGGACCTGTATGTACTGCTTATCTCTGATGCCGGGGGGAGGGGGGAGTATTAAGATTGTTTGTTTTAAAACGAAAAATAAAGTTAAAAAAAAAAAAAAAAGTTGATATTCTTCACCACAATATTCTTGCTGTCGATATTTCTGTGTCTCGATATTTTAAACTCAATATTAGTGTAAGTCGACATTTCCAATGATATTTTGGCTGAATACCATGTGACACAGAAGAGTTTTGAGCAAGAAAGATATGAAAGCAAACAAAACTGTTGAAAATTGTTTGACTTCTATTAAATTCATCACTCAAGTCACTGTAGAATACCAGAAACTACCAGAATACAACATGTAGGCTACAATGGTTTAATGGAATCACTCCTTCTGCAGCCTTTAAAAGTTTGGATACTCCTCAGAGGATTTTATTTTGTAAATGAGCACGGTGCCAATTCAATTAACAGTTTTTAGATATATCTCTTTTCACCTGCATACAATGAATTTGCCTAATTTTGTAGCACACCTGGAAGGGACACATCCAAATCCAATTAAATGATGCTGGTAGCCTGGCTTCTGAAGCGGCTGTTTCCTTGGGTCTGACAGTGTTGCAGTATGGCTGAAAGGCACAGGGGAGGGAGATTAGACCTCTAGGGTTGCCACCTGGCCAGAATTCTACCAGCATGACCAGTATGTTAATGTCTAAACAGAAGAAAAATTGGATAAAGGAACAAAACCTGGTATTTATTTGATACAACAAAGAATACAATCTATTAACATGGCTGTCACCTATAAATTTAAAATATGCAAAGCCAAGGCATACTACTTCTATGATTGGATTTGACCCTATTGAAATAATTATTCCGCATCGTATTACAACTACAATCTCCTTCAACTTCCTCAGCTGCTTTACAACACTCCAAACAACGATGTAATAATCTTGCTCAATTCTTCTTCAACAAGACTAAGGTAATACATGACAACATCCAGGCAGAACAAACCCCTACACCTAATAACCTTACTGTGACACTTTACAATATCCAAACAGTGATTATTTTAAACTCTTTCATACCGATTGATGGGGTCTATCTTTTTTTTTGAAATATTTTTATTGGGTTTATCAACAAAACATAAAACAAACACCACTCGTTTAGTGCAAGGCATGGCATACAAGGGTTACAAGGTACCGGAAAAATGACAATACAGGTGTCACAGAGAGAAATAAACAGCCCAATGACAACACACCATCGCTCCCCTCCCCGCCCATCTCCAGCAGTGGAGCCATTAATCCTGGTCACTGAGATCCGAGTCCGCAGCATCCGGTGGGGGCTCACAGATATTTCCCCTGTATACATTCCATCCACCCCAGACCTGGGACCATTTCTTGGGGCACCCTCTATGGACATACACAGTTTTTTCGGTCACCATTACAAGGTCCATATCTCTGATCCAATGCGTCAGGGTAGGCCCCTGCCCCGATCCCCATTTCTGGGCTATATTACGCTTCGCAAGCATGAGCCCCAAAGTCACCCAAAGCTGGGTCACCCTCTTGTGGTCCGTCTGTTCCCAGACATTGAGGAGACACAGCCGAGGTTCCGGCAGCGTGGGAATTTTTGTTACCTGGGAGAGAATACGCAACACCCCTTTCCAATAAGTCGCCACGACAGGGCACTCCCAGAGGGTATGCAAGAAGGTCCCCTCGTGGCCACAGTTCCTGAGACACAGCGGGGACTCCACCCGGTGGAGTCTGAATAGGAGGGTGCGGGTGTAGTATGTGCGGTGCAAAATTTTGAGTTGGACCAGTCTGAGCTTGGAAGATATGCCCACCTCCCTGGGGGATGAGAGCGCGGAATTCCAGTCCGTCTCGTCAAATTCTCCAAGTTCTGCCTCCCACTTCCCCTTGAGGGCGGAAAAAGGGTCGGGGCGGTTATTTATTATCTTCCGGTACGTTAGGGACGTCGCCCTCTGGAGCAGATGCTCCATGAGGAGCCGGTCCTCCAAGGGCGATGACTCAGGGAGCCGAGTCCCACGTGGTATCGCCGCCTGAAGAGCGTGTTGAACTTGTAAATATCGGAAGTGCTCGGTGTCTGCCAGGTCGTACTCCGCTTGCAGTTGGGCAAAAGTGATCACCTCTCCCTTGCGCCAGAGGTCTCCCACCCTGGAGATACCAATAAGATCCCACTGGTGGAACCCCTTGGTAGTGCGAAGTACCCCGAGCTGCCTAGTGTCCCAAAGCGGCGTTGCCTGGGTAATCTTTCCAGCCCATCCCATCGCCCGTTGCGCCGTGTGCCATATCCGGAGGGTATGGGCTGCGGGCCCCGCCGGAACGCGACCCCTTTTTGGGTTGTAAAGGGCTCCCATCACCCCTCCGGGGCCGAGTAGTTGTCGATCCATACGGTATGCGGGGTCATCCCCCGGCACATGGAGCCACTGGTTAATAACCATGAGGTGCGACGCCCAGTAATAGGTCTTAATGTCGGGGAGGGCTATACCTCCATCATACCAGCCACTGGTAAGCTTATGGAGGGCAATGCGAGGCGACTTGTCCTCCCAGAGAAGACGAGTGATCTCAGCGTTGATCGCAGTGAAGTAAGAGGGTGCAATGGGGAAGGGGGTATTTTGCAGCGCATAGAGGAATCTCGGGAGGGCGAGCATCTTAAAGAGCGAAGCCCGCCCAAGCAATGTCAGCGGCAATGCGCGCCAGTGTTTAACGTCGGTGCGAAGCCGTTGGAGGGGCCTCATTAGATTTTCCGCGACAAATTTGTCTCGGTCGGCCGTAACGTACACGCCAAGATATTTGAACCCTTCGTGAGCTACTAGAATGTTACAGCCTGACGGAAGCCGCGGTGGGGAGCCTCGGAGCATATATAAGATGGATTTCTCCCAGTTTATTTCGTATCCGGACCTACTACCATATGATTCACATATGTTGAGGAGACAGGCGATAGAGCGCGCCGGCGAGGCGAGATAGAGGAGCACATCGTCCGCATAAAGGGATATGCGATCCTCCCAGTCCAACGTCCACCTAAGGCCACGGATCATCGGATCCTGTCGCACCCACGCCGCCAATGGCTCGAGAGCCATAGCAAATAGGAGCGGGGAGAGGGGGCAACCCTGCCTAGTCCCTCGACCCAGCGGAAAGGCGTCAGAGACGCGGCCATTGACCACCACCTGTGCAAGTGGCTTAGTGTAAAGCAGCTGGATCCACGCGCAAATCCTGGGGCCAAGCCCCATATGGCGGAGGACGGCGAAGAGGAAAGGCCACTCCACTCTGTCAAACGCCATCCGCGCATCTAACGACAGTATGGCCGCATCTTCCTCGATCGAGGAGCGGCAAGCAATGATGCCATGGAGACGCCGCAGATTCAAAGCGGTGTTCCGGTGGGGCATAAATCCCGACTGGTCCGGGTGTATTAGGGTCGAAAGGTAGGGCTGCAGCCGCGTTGCTATCACCTTGGCCAGGATCTTCGCCTCGGCATTAAGCAGCGAGATCGGGCGATAAGAGGAGCACTCGTGGGACGGCTTGTTGGGTTTCGGGATCACCACTATTGTAGCCATCCTCTGATCCCGGGGGAGAATCCCCGTCGATAGACCGTCCCCATACATGGCCAATAGGTGAGGGACCACAAGAGCGGAATTTTGCTTGTAGTATTCGATTGGGATTCCGTTGGGCCCCATTGCCTTACCACTGCGGAGGGCCAAAATCGCCAGCGTGATCTCCTCCGCCGTCAGATCCGCCTCCAAGGCCTCAGCCCCCGAAGCGGCCAGCCGAGGCATTGCGATGTCCCTGAGGAAGAGCTCATTGTCCGCCACGGTGGCCGAGGCCTCCGGGGTATAGATGCGTTGATAATGGGCCGCGAAGGCCCCGGCTATGCGCTGGGGCTCCGAGGTAAAGTCTCCGTCGCCCAGGCGAATCCGCGCCACCCACCGCGACGCACGGTCCCCCTTCTCCAACCACGCCAGGAGTTTGCCAGCCTTGTCACCGAGTTCATAGATGGTGTGCTGGGTGGCTACTTGTCGAGCTCGGGCCCCCTCCCAAAGATGGGACCTATATTCTTGCTGCGCCACATGAAGGGTATGCGCCGAATCTCCGTCCCCCCGCAGTGTATGGGATGCTTCCGCCTCCACTATCGCCCGCTCCAGCTCCAGTACCGCGAGCCGCTGGGTCTTAGTGTGGTCCGTAATGATGGAGATGGCCTGGCCACGGAGGACGGTTTTAAAGGCCTCCCAGAGGGTTGCTGCGCTCTCGACAGACTCCGCATTCTCGGTAAAATAGTTCTTGGTCGCCTTTTTGAGGGTCTTAGCAATTTTAGGGATTTTAAGATATCCGGGGCGGATCGGGAACAATGTGCGCCTACCTGGGTCACCGGACGCAAACGTGATGACCACCGGCGAGTGATCCGAGATGCCCCTAGGTAGGTGCGACACCTCAGTCACCCCTTTGTACCCGGCCGGTGAGGTGAAGATGTAGTCGATACGGGAGAGGGTGTGGTGTACCCCGGAGAGGAAGGTGTATTGTCTCTCATCAGGCCAGTATGCCCTCCACGTGTCTACTAAGCCAAGCGCGGTAGCAAAGTCTGCGAGCGTGGAGGCGTCGGCCCCAAGAGTCCTGTGTGCTGACCTGTCCAGTGCAGGGTCCATGGCTGCATTGAAGTCCCCGCCCATGATGAGCTCCCCAGGCGGGAGCGCCAAAAGGAATTCGCCCAGTGCCCTGAGGGAGGCTTGGTGTAGTGTCGGGGGGATATAGACAGAAACCAGATTATAAACCCTCCCCTCCCATTGACAGGTGAGTGCCGCGAAGCGGCCATAGTCGTCTCTACGGGACTCAAGAAGAATCAGGGGGACACGCTTGTTCACCAGTATGCCCACCCCCCGGGACCCTGTCGTAAACTCTGAATGTGTTGCCATCTTAAACCCCCACCTATCCAGGGCTTTGGTGGACGTACCCACTAGGTGTGTTTCTTGCAAGAGCGCCACCGCGGGCCCCCTGCGCTTGAGATATTGAAGCACTAGCCCCCTCTTAATCTTGTCTCCCAGGCCATTAACGTTCCAGGAGAGGACCGCAATGGAAGGAGAACGCTGCTGAGCAGGGGCATCTGGCAGTGAGTCAGTGGTCGCCCGAGGCAAGCTATGTGACGCCGTCTCCAGGGGAGGGTGTGTTAGTCGCGTCCTGCCCTGTGCCACCCCTGTGCACCTGTACCTGCCCGATCTGCCGTATGCACCCCTGAGTGGTTGGTGAACCTAAAACAAAACAAAAATCAACATTTAAACGAACTCCCCATCCCCCCACCCCCCTCCCTGCCTCCCTGCCCAGCGGATTCACAACTACCCGCCACCCCAACACAGCAGAGTGCTTAGTTCCCATAAACTTGGTACGTGCGTACGGGGGAAAGCCGCTCAGCACACAGCCGCCACTCCCCATACCGTAAGTTTGCCCCCTCAAGCAGCAAACTGTCAGACGAGAGAAAAGGAAAAAGGGGATCCGGGGTCGTCAGCCCCCTGTAGGTTCAAGGCCCCAAGGGCCGACAGCCACAGCAAGGCCCCAGGTCGCCAAGCGTCCAATAGTTCGGTCACATCACAGCACCATGCCTCAGGGCACTTCGTCACCCGCGCCTGAGTCCTCAACGTTCAGGGTTTGGTGAGAGTCGGGAAGGCCGCCCAAGGCGCGCTCTCCCCTGCCCCTCACTCTTGCTGGACGCCACCCCTCGAGCCATTCCGAGGCCTCCGCCGGCGATGTGAAGAACCATGTGCGCCCCTCCGCCTCCACTCGCAGCTTTGCTGGGTACAACATTGAATACTTTAGCTCTCGAGAGCGGAGGTCTGCCTTAACTGCCATGAAGTCCTTACGTTGCCGCACTACTGTAGCGGTGTAGTCCGGATAGAGGGTGACCTTAGCGTTGTCCACCCGCAGTGGTGGGGCGGCACGCGCCGCCTGGAGGATCGCATCCCGGTCGCGGAAGTTGAAAATGCGGGCCAGGATCGGGCGCGGGGGGGCCCCAGGCTTAGGCCTCCCACCCGGCACCCGGTGCGCCCTCTCGACCGAGAAGAACTTGGAGAGCCCACGGGGCTGCAGCTGTTCAGTGATCAGTTTTTCAACAAAGAGGTCTAAGGCAGGGCCGTGTTCACTCTCAGGCACACCCACGACCCGCACGTTGTTGCGCCGGGACCGGCCTTCCTGGTCGTCCAACTTGGCCAGCAGCTGCTTTTGCACCAGTTCCAGGGCTTGTATGCGTTTGTGGTGGTCTGCCGTGCCCCGCGTGAGAGTCTCCGTGGTGGCCTCGACCTCAGTCAGTCTGGAGTTAATTTTGGCGACATCCGCCCGGAGGAGCGCAACATCTGTGGAGATAGTGCCGATCGAGGCCTGCATCTGTGTCAGCGTGGCCATGACGTCCGCCAGCGTGTACTCCGCAGGCCCGTCCGGGGGGGACCGTTTCTGGTCCTGACAGAACGCGTACTTTTCAAGCTTCGCCTGTGCCCCACTGCGGTGGCCCTTCCCTCCCATGGTGCCAGGCCGTCTCCCCGACCACTCCCGGCCGATGCAGGCACAGGGCTACCGCAGGAGCGTCCGACCCACGTGCAGGGCAGGCCCAAGGGCGGCGCCGCCCGACCACGAGTGCCGCAGTGGGCCGAGATATCTCCAGGTCGCCCCCACGGCGCGGCCGCCGATATCCGAGGCGCCCCAGCGCCGGCAAGCCACAGGCAAAGCGACGGTCACCACAGCAAAAGGTCAGAGTATGGCCGCAGGCACTAGGGCGATGCACTGTATCCCAGGACTACACGTGCTGGCCGGCAGTCTCCGTGAGGGCTCCACCCGGGTCAGGCGCTCACAGTCCCCTCAGAAGGCCGCAGGGAGGCCGCAGTCCATAGCGGCAGGGCGCCGCCAGCCCCGCATAGGTCAAATCAAAGTCCGATCTCCACTAACCTCCCTGTAGCCGGCGAGTCCACCTCTGCTCCTCCTCAATGCTGGTTGCCTCGAGGCGCGGGCCGCTGCCCAGGCCCCTCTAGGCACGGAGATGGACGGGCGGCGGGACCAGAGTCTCATTCGAGGAGGCGCTGCCGGTGGCTCAGCTCACACGATCGTTCCGCGGGGCCAGATCAGCACCCCGCCTTCGCCCTGGCGCGAGTCCGCCGAGGGCCCTCGAGTCCTGCCACAGGTCGCTCCGGGGACCGGCCCGTCCCAACAGAGCCCGGCCGCACGCAAGGCGACGCAGCCACGCCCCCTGTCTACCAGGCCCCGGGGATGCGAGGCCTAGCAACGCGCCAGAGGCCTCGCCTCACAGCTCCGGAACGGGGGGGCCACCAAGAGTCGAAAGGCCAGATCTGGGACGCCGGGGACCCCGGACCCAACAGCAGTCGTCCAAAGATGATTTTTGCCTGAGGGGGTGTCGGATAAATACAGGATAGTAGGCCGGTGCGGAGGAGCTCCGGGCTCAGGCGGCCATGTTCGTCGCGAGCCAAGCTCCGCCCGATGGGGTCTATCTTGATACCGAGGTGTCATCCTCCCAGTTTATGCCCAGCTAAATTCATGAAACCTCTTTTCCCTTCACAGTGCTTAACCAAGGCTGCAAGGTCCAAGGGAGAAGCCCTCCATTGTGCCCCAATTAGATGGACCAGTGCTGCACTGCCAGGATATAGCCCTCCCTCGAGGCTTGCAGAGCTTAGCCAAGTCTGTGATGCCCAAGGAAGGAACTGCCTTCCCCCAGGGTTCACATCAATATTCCAGCGCTGTGAGGCCCAGGGGAGGATCCTTCCTCCGCCCGGCCTTGCAGAGTTGGGCCATGACTGAGAGCCTTTAACGACCAGAATCAAGCCATAACTTCTGAAAGGGAAGATCATAGACCACCATCACCCACCCTATACCTAGGGCCCCCTTCCTAGTACAGAAGTCAACTTTCCACTATCACTTCTCGGGATCCTTAACACATTTGTTGTTTCACCGAGAAGATTTTATATGGGGATTTCCAAATATTGCAGAGTTCATTTTGGGGTTTTCTTACCATTACACTGTGTCCAAAATGAGCCCCCTTAAATCTTTAACAGATAAAAGTATGTAGTATAATTAGAAAGCTATGTCTCTTGAGAAAGCAGTCCTGAGGTTTTCCTACTTGACCAAATTATTTGTTCTTGGGTAAATCATGTTCTCTCTTGGCCTTTTTCTCCTTATGTCCCATTATCTCATGGGCTGACTGGTCATCATCTTAAAGTAAAGATTTTAGGGTGGGTGCCTGCTTGTTTAGGGCTGTTTCATGCTCCGTTTTTACATTCATCATTTTAGCACCACTAAAGGTAAACATTTTAATAAAGTGTCACGTGTAGGTCACCTCCGATGCTACATGTCGTCCCTTTCCTTTGCTATGTTAATAAATGATGTCCCCTTGCACCGCTACATGGTGGTTATTCCCAGAGTTTGTGCAGGGCCATCCTGCTGGGCTGGGCAAATCCAGGCTTCTAAGGTGGCCTGTTTGTTTTATACCCCCTAATGATTAGTCTGCTTTCTTGTATCAGTTCCTTGGTGAACAAAAACAAGTTGGACATTTGGCGTCCTGCAGGAGCAACATCTAAAATGAGGGACAATCCTTCACCCTGCAAACCTACCCTGAACTTTATGGCACTGAATCAGAGCTGTGAGGTCCATGAGAGGGGGGCCAGTGGTGTAACAAAAGTGCTATGGGCTCTGGTGAAAGCAAGGTAAAAGTATTACTCTCTCCCCCTACCCCCGTGTCCACTATCTATTCTAGACAGTAGATTATGGTAATAATTTGGGTAAATTGGGTCATCACAAAAAAGTGATGGATGGAATGCTTGGCCACATCCCAGCCAATTGTAATTTTGCACAACATGCCACCTCAATTTAGACGCAGCCATATGCAAATCAGTCTTGACCCTGCTCAAATGTTAAAAGTCCCCCCAAACTGACAGGCCATAGCTTGGTTTCAGTCGCAAATCATGCACAGGACCTACTGCTGGGCATACCCATCCTACTTAGGATGTCACAACGAAGAATACAAAAAAGAGATGGATGAAATGCTTGAATTAATCTCAGCCATTGGTAATTACTTGGGCCGCATCTCAGTCCATCGTTATTTTGCACACCATGCCACCTCAGTTCGGGCCTTCAAGGACCAGGGAGGACAAAAAGACCTCATCAAGTGGTTTGTTAATACTGCAGAGATTAAGGTCGTGTGATTTGATTGTGCTTCGAGATCCCAGGAAATAATCCAGGGAAGGGGAATATTCACCCTTTACAACGCGCAAGGGACAGAGAGTTACTGAATGGCTTCCTCCTGTGTGAAATGAGAATTCCCAGTGATAACACCGATTCTTTGGGTCTATTTTTTCTATAAAAAGAAACTAGACAGAAAACAGTTAGTCTATAAAAACAAACCCACAAAATTCAGGTAGATTAAACAGACCTATCTTCCTTACTAGATTCCAGTGCCTCTCTGAATATATGTTGATGTGGCTTGGGCAAACATACAGGGAAACCCATCAGGCCTCAAACAAAATGTTTGATGGCTCTCTTCTTGCTTTTGGTTCTGGAAAAGAGCAGACATGGACTTTGGATGTCTCTTGTGATAACATTGCATATTGCAACACTGCACAGAAAATACATTTACCACCAATCACAGGTCAGTTATGCTGTTTGATTGCATTCAGTCCCTACAAATAACAAGGAAACTAAAAGAATACTTACAATCAAATCTTCATAATGTCTGATAGTTAGAAGGTATCCGACTCAGGGTTCCACTACAGGGGTATCAGGACTTGAATGCTGCTCTGTCTCGCCCACCCCGTTCTTGGAGAAGGTTTGTAAAAGGCACTTCTGAGTAGGCCTGGGCAGTGAACTCCGCTCTGTTCTTGGAGTTTGCTGAGTTTTCAGCTCTCCGCAGAGCTCGCGGAGTGCAGAAAATTCTGCTTTGCGTAGTGCAGCGGAGTTTTTTTCCCCGCTCGCGAACGGTAAGTTCGTGAGCGCGAGCTACCTCTCGGGTAGAATTTCTACCCGAGCGGCAGGACGACCAGTGCGAACGGCAGTTCACACTGCACACTTGCGGACCTCTGTGGAGTTTTTTGTCACTTCGTGGAGTTCTGCGTAGCAAAACTCAGAGAACTACGCCCAAGCCTACTCCTTAGGACGCAGAAGGAAAGAGAATTAAGAAATGACACAATGGGTGCATTATCGCCTTAACTGGACCTGGTATGGATTCTTCTCCTATCCTGAGGTTTAAGTATTTCTCGTCATACAAAAAGTAAACAGAAGCAACATTTCAGCAAAACCTATGATATACACAGCAAAACCTATGGTGTTCACTATCTGTAGGATATTGCTTTATAATAAACATTTGTGAGTTGGACAACTCTCGGAAGCTATGTTTGCCTTATGTAGATTTAGTGATTCTGCTGTGACACAAAACACTATGGTTAAAATATATTTTAAGCCCTTCTATAGTGTCAGTGTAATACATATGCAATATTGCAAATGTATATGTTACCCAAACTACCTGATAGTTAAAGAATATTGAATGCAGCTCACGGTATGGCCAATACCAGTATAGTTCAAAGTCTTTCAGGAGAAACCTGTTGATTCTACAGCGCTATGCAGTCCAACTCAACAAGTATTTCTCATGTAGAGCGCATTCAGAAATACAATACTTCCAACGTAGAAACATTCATATCCTTTGAAACGTTAGCAAAGATTTCTGGGTGAAAACTATCATTGAAGAAAGTGCTCCGAGCCCTGGAGTGAAGGAGACTGGAAGCACTGATCCAGGGTTTCTGTTGAACAAAAATTGTGTTCACGCAGAGTGAAATGTGAGCAGAGAGAAAGCAATGGTTGGCACACAAAGATCTTTATAGTAAGTATCTCAACATACTAAAGGTCCAAAAAATGTCGGCAAGCACTCATTTGTTTTAATTTGCGATGCAAAATCTCGCCTGGAGCCGGCCACCACATAAAATCCTTCATCGGAGTTGAAAATCCTTCATCTGCATCCAGTATTGGAAAAGTTAATTCAAAGAAAACATCAGAAGATACGATATTCCAGGAATGCGTGATGTTAAAAGAATATATATTTTCATGAGCTAGTCCTAATGTGCGCTCATGTTCCTTGCGGAAAGACACTGTAAAAGACTCATTGTGAGAAAACGTTCAAATTGTTCTGATCTTAGCACTATCTTCATAGGAGGGGGATTTGATGGTCTTTGTACCGAAAAAAACATTTGATTTTAGTGTACAGAATATTGTGGGTTAAACAGAATAACCATAAAAAATAGTTATTAATTTACCCTCAATGGTACTTGGTGCCACCATCTTCCTTTAACTTGATAATCACGGTGCCTGTCACCTCCTAAGCACAAAAGAAGGAGAATGGCTGTTGTGCTCTTTTTGTCCTTGTTTTGTCCATATCTGGGCAGCAAAGGCCCAGTCTGTTTGTCATTATTTTGGGTTCTTTGATGTGGCTGGGGCTTGCCCCTTCTGATGGTGATTTCATTCACCCTGACTGGGGGGTTCTTCTTTTACATGCATAGCTGTGACTATGGCCTCGGTGTACTCAGCTGAGACCCGAGATTGTTTGGTGTCTCTGTCTAGCGCCAGCATCGCTGGGGAGGCTTTAATACTTCTTTCTTGAGAAATCGCTGTTGCAGCAGGGATGATTTGCATCCTACTAGTGTTTGCAATGTGACCTCCTCTTCGTGCTTATGATCACGTGCACTTGTATGCAGCCATGCAATGCATATAGTGATTCTCCTGGAGTTTGACCTGCTTGCCATAGTCTTCAGCTCCAGTTTTTGTGTAATGACTACTTAACGCTTCTCGTACCACTATGAGCTTCCCTCACACAACTGAGTTTGGACAGCTCCAGTCATCATCGCTAGACTCCCACCTGTGCCCATAATTCTAATCTAAGCACATGTGGCATCAAAGAAAGGGACAAAAATGGTGGATAAAACACATGACATCAGCTCCCTTTTATGGAGAAAAGTTACTTCGTTAAATAATATTTAAACATTTTTGAAAGATCCACAATGCTTGATTTATGCCCATCTAATCTTCCACTGTCAACTCTCAAATCCTTCTATTTGTTTTGTCACTCATAATCCCTTGTCACTCATGGGGCCCCATCCACAGCCTCTTGGTAACTGTTACCCACTTAGGGACAGATTTAGAGTTTGGAAGATAAGGTACTCGGTCAAAAATGTGAAGGAGTCCCTTGTCCAACAGACTGACAGTCCACCCACCATATTTTGAGTCGGGAGGGCCACCAATTCTACGTTAGCAGAAAACCAGTTGCCTCTGTTGACAGAAAGCTTACACCAGTGGAATAAGGGACAGCCGAGGAAAGACAGTAGACCACCTGCCCCATTTAAGGTGGGCTGTGTGATGTCCGTTGTTTCTGTCTGTCAGGTTAGGGACACCAAAAAACAATCATTGGCATAGCCAGTAGGTCTCACCTTTGGGACCTTATAAGTATTTAGTTGTGCAGCACAATATCCTTGGTGCAACAACTTCAACTGTTGCATGGCTAAGCACTTATAAGGTCCCAAAGGCGAGACCTATTGGCTATGCCAATGCTTGTTTTTCAAGCGCTCAAACAGCAGCATTATGATATAAATACTATAGAAGTTTCGTGGTGTACAATGAGAAGCCCTGCTACTGGGAGCAAGATGTGTACTGGGTGAGGGCAAAGCTACAAGTGGGGCTCTTAAGGCTGCACTGAGAGTTCCTAATACAGCACTGGAGGTTCCCGGCTAGGAGTAAAGAGTGTGCAAGAAATCACAGACTGTGCTGTGGGTATGTAAGGGGCAACTGCACCTCTATGCTGTTCTCAGAGGACAGCCTAACAGGGCTCCCCCCAGCCCCGCAATCGTGGCTGGGGTGCTGCAGAAAGTAATCCAGCACTCGTTCCCTCATGATGTCGCCGACAGACTGCAGAAACGACAACACTGTGCATGGTAAACCCAATGGGCGGGGGGGGGGGGGGGGGGGTTCGGCTCCTGGTGCCATTCCTGCTCCAGCACCGGCGTCCCTAGTTTCCCAGCAACACAACAGCTCCTGTGGGGCGGGACCACTCCAGGTGTCACCATCAGGGCGCCGGGAGGCCTGCCGCGCACCTTACCGCTTACAGCACAGACACCCCCCCAAAACAGTGCGGGATACACCATTTCTATCACAGAGGGCAGGTGTTAAAGTATGCAGCTGAGAACTTGAAAGAATGTAAGAACCTATGGTCCACAGACAGACACTGGACAGTCTTGAACTAAAAATAACATTTTTAAATGACGACTCTCACTAAGGCTCCAGTCAACTGTGCTAGAGGAACAACTTGGGTAGCAAGAGCCGAGAAGACGGAGACTGTTCCATAACTAGAACTGCAGTCCAGAAATAACATTTCAGGTGACCCGGGACGGTATGTGTAGGGTGACCAGATGGATCAGAGTCACCGGAACACCGCGTTCCATTCCTGAGCAAAGCTTTTACGTATCAGCGCATTCTGGGAGTTGTAGTCTTGGTTCGCTTCAATTGAACCAATTGACCAAATCATCAAGGTAAAATTCCAGGAACAGAAAAGTGGTGTCAGGTAACAAGGAGCGATCTAGTCATCCTTGGTGTTGTCTGAGTATTCAGGGCAGTTTTGCCTGAGCTTTTAGTAGGTTTTTGCCAGCAAATTGTCCTGAGTGATATATGAGGGGAAGAGGTGCACAGCATTATGGGGTCAGTGGGGTTTCAGGGTAGTGTTTGTGGGTCCCAGCATCGTACCTCGCGCTTGTCTCCAATGGCGCTCCCCATCCTGATTCTTGGGGGGCCGTGTCCCCCTGTGCATCACTGTGAAGCAGTTTCCATAACAGTTTCTTCTCTCGACTTGGCCGGGCACCAGGGCGCATCGTTCTTTAGCTCAAAGGCGGGCCCCATGGCACTGGGCTGCAGGGCACCGACTCTTCCTACCGGTGTGGCTACCGCAGGCTAGGTCCCGCCACGGCACCATTTTCGAAAAATTCCGCTAGTTGAAAAAAATGCGACAATCGCTTCCACAATGACGTGTCACACGGCAGCGCTCGCTACGCATGCGCTGAACTACAGGATGACAAACAACAAATGAATGCCATGAAATACTTTAAAACTGGAAAAACAACAAAATATCAGGACCCATTGAACGCTTAATGACTGCTCTTGCTTCGAATGAAAATAGTATGAACAAAATGAAAGGAAGTTTTTAATTATGAAAATATGCATGCATACAGTATTCGATCCACCTACTCGTCTCACGTAATCGTTAGTAATGTTTGATCTTATAGGGAAAGCGGAAGCACGCCGCCATGCGCGCGCGTGTCGGGAAAGCGAAAGCACGCCGCCATGCACGCGTGCACATTTTGTACACCCATATACACGAAGCGGCATTTTAGTTGCTATGACAACGAAAGCATCGCAAGATGGCGTCGGACTGTCCACAGTCCCACAGACACGCGCATGCTGTTTGCTTTCGACAGATGGCGAGAGCAGCCATCTTTGTCCATGCAAACGCGTGCATGAAAGCCCTCTGCAGAATTGATTACAAAAGGTTCTTGCAATGGCGAGAGCAGTGCATGCACTGCTTTCGCCAGGCGAGACCTAAACAAAGAATGACCCCCACAGCCAGAGAAAAAAACTCTCTGGGTGTAGGGGTGGTAAATTCTTTTTCATTAATAAAATCCCACTTCAGGAGTTTACTTTTGAAAAACAAGAACGTTGGTAAAGTTTGGCAAACTGCCATCAAAACTGGCAGTGGCTGTCCACCAAACATTTTGTACCTTGACAGGAACTACCACGACAGCAGTACAGAGATCACTGCTGGGATGTTGGTAATCTCTAAATTTGGCAGACAATAGTCTTGTCAGGGTGGCAGATGTAATGTCCTATGCCACACTGACAGACTGTATTCCAGCCACCAAACTCTAGATTGCGCCCTTAATTTCAAAGCCACCGGTCATTGTTCAGACGTTCTGCAGGTGAGCCATTCTACCACTACCTATTGTCTAGCTGTGCAGCAGTGCTGTTCATTTTGCCAAAATGTTCTGGGTTCCCAAACTTGCTAATTTAAGATGTAAGCCAATGTTGTTTGACAATGGCTTAAGCAAATCATAATGATGTTTCTTACTGAATTGTTGGATCTCACATTTTCCCACACCACTTTGTTGTGATCATTCTTACTCCCACTGCTCTCTCAGTTTGGTTCATCGTGGATAGTACTTTCAGAGAGCATATATCCTCCTGAGTAACTCAAAAGGGAGTTTCCTTCTTTGGTATTGTGAGGAGTTGAGTTGAGGAGCTGTGTGAGGTCCACAGCCTTCAATAGAAATTTACCTTCATAGTCACCTTTATTATGTAGACCAGTTCAATGGTTTCTTTAATGAGTCTGTTGGCACAGTCCACCTGCCTAATATTGTAAGGATGGTATAACAAAAAAGAATGTAACCAATACCACTCTGTCTCAAGACAATCTTCATTTACAGTGACAGATATTGCACTCCCTGATCTATTACTATTTAGTTTAGAAATCCATGCTTTAGTGTTAACCCACTAGAACCTATTCTCTGCAACGCTTCACCTAAAACGCCATTGTTCCCTTTTGAAGGAACACTTAACACATCATCTTAGAATGCATAAACTCATTGCAGTCCCTGAACTAGTTATTAATTGCTATGTCCTGAATATGAGGTAAATGTTGGCACTTCCCAACACTGTTTATCTACTTTCACATTATCTTTAGTCTTATTTCCACTGACATGCTGATTGCTGCTTCCCTTGTTGTTGGCGTGGTACGTTTGTAGAGAAGGACCACCTTGTTCTGTTTGGCAATGTGGTACCGCAAACCGAGATTAAGGAAGACTCATTATTTATTAATTCGCTGTATAATCGCTTGGTGATTGATTAATTTGAGGGAAAGATAGTTCTATGAAATGTATGAATTTCAATATGTATAGGTATTTTTTGTCGACAGGACAGTTTGAAAAGGTCTTTCAAAATGAAACCAATATTAGTTACAATTTGCACTATTGTTTGTATACATCATACTGCATTCATGAATAGCCTGTGAGCCCCCCCCCTGAGACCCATCCCTCCAACTCCCCATATCCTACTATTCCCTCTCAGTCTGCTGAAGATATGGCGCACCACTGCAAGTGAGTTCAGAGTCCATCTGGCTCAGCCCCCTATAGGAGTTCCAGCTACTTCAAATTTCCCCCATTTTCGGGCACAACCCCAGCCTTTGTAGACCTTTTTTTTCACCAAACATGCACCAGTCTATGTCGCGCTTACAGGTTTCGAGAACCGGGGCCAGCCTGGTGCACCAAGACTTCGCAACATTTGTTTTCGCCACCATCAGACCAAGCGACATCCATGTAGGAAGGATCCAGTCTGCCCGAAACCTTGCAAGCACAGATCTGTGGCAACCTTACCCATAGTAAACAAGGTCGTTTGGTAATAGAAGGAGCGGTGGTGGATCCGCACTTGTACCATTCTGAAGCCCGATTTTATGGCCATCTCTCAAGGGGCACCAAGGGCCTCCTCCCTAATGTATTAGTTTTTTATTTCAGTTTTAGTAGATTACCAGAGATATATCGGGACAGTCGGAGTAGTGTACAATTGCAGCAATTTCCCAGGATGTTTTGGCATACTACGCATGATTTCTCCTTGAGTTCAATCTCCCGTTCATAGCATTATCTAGCATAGGAAACTAGGGCTTTGACAACTAAGGGGTCTATTATGATGTCGGGCGGATCCCCACCGAGTCGACCGGGAGGAAAAGGGTTGAATATGGTGGCATTGGAGCGGGAATCATCCTTTCAGTGGCGGGAAAGGCATGCGGATTCCACAGTTGGGGGCCCGTTGCAGGCCCCCAGGATGTTGGGGGGGACCTATGATACCCCCCTTCATTTGCATGGACGACGTGGCAAGCACCGCGCGGTGCCTGCCACGTTGTGCATGCAAATGCACAATGTGCAAGCAAAGCATTGTGGCGGGCGGGCGGTGCTCCACAATGAAGTGGATGGAGGATGCCACCATGGCGGTGGCATCCTAATTGCCGGTGCAGGACCGCCACACCACTGGCGGCCGGTCCCAGCACCGCTAGGGTGGGTGGCGAAAGTAAGTCCGCCCACCATCCTAATAGGCCCCTTAGTCTTCTATTACAAAAAGGCCGATGCCGTTTTTGTTGCATACTTAAGAATAACAGGTTTTTTACAGATAGACCGTATAAAAAAGATGGTCGATTCTTGTTTGTTGTGTAGGTATTGATAATCAAACTCTAGAACTATATATTTTATGGAGCAAAATTGTAATATTAAGGTGAGGATTCATAATTAATATACCAATGATCTAATTTACTGAATGTGATATATAGATAGCGAACTAATTCATGTATCCAAAGTGATATAAGAGCACATGTAATCTTATGGAGAGAGATAATGAGAATATGTATATAAGAACATCGTTTCAAACAAATTTACAAATATATTATTTCTAGGTATTATAACCTGGTACAAAATGCAAGTCGTTGGAAAACAAAGCAGCATAGGTAAATAAAAAGTAAGCGATGAGATTTATTTTAATTTTACTGTTAGGTTACATAAGTAACACACATAAATACTTACCATTATATAATTTGTTCTAGTGATGTAACAAAGACAATTGATTGGTACTTCGAATGAATAGCCACAGAGAGGATTTGGTAGGTACCTTTTCACTCTAACATCATGATTTATATTGTCAACCATATCAAATGACCATCAGAGATGCTTGAAGTTCATTCAATTATGGCAATGTGAGTTGTAATGAAAATTATAAAAGTTTATTTGCAGTAATATCAACATTATAATAAGTCTTCATGCCTACGTTGGTATTTCTCAGTGTCTTATCAATGAAAGTGCAACGTAACTTGTGTAAAAAACAATGAACTACTACTGCATTTGATAGTAAAAAATAGATGGGTGCGATTTCACTAAAGCTAGGCAAATAGCAGTGGATTTAGAAGATTATGTGTGTTTATATGCTCAATGTAATATATTTTTATTATTATTGTGTACAATATTGCAGCCTTGAAAACGTTCCTGCTGGAACGAAACTCGTTGGCTGAAGAATTTTAACCCATCCGGATATAAAATCAATGGACAATTAAGGAACTCCAGACTATATATGCAGCAATTATGCTGTTTTGAATTTGAACCATCTTTCTGGATGATATTTTACCACTGAATACGAAATCAAAAATGCATTTATTTGGGCTGTACTTTGAAAGTGCTGTCCCCTTACAAATGTATTGTAATTCTTACTTTGCAATACATGAGGGGCTTTAGACGGCCAACTTTCAGGGGTAAGAGAGAGCTCATGCTTATTTTTAACAACTAGGGTACTTAAAGGAATGGAGTGAAATTTTGCCACAGCCCTCGTTTGTGAATTAATGTTCATCTTACCTCATGTATTTCAAAACATTTAGTTCTTTTCTGAATGCATTTCTAAGCTTATAGAAAACTGTTGCTCGTTGATCCTCGCATATACTGAACATAGGGTTTTTGGATTGGGTCTTTTTTCATGCATAGCTTATTTTGCTCATTCAAGCTTAGGACGTTCATGTCCCTGTCTTCAACAAAAATGTGGCCTTTGCCAGCCTCCCTTCAAGCTTATTTCCAAAGAAGCAACCTTCCAATTGACCTTTATGGCCAGCATGTGCCCCATTTGTAACATCACTTTGCAATAGTCTGTCTCTTCTTGGTGTAGCATAAGAGGTTTTTAAAAATAGCTGATGTTTGGGCAACGCGGGGTGCAGAACCGGCCTCACATTAACTTATTTAAACCCTGTACATGATTGCTTGGAACGCAGACTTATTGTGTGGTTCACAAGAACTCTCCTGGCTCACACGCAGCGATAATTTCAACCCGTACGGGAGACGTGGGAAGCTGAGTTCGGTAGACCACTTCATGACAAAGAATGGACGAAGGCCCTGGCCAACCCACGATAGGCAACCCGTAGCTCATCGCTTAAATTGATTCAATTTTAAAATACTGCACAGGGACTATCTATCCCTTCAGCGAATAGCCACATCTTCCGAGGAGCACGGGATGTGCCCCTGGTGCAGACCTGAAACATCTGTTATGAGTTTGCTCTCATTTGAGACCATATAGGACTACTGTTTTATCGCAGCTAGAGTATGTTACAGCAATCCCTAATTTCTTGCTGGGAAATTACGTCAGGCCGTATAAGCGTAGAGCAGCAGCTCGCTTACTGGACTTGGCTCTGATCTTGGCTAAGAAACTATCACAGCACGCTGGAAGTCATCTCTCAAGCGATATTCACTCTTTGGGTCACAGCCGAGCAGGGCCGGCTTTTGGGCGGTACGAGCGGTGCGACCGCACCGGGTGCCAAGGTCAGGGGGGCGCCGGCCGCCACCTACGTCTCTTACTCTTAAATCAGCACTCACTGAGCCTGCCTGCACTGTTAAACGGTTGTCCCCTCTTTCTTTTCTACGATGTATCTTCGTAGAAATGGAAAGAGAGGAAAACCGTGTTACCAAATCAGGAGGCACGCTTTTGTTTTGCCCGCCCATGCGTTGCTCTGCCTGACTGCCTCTAACTAAGTGTTGAACGTTTGATTGGATTTGGATTGGCCTGTAACTGAAACCGTTACCAACATCGCGGGGGCGGGCCTTGGGAAACTCGCAGATACTCTTCCGGCGGCTAATGTTACTGGTGGTTGCGCGCGCTCTCCGACAGTCCACGGGATTTTTGGCAGTGGCACAGAGACTGAGCCTCCTCTCTGCAGCAACATAACGTGAGTTAGGTGACGGTCTACTTTTTTAAAATCAATCAATAATTTAAATGTGCACTGTGCACAAACAATATAGGGTGGTGACCTCCCCTCCTTCTCAGGCCCGGTTTTAGCGACCCAAACATGAGCCTTGGCCCTCGCAGTGAGGGCTTGAAGGCAGGCGCGCAAAGAACACGTCGTGTGTGTCAGCCCGGGCAGAGACAGCTTCCCGGGCGTGCGCACACACAACGTTTTAGAGATTATCTCAGCCGCACCCGAGTACTTCACAGGTCTTTAAAAGACCATTTTCATGTTAACGAGGCTTTGTTTATTTTTTCACCCCTTCATCTCCACATTCCCGGTAATGGCCACAATGTTCTGCTGCGTGGATATTTCTTTTTCTATGCAGCGCAGGAGAAAATAAGTTTGTTTATTCATATTCACCTTTCCTGACTCCTGCAGCTGCTTATCATAGCAGGCTGTGACACAAAGTTTGACTAACGGAGTAGGTAAGAGAATGTGTAACTAATATGTTTTTCTTTTTAAAATATGCGCAGGCCCAGCAGGGCACATACTTCGTGTGTGATGCAGGACAACAATAAGACAATAAAAGATGCCCAGATAACGCTGGTGATTAATGATCCTGCTGGAGAGCAATCATTTGTCTGTTAGTAGTTTTTAAATGCAGATGAACTGTATTTTATGTGGAAGCTCAGTGGGTTACTGCCTTTGTCACAGAGATCCTTTTGTTACTTGCAGTTCAGAAGTTACAATCCAAACATAGGACAGTGACCAATGAACTGTCATCAAAGAGCTGCATACAAACATGAATGGTATAGTTAGAACTTCGCTTTCTTTTTTTGTGACATAGTTAGAACTTCCCCAGTCTTTCATTATTCTAATTTTGCTAAAATGAGTATGTTTGGGCAGATATACATTTTTATCAGTAAGGCTGAACCAACCCCATGGAATACTCTTTAAATCCTAAGGTTGTGTTTCCCCAGACCAAACCCTCTTAAAATATCCGGCCCACCAGCATGGATGAAATGTGATTCATACACCTTGTAATCCTCATTTGCTTATGTGGCATTCCCTGTATACTGATTTATATACTTGTATGATTCATTGTCTCTGTATAATGTGTGCGTGGTGTAAAGTACTGACACACACTACACTGATATGAGTAGCGCTATACAACAAATGAAATGCATATGAGAGAGGGGCTACTTAAAGATGAGGGGCTCTGTTGGAGGGTGGCAGTTAGGGAATCCGAGGTAGTAGCTAGTGGAGAGAGAAGTTTTTCTAAGTTAAAGTTAATTAAAACATATTTAAGATCCACAATGAAAGATGAAAGGCTATCATCTTTGGCAATCCTATCCATTGAAAATGATATTGCACAACAACTGGACTTATCCACATCAATATTGGCATTTGCAAAAATGAAAGCCCGTAAAGTTCAATTTTCTTGAAATTTGCAAATTGTTTTTACAAAATTAACAGTTAGAAAATGTTAATAATTACATCAACAAGATGTATATTGTTTTGGGCTATAAAATAAGCTATAATTGACTGATGGTGACTGATTGTGGGACACCCCCGCGCCGCACGGCCACCAGCTGCTGCGTGTGCTCCTCTGCCCTGCCTAACTGCCTCGCTGCCTGTCGCGCTGCCGCTGACCACGCCCCCTCCTCCGAGAGGCGCGGTCTGTGCCTGCCTGCCGGCTGATCGTTTTTGGTGCTAATTGTATTCCCTTGACTGTGTGACCTGTGCTTCTCCTTTCAGTGTAACCGTGCCCGTGTTTTTGTTTATTTTTCTGGTAACTGTGCCCGTGTCTCGCTGTCTCCTCCCTGTCTGCCCGCCTACCTCGCCGATCCTCGCTCACCCTCCCCGCTTCCCGCCACCGCCGCTTAGCCCCGCCCCTTTTTCCTTCTGTATCCCTCCCCGCTTCCCGCCACCGCCGCTTAGCCCCGCCCCTTTTTCCTTCTGTATCCCTCCCCGCTCCCGCCTCCCAGCTGCCCCGCCCACCCGCGCACTTGGCCTTATATGGCGACCGTGCGACGCAGGTGAGTGTGACCCACTTGTGGGACACCCCCGCGCCGCACGGCCACCAGCTGCTGCGTGTGCTCCTCTGCCCTGCCTAGCTGCCTCGCTGCCTGTCGCGCTGCCGCTGACCACGCCCCCTCCTCCGAGAGGCGCGGTCCGTGCCTGCCTGCCGGCTGATCGTTTTTGGTGCTAATTGTATTCCCTTGACTGTGTGACCTGTGCTTCTCCTTTCAGTGTAACCGTGCCCGTGTTTTTGTTTATTTTTCTGGTAACTGTGCCCGTGTCTCGCTGTCTCCTCCCTGTCTGCCCGCCTACCTCGCCGATCCTCGCTCACCCTCCCCGCTTCCCGCCACCGCCGCTTAGCCCCGCCCCTTTTTCCTTCTGTATCCCTCCCCGCTTCCCGCCACCGCCGCTTAGCCCCGCCCCTTTTTCCTTCTGTATCCCTCCCCGCTCCCGCCTCCCAGCTGCCCCGCCCACCCGCGCACTTGGCCTTATATGGCGACCGTGCGACGCAGGTGAGTGTGACCCACTTGTGGGACACCCCCGCGCCGCACGGCCACCAGCTGCTGCGTGTGCTCCTCTGCCCTGCCTAGCTGCCTCGCTGCCTGTCGCGCTGCCGCTGACCACGCCCCCTCCTCCGAGAGGCGCGGTCCGTGCCTGCCTGCCGGCTGATCGTTTTTGGTGCTAATTGTATTCCCTTGACTGTGTGACCTGTGCTTCTCCTTTCAGTGTAACCGTGCCCGTGTTTTTGTTTATTTTTCTGGTAACTGTGCCCGTGTCTCGCTGTCTCCTCCCTGTCTGCCCGCCTACCTCGCCGATCCTCGCTCACCCTCCCCGCTTCCCGCCACCGCCGCTTAGCCCCGCCCCTTTTTCCTTCTGTATCCCTCCCCGCTTCCCGCCACCGCCGCTTAGCCCCGCCCCTTTTTCCTTCTGTATCCCTCCCCGCTCCCGCCTCCCAGCTGCCCCGCCCACCCGCGCACTTGGCCTTATATGGCGACCGTGCAAACGCGCAGCGGTCACGCGCAGCGGGCGCGCCGATTGTGCGCCGAAGGCGCGCCAAAGGTAAGCCCGTCTGCGCCCGTCCGCGACCGGATCGCGACCAGCGCCAGGACCCCTGGCCCACGAAGACCCCGACCTACCCGCCTGACGTACTCCGCCGCCACCCTCATCGCACTCAACACCGGCCGACTCCCAGACTGCCACCAAGCCACACCACGACTCACCCACGGACCTTTCAGCTGCCACGCCTGCAAGTTCTCCTGCATCCGGACCTGCCCCGCACCAGCAGCCGCCAAGCCAAACACCAGCAGCACCCACCTCAAGTGCATCCTGCTCAACACCAGCTCCGTCCACAGACACGCCGTGGAACTCTGGAACCTCCTAGACGCCACAGCCCCTGACGTTGCCTTCCTCACGGAGACCTGGATGAACGCCTCTTCAGCTCCCGACATCGCCATCGCCATCCCGGAGGGCTACAAGATCGTCCGGAGGGACCGCAACGCCAACCAGATGGGAGGAGGCGTCGCCATCATCCACAGGAACACCATCCGTCTCACGACCAGCACCGACAACTCCCTGACCACCGCCGAACACCTGCACTTCCAGATCCACACCGACCCAAACACCACCCTCAGAGGCACCCTGATCTACCGACCCCCGGGACCACGCACACAATTCAGCGAGGACATCGCCGACTTCGTCAGCCCGCATGCCCTCCCCTCCGCCGACTACATCCTCCTGGGGGACCTTAATTTCCACCTGGAGAACAACAACGACTGCAACACCAGCACCCTGCTCGACAACCTCGCCAATCTTGGACTCAAGCAGCTGGTATCCACCCCCACCCACCTCGCCGGACACACACTCGACGCCGTCTTCTCATCCTGCAAAGACATCGTCTTCAGCCACGCCACAGAGCTCCAATGGACGGACCACAGCTGCGTCCACTTCACCTTCAAGAGAACGACGACCCACCACCACCAGCAACAGGCCGCCCGCAGAAGCTGGAACAAGATCACAGCAGACCAGCTCGCCACCTCCCTGAGCCAGCACCCCCCTGCCAGCTCAGCGAACCCCAGCCAGGCCGCCAACAACCTCACACAGTGGATCAGCAACTGCGCGGACGAACTCGCCCCGCTGAGGACCCCGCCCAGCAGACCCGGCAGCAAGAAAGCCCCGTGGTTCACCGACGAACTCAAGAGCTCCAAGAAGAACTGCCGAGACCTCGAGAAAGTCTGGAGAAGGGATCCCACACCGGACAACAGGACCACCTTCAAGCTGGCCACCCGGAAACACCACCAGCTGATCCGCGCCGCCAAGAAAACTGCTTTCAAGGACCGGCTGGACAACAACGCACACAACTGCAAGGAACTCTTCAACATCGTGAAAGAGCTCTCCAACCCCAGCGCAGAAAACAACGACATCACCCCATCGCAAGACCTCTGCAACTCCCTCGCCTCATACTTCCACAACAAGATCGCGGACATACACAACAGCTTCAGCAACCAACCAACGCACACCAAGACCGAACAACCACCCCTCACCACCACCCTCCAAGCCTGGACTCCGATCAGCACCGAAGACACCATCCGCACGATGAACTCCATCCACTCCGGATCACCGACCGACCCCTGCCCTCATCACGTCTTCAACAAGGCTGACGCTGTCATCGCACCCCACCTGCGAGACATCATCAACACATCCTTCGACACCGCCACCTTCCCTGAGAGCTGGAAGCACGCCGAACTCAGCGCGCTACTCAAGAAACCCACAGCGGACCCCACCGAACTCAAGAACTACCGCCCCATCTCGCTCCTCCCGTTTCCAGCCAAAGTCATCGAGAAGACCGTCAACAAGCAGATGGCCGCCTTCCGCGAAACGAATGGATCCCTCGACCCCTCACAGTCCGGCTTCCGAGCCAATCACAGCACCGAGACCGCCCTCATCGCCGCCACCGATGACATTCGAGCCCTGATGGACAACGGAGAAACAGCGGCCCTCATCCTCCTAGACCTCTCCGCAGCATTCGACACTGTCTGCCACCGCACCCTAGTACAGCGCCTCAGCAACGTCGGAATCCAGGACAAGGCGCTGGAATGGATCATCTCCTTCCTCGACGGAAGAACACAGAAAGTCCGTCTACCACCGTACAAGTCAGAGGCCACCGATGTCATCTGCGGCGTCCCTCAAGGATCCTCGCTGAGCCCCACCCTCTTCAACGTCTACATGAGCCCCCTCGCGACCATCGCACGGCAACACCACCTCAACATAATCTCCTACGCCGACGACACCCAGCTGATCCTCTCCCTGACCAACGACCCCGCCGCCGCCAGAGCCAACCTACACGAAGGGATGAAGGACGTAGCCGAGTGGATGACGACCAGCCGCCTGAAGCTGAACTCGGACAAGACGGAGGTCCTCATCCTGGGCTCCTCACCCTCCGCCTGGGACGACTCCTGGTGGCCTCCCGCCCTGGGCACCGCACTCAAACCGACAGACCATGCACGCAACCTGGGCTTCATCCTGGACTCCTCCCTCTCCATGACCAGGCAAGTCAACGCCGTCTCCTCGGCGTGCTTCAACATCCTACGCATGCTACGGAAGATCTTCTGGTGGATCCCCACCGAGACCAGGAGGACCGTCACCCAGGCCCTCGTCACCAGCCGACTGGACTACGGCAACGCCCTCTACGCCGGTACCACCGCCAAGCTCCAGAAGAGACTCCAGCGGATCCAGAACGCCTCAGCCAGACTCATCCTCGACATCCCACGAACCAGTCACATCTCCGGACATCTGAGAGACCTTCACTGGCTCCCCGTCAACAAAAGAATCACCTTCCGCCTCCTCACCCACGCACACAAAGCGCTACACGACCAAGGCCCGAGCTACCTCAACAGCCGAGTCAACTTCTACGCTCCCAAACGCCACCTCCGATCAGCCAACCTCGCCCTCGCCGCCGTCCCCCGCATCCGAAGAGCGACCACAGGAGGAAGGTCCTTCTCCTACCTGGCCGCCAAGACCTGGAACTCCCTCCCGACCGACCTGCGCCTGACCCAAGACCACCTCTCCTTCAGGAAGAAGCTGAAGACATGGCTGTTCGAGCAGTAGCGGCACCCCCCCACCCCCAGCGCCTTGAGACCCTACGGGTATGTAGTGCGCTCTATAAATGTCACTGATTGATTGATTGATTGGTAATATCTGTTCCCCATCTAATCCCTATTTAATTTACATGACATTTGAGCATACATTTTATATATTATAAAATGTATCCTGTATATATTTAATATGCGGTTGAGAAACCATACAACTCAACACAAAAAGTGTTTGCTGGGGGGGTGCGGGGGGGGCGCCAACAAAGATTGTCGCACAGGGCGCCACAATCTCTAAAGCCGGCCCTGCAGCTGAGGCACCATCGTGAGGATGCCAGAAAGTCTATCCCCTCCCAATGTCTTTGGCATGGGAGAAGCCGCTTTCCAGGTTGAATGACCCTCCACTAAGTTCATCCTTGGATGCCACACCCACAGCCCCGTAATTCATGCCATAGACCATGTGCAGCCACTTCCCCTGAAGTCCATCCATACCTTCGTGGATGTTATATAGGCCTATCTTAATCAACACCAAAAGTACCTATGCTATATTCCTTTGCCTCCCTTCATTTCCTTTTGCCCCCCACTTCCGTGCACCTATTTACCCTACCTACGCTACCGATGACTCTGCAATATCGCAATATCTAGAGATCTCCTTAAGGTATATGCATACCTGTTTATATTGCATCTTCTATATATGCGTGTCCAATGTACCACCGACTTCATTGGCTGCCATATTTCTTTTTTGTACAAAACTCCAATAAAGAAACGTGTAAAAGAAGAATTTCTTAAATAATGCTGATTCTTGATCCTGTGTCAGTTAAGCAGAGCTGGCCTTTGCTAAGACAGCGCCCTGTGCGTGGGCGGAGAGAAATTTGGCGCCCTTGCTGATTGTAGTACATTAAATGAGGCAGCAGGGGGCCCTTTTGTGTTCACTGGTCAGCACCTAGATGAGCAGGGACTGGCCCCTGAACACATCCCAGGACTTCCCCTAGCACACCTAAATCATTGATGACTTGATCTGTGCGAGCAGGGGTCAGAGGAAGAAGGGAGGGCAAGAAAGGGGGCTAAAGGGATGTTAAAAACATAACCCGCCGTATGATAATGAGGGACTAAAACCAATTTAAACTGGCAAATCATATAGAAACGAACAGGCAGGGACAAAGACAAGGCTGGAGCAAGATGAGAAGGATGCTGCTGTTGGCATAACCTTAATGCACACAGCTCCATGCGCCCCTCAGAAAATTGCCTCCCTGGGCCTGGGCCCAGCTCGTCCATGTCAAAGGCCCGACCTGAAGTTAAGATTATAACATTGGCGCCATAAACTTCCATGCTACAAGTCAGGTGGTTCTCATCTTCCTTTGGTTAGTACCATTAAAGCCAACTCTTCCCAATGTCCCTGCACATCTTGTGTGCTGTCCTTATCATCGACTGCAAACACTCTCTTGGAGCTTGCCATTTTGTGCAACTCTGGCATTCGTTGACTACTGCTGGGCTGTTTTTGAACGCCACAATGTGGCTTGTGGAGCTACAATAACAAAACTCACTCTTTTTCATGGATGCTACTTTTTTCTTTAGCAGTTGATTTCCATTTTCCATCAGTTTATCATCATTCTCAGGTGAATTGGGAGCTGGTGTGCATTGCCCAGGCTTCTTCGGTATCTTTATTCCTTTAGCAGAATGTTCAACATATTTTATAATAACAATCACCTTCTCCAGACATGGATTTGCATAACACAAAAATCTCTTAATTTTGAGCAGGTTTTACATGTTTCAGCCTGGACACAAATCATTTCATTAATGTCTTTAAAGCAGTGCTTAATTTGAGCAGGTGGGGGACAGACACTTACTTTTGAGGACCCGCACTTACTCAGAAACTTACTGAGCGCAAAAGAGGGGAAAAAAATCACAAACATCTGAAAGACGGGGGAAGACAAAAACGGAAAACCCGACACACAAAGGGAGAATGATGGAACTTGCAAGAGTTTGATAAAGACTCAAGGAGTGTCAGGTAATGAATAAAAGAGACATTAAGTGGGTTTAAAACTATCAGCCTGGTATCCGGCGGGCTGTCGTTTAATTGTACTGACTGCAGGCATGGGAGCAGAGCTTCGGACACCAGTACTTTTTCTTTCTCAAATTAAGCACCGCCTTAGAGGACTGCATGTAAGCCAGTTTTGAGTTTTTTGGAGAGTAGGGTTAAGAACTTGTATATCTTCAGGGGAAGAGATTTTCAAGTACAAGTGGGTGTCATCAGCGTACATGTGATAGTAAATGTTGGATAGCTTCAGGAATTCCCTTAGTGGTTCCATGAACAGGTTAAAGAGGGTGGGGTATAGCGTTGATCCCTGTGGAATCCCCAGTGTGACAGGAGAGAAAGTGGAAAGGGAATAGTTAAACTTGATTCTTTGGAATCTGATGTGGAGGAAGGAAGTGAACCAATTAGGGACGGATGGTAGGATTGGGATAACTATTCGATTTGACGAGCTCACATAGTTTTTTAGGTCAGTTTCTGGCTTTATCAAGCTTATTGCTGAATAAGTTTGCTTTCGAGCTTCGGGTGTGTTTGTTATAGGTGTGCTTAAGTGAGCTCAGCTGCTTCAGGTGATCAAGGGACGGGAAGAATCTCCACTTACGTTCAGCCAGTCTCAAATTCCGTATTGCTGCTTTAAGGCTACCATTGTACCATGGTTTAGAGTCTTTGGTGGATACTCTTTTCAGCTGAAGAGGCGCAATAGAGTCCAGGATGTTTATAATGGAATTGGTATGGTTAAAATCTATTACTATTTTGTGCCAGCTTGCATGATGGATGATTTATACAGTATGCTTTTCGGATATTCAGCAAGAAGCAGTATTATGACAAATAACTGAACAACTGACATGAAGAAATGGACAATGTAACCCAAAAAGATAAAGTATCTGGGAAGCATAGAAATATAGTTGGAGATTTGGGCCCCCCAGGTCCCCCATGGTTGTAGGCAGCTAGCTCTGTTCTTTTCGTATGCAGGATATTTTACCAGCCCAGGCGAAGCGGTGTAGCTCGGTTTGCAATTTATTAATCATCCCTGCCGGGGGCATAAAGGGAAGTGTTTGAAATGTATAAAGAATCCTAGGTAGGATTGTCTTTTTAATAGCCACGACCCTCCCGAGCCACGAGATAGGGAAGTGCCCCCATTGCGCCAATTCCGATCTTATTTGTCTGTAGAGTAATTTATAATTGATGCTGGATGTTTTGTGCAGCAATGGTGCTAGGCGTATCCCCAGATATGGCACTGAGGGCCAGATGTACGACCCTAAATTGCATGCGCAAACGGGTTTGCGACCCGTGTGCGCATGCAAAATGTTACAGGGCCATGTAAAATTCCTAGTTAGCGAGTCGCAATTTATTTGCAACTGCTAATTACGAATTGCGAGTCGCTATTAGTAAGGGGTGTGCCAAGGGCGTCCCTTCCTAGTATCGAGTCTCTACCCTATGTAAGAATGTTTTGCGACCGCAATTGCGGTTGCAAACACTCGCAAATTACCTCCCTCATCAAGAGGGTGGTAATGGAGTCGCAAATGGGAAGGGGTCCCAAGGGGAAACCTTCCCCTTTGTGACTGGCTCCAAAAATATTTTTTAAGGGGGCGTGGTCTCGCCGGGTAATGGCGTGACATGTGCGCTGCTTCAGCTCCGGGCCGCCGCTGGGGTCATCTGCATTTTTAAAGCGGTTCTCTTGCAGCGATCGGGCCCGGATCAACGCCTGAGTGCAGCTGAAGGCAAGGGGCACCTGACGAGGGGCTCAGAAGAGATCCGAGACGGCGGAGGGCTCGGGGCTCTGTGACGGTGGGGTGCCGGAGATCGCTGTCCCGCCCGCCATTTTGCGTTTCGCCGGCTGCCCGCTCACGGCAACCAGCGCCTGACATCTGAGGCGGGGGCGAGAGCGGAGGCCCGGTGGATCAGGCGGAGCACGTCGGGGTTGCCCCCCGTTGCCTCGGAGCTGCCCTGTGGTGTCACGGGCCCCAGATTGACTGGGGCATTGGTCCTGGGGTCCCTGCGGACGGAGTTGCGGAGTGGTGGCCGCCATCTTCACCCGGCCTGGCCTTCCCACCTGCCGGACTGCTGAGGGCGCAGATCGGAGAGGCGGCGGACAGTGGCGCGACAACTGGGCCCACGGCGACTGCAGCAGTGAGGCGGGGCCTGAGGCCCGTGAGGAGACCCGGGCTGTGGGACACGGACGGCGCTGCTTCGCCGAAACAACTGGGCGCTGCGGAGGAGAGCCTGGCCGCCATTTGCTGCGACAGGAGCGGCTGAGGCTGGGCGGCAGGGTAGGCCCCTGAAGAGAGCTCGGCGGAGTGGCTGGCCCGGATCGCTGGGGGCCCCCGCTGGACTACCGGTGACTGTTGGGGCCTCTGGGGCCTTGCCTGGAGGTCGGTTGCATTGCTTGCTTTGCCCCCGGTGGTCGGCGGTGCGGGGCAGGACTGAGTGGAACGCCGGGAGAGGTACGGCGCCCCTGACCCCCTGAGACAGCCTGGTTCCGGCGGTGTGGCGGCCCTGGGAGCCCCTCCGGGGGGTGAATAGTGGCCCTGAGGTGGGCGGCTGGAGCCTGGGGGCTGGCTGAGAGCCTGCTTCGGACCCCGAGTTGGTGGAGAACAGTGCCCTGGAACTCCGGCCTGCGGCTCCTGCGGCTGAACGCGGGGCGGCCCTGGGGGTCACTGGAGGCCTGCTACGCTCTTGTTGGGGCCATTGGTGGGCGCTGGGGATCGGAGGAGGGACCTGCGGCTGACTACTCTACCACGCTGGCCCTCGTGAGCTGTTCCGCGGGGGCAGGAGCCCAAGGAGACCCGGCGACGGAGCCCCGCAGAGACACCAGCTTGTGCGCAGTGAGTTGTTCCTTGGGGGGGAGTACGGGCCCTTGACCTCCTGATCACCTTGCTTGAGCTGGGATTTTGCGCAGGGGCTTTGCGCCCACAGGCGAGAAGACTGGAGACTGTGGAACACTGTGGGGCCCTGGTCTGGACTGAACTGGGAGTTGGGGCATCAGTGCGGCCTAGGGGGTCTTGTGGCTGATCGGACGCGGGGCGCTGCGGAGACCCCGCCGACTCGGGGGCGCACGGTGGTGACCCGTGGAGGGGCCCCTGAGGGAGAGAAGTTGCCGGACCGGTGCGTCTAGACCCCGGTTCATCTCGGCGCGCTCAGCGGCCATAGCCTGCCCGGGGACTTGGCCTCACCGGAAACGATTGGCACGGGCAGACTTGCAGCATGACTCGCACGAAGTCCGGGAAGGAGCCCCCGGCGACCTCCAAGGATACCTCGGTTGTTGACCTATGGGGAAAGTCAGGAGCGGCCTCGTCGGGAGGGGGTGCCGCCGCGGAGCCGGTCACCCAGTCATTCATGGCGCTTTTCATGCAGGAACTCAAGACGGAGATTGGGTCCCTTCGCACTGAAGTCCAGGCCTGCGTCAAGGATCTCCGGAAGGAGGTGGGAGACCTGGGAGATCGCGTAGACGACATGGAGAAGACCCTGGACGCCCGCACGGAGGACCAGGAACACCTCTGGCAGCGACTGGCGACCCTGGAGGAACAGCACGTTGAGCTCCAGATCAAACAGGAGGATTTGGAAAATAGAGGGCGCCGCAACAACATTCGCATCAGGGGCGTTCCGATTGGGGCTGAAGGGGACGATATAATGGCATTTGTGGCGGATCTGCTCCAGGAGATTCGCGGGGACGATGACGCTTCGCCGCCAGCCTTGGATCGGGCGCATAGGGTCTCGGGGCCACCTGGGAGACCTGGACTCATCCCTGACATCCTGACGAGGGTCCACTTCTTTGTGGAGAAGGAAGCGATCCTCAAAGCTGCCAGAGACAAACCTGACATCCTGTATAAAGGCATGCATGTTCAGCTGTTCCAGGACCTGGCCTCCACGACCCTCCGGCGCCGCAGGGACTTTCGGCCCGTTACGGACAAACTGCGGGAGCTCCACATCCGCTACCAGTGGGGCCACCCCTTCGCTCTCATATTCCAGTGGGAGTCCAAGCGCCGGGTGCTCCGCTCCTACCGGGAGGCAGCCCAGCTACTCCAGATCCCGGACTCCCCGTCAGCCAGCCCGACGCGGCGCTCTGCGAAGACTCGTGGGGCCCCTCTGAAGCCGCAGTGGTCCATGGTGCGCCATTCCCGGCACCCTTCTTCTCCGGATGGCAGCAGATCGTCACGAGATAAGCAAGACATTATCAAACATATCAAATCTCTAGAGGGCGGCTCGCCACTGACGGGCTCGCAGGTCTCGCCCCCCGAGTGAGACCCCCTGGGGTGGTCGCCTCCCCGGGCTGCAGGCGTTCTTCCTGTGAGTGCTCCCGATCTTTTGGGCCGGTGGCTGCTTTGGTGGCTCCACTTTTCCTGCTTCTGGCGCCCCGCCAGGGCGATGCGATTGGACCTGCCTCTTGCTATGCCTCGCGTACCTACAGGAGAGGCGGTGGCCCGGAGCGGGCTCTTGGTGCTGTGATTTCTTGGCTGAACGATGACAAACCCCCACGCCTATCCATGGGAGAGTGACATCTCTGGGACAGCTTGTGCCGCGCGGCCTGGCTACTCCTTAGACTGGAATAGGACATGTTGGCCATGTTGGCCGGTTCAGGACTCATGTGGTTTTCCCTCGTTTTTCCCTTTCCTTCTTCTTCCCCATCTTTGGTGCCCTTCTGACGGGGGGGGTGTGCTGGCGTGTGCAGGTGTGGGAGGGTCAATGCATGCCGGGGGGATCTGGGACTATGGCTAGTGAGCCGTGCTGGAAGGTCCTTTCTCTTAATGTGAAGGGGCTCAACTCGCCCAACAAGCGTCGCCAAGTGTGGCGGTACCTCCTGCTTCAGAACCCTGACATAATTCTTCTCCAAGAGACTCACCTCCTTAAGGCTGATGTGGCCCGCATGGCGCACCCTCGATATCCTAGGCAGTTCTGGGCCTCGGCGACCACTTAAACGGCGGGGGTGGCTATTCTCTGCCGGGCGGGAATTGAACCGGGGGCGTCCAAGGTGCTTCGAGACAGCGAGGGTAGGTCCTTGAAGGTTGAGGTCAAGA
The DNA here is from genome assembly GCF_964204655.1 of Triturus cristatus. Taxonomy (NCBI): domain Eukaryota; kingdom Metazoa; phylum Chordata; class Amphibia; order Caudata; family Salamandridae; genus Triturus; species Triturus cristatus. Next base: position 586,480,144 of record NC_140595.1, read on the forward strand.
GGGGTCATCGCATACTCACCTTATGTAATCTCTACGCTCCCAATCAGGGTCAGGATCTTTTCTTACGCAGGCTGATCAGAGACCATTTAGACCAGGTCACTACGGACCTCATAGTTGGGGGCGACTTCAACTTGGTGTGGGATGCGGAGCTGGATCGTTGTGGGGGGGGCCTTCCACGGGGTGGGGGCCATGTCTGCGGCAGTGAAGAGCTCCCTCAGTGCCCTCAACTTAGTAGACGTCTGGCGCTACCACTCCCCAGGCTTGCGCGACTACACGTACTATTCACATGCGCACCGCTCTTACTCCCGGATAGACCTGATACTTGTCTCTCACTCCCTGCTCAAGGACACTATTTCGGCGACGAACTCCAACATATCCATCTCGGATCACGCCCACGTGGAGCTGAGTTTCCACAAGCGTAGCAATGGCCCCCCGCGTTCGTGTCGCTGGAGGTTCCCGGAACACGTACTCAGGGACCCGGTGGACAAGGAGGAAATACAGGCAGCTATTTTAGCCTACTTTGCATCAAATGATCTCCCGGGGACCCCCCTCCCCCTCTTGTGGGACGCCTTCAAGGCTACTATCCGGGGTACCCTCACTGCTATCGCGGTCGCGAGAGCACGGGAGGCTCGCCTCTACGAGCACAAACTCGAACTGGAGGTCAGATTGCTTGAGAGAATGGACCACGAACGCCCGTTGATGGCACACAAACGCAGGTTGGCTATCCTTCGAGGCCAGCTTCGAGCCCACAGAACGAACAAGGCGGAGCGGGTCTTACTGGCACTTAAGCAGCGGTACTATATAGGGGGCGACAAGGTGGGTGCCGTGCTGGCGCGACGCCTGCACACGCGGGCGGCCAAGGCCCACATCGCGAAGCTGCAAAGGGCGGATGGATCCTGGGCCACTTCGGAGTCGACTAAGCTCCAGTTGTTCCACGACTTCTACGCAACTCTCTATGCCGCTGACCCCCCCGCGCCGGAATTGATAGCCTCTACCATGGAGGCCTGTGCCTGGGAACCGCTAAGTGAGCGCCAGTCGGGACTTCTTGAGGTCCCCATCACTTCAGAGGAAATGGCGGGCGCTCTGCGTGATCTTCCGCTGGGGAAAGCGCCTGGTCCAGATGGGCTACCGCTATCCTTCTATCACGCCTTCTGGCCACAACTGCAACCATACCTTCTGCGTCTCTTCAACTCGTTCGACGAGTTGACTGGCCCGTCGACTGATATGGCAATGGCGGAAATAGCTCTCATCCCGAAACCCGGGAAGGATCATACCCTTTGCTCCTCTTATCGGCCCATCGCGTTGCTAAACACAGATCTTAAGCTGTATACTAAACTCTTGGCTAAACGGCTTAGTGTCCACATGCCCAATCTTGTCGAGCCGGACCAGGTGGGGTTCATCCAGCACCGTCAAGGGGCGGACAACGTACGCCGAATAGCGCATATCGTCGGGAAAGCCAAACATTGGGGGATACCGGCGTGCCTGCTCTCGCTTGACGCAGAGAAAGCGTTCGACCGGGTGGACTGGCTGTTCCTCCGCGCGGTGCTCCAGAGGGTGGGTCTGGGCCCGAAGATGGTGGCGCGCATTATGGCTCCCTATCTTTCGCCGGTAGCTAGGGTGCGCGTAAACGGTCAGCTCACGCCGGCCTTCTCCATCTGTAGAGGTACCCGACAGGGCTGCCCCCTGTCCCCCCTACTGTTCGCTCTTGTGGTGGAGCCTCTCGCCATCATGGTACGCCGGTCCCCCGACATAAGGGGTATCTCCCTCCGGGGGGTGGAGCATAAGATCGCCCTCTTCGCGGACGACCTCCTCCTTACCCTATCGGACCCGCTGCCCTCCCTGCCGGCGACCCACTTGCTGCTCCAGGACTTTGAACAGGCGTCCGGGCTCAAAATCAACCATGCGAAATCATGGGCCCTCAATATCACGATCCCGGATGGGGATCTGCTGGCGCTTCGGACCTCCACCCCCTATCAGTGGGCGACCCACTCGGTGCGCTACCTCGGCCTCAACCTGACTCCGGACCTGGCCACCTGGACGCAGGCCAATTGGCAAGAGTATAAGTGTTCGGTTCAGACGGACCTGCGCGCGTGGAGAGCCTTGCCACTCTCATGGCTCGGCAGACTCAACACGGTGAAAATGTCTATCTTGCCAAAGATCCTGTACCTCTTCCAAACCCTGCCGACACCGATCCCGGAACACCAGATTCAGGGACTCCAACGGGAGCTAGTGGCGTTTATCTGGGGTGGGAAGAAACCGCGCTTTTCCAACACAATCTTGATGCTCCCCCGGGACAGGGGTGGCCTAGCGTGCCCGAATCTCCTTGAGTACTATTGGGCGTCCCATCTCCGATTTGTCTTGGAATGGGGGGCGTGGGAGAGTGAAAAGGTGTGGTTCCACATGGATCGGGCTGTCACCTGCCGCCCTCTGTGGGATCATGCTTGGCTGCCTCAAGGGGCGCGTCATCGCAGCGCATATATGGCTGTCCCCACCAGACCAGTCCTGGAGATCTGGGACAAGGTGGCGGTTCGTAGGGGACTCCCTTCCTTCCCGTCCCCTCACACCCCCATCGCGCACAATCCGCAGTTTCCACTAGCCTGTCGTCCACCCTTTTTTGCCAATTGGACGGAGACTGGCTGCAGAACGATAGGGAACCTCTTCACAGGGGGTAGTTTTAAATCCTTCGCGCAATGCAAGCAAGAATTTGGGATCTCGGAGAATGACAAATTTCAATACATCCAGCTTCGCCACTGGATCCAGGGCTCCTCCCTGACACAGGCAGCTGTACGTCCTTTCACACCGTTCGAACAGCTAGCGCGCACATTCGGCGCATACAAGGGACTGATCTCACGTATCTACGGGGTATTGCAACACGCGCAGCGGCCAGTTCTGCATCTATACCAATCGAAATGGCAGTCCGTCTCTGGCTCGGGTGTCGCCCCTTCTCAATGGGCGAGGCTGTGGAGAGATATCCCTAAAATTCTGCGCAGCATTCCAAAGCAGGAGTCGGCCTATAAGGTGATGACTCAATGGTATTACACCCCGGTTCGGCTTCAGAAGATGTTCCCTGCGACGTCTTCACTTTGCTGGCGCTGTACTCAGGCGCCGGGAGATTTCATTCACATCTGGTGGACCTGCCCCCTTATAGCTACTTTCTGGAAAGAGATCCTCAGTCATATCAAACGGGTCTTGGGGTACCCCCTGCCTGCGGATCCGCTGGTTGCGGTCCTGGGCCTCCGGCCGGAGACTACGAGAGCCATGACGGGGCGTGACCGGCACCTTAGCCTCCACATGCTATGCGCCGCCAAACAGACGGTGGCACTATATTGGAAAAAGGCGGAGACGCCCTCCATAAACGTATGGTTTACTCGCTTGTGGCATGTGGTGGCGCTGGAGCTGCTCACGGCCCGGCTTCAGTTCCGAGAAACTCAATTTAGGAAACTCTGGGTGCCCCTGGTGGACCACCTGGGGCGGTTGGAACATGCCCGAATGAAGCCGCCACGGCTGCGGGCCCTGAGGTTCTTCGACGATGTTGTATGCCCGGCGGATCCGGGAGGTCATTGGGGGTTGTCGGGTAGTGGGCAGGGAGAGCCGGCCACTGCCCTTCAGCCCACTGGCGAGGAGACTCCGCCTCTACTGCGCCGGGACGCCGCGGTACCCACCGTTTAGGGGGTAATGTAGCGGACGTTTTTGGCTTTCCCCGCGCCTGGGACGTTTCCCCTCCCCCCACCCCCCCTGGTATCCTCCCTATCTCCCCATTTTTCCCCCGGTTAGTTGACTGTATTGTGGGCACTCCTGGTCTCAGGGATGGCCCCGGGGGCTTCGCGCACCACTCTATCGCTGTCAAATCTGAAATGCCCTATGGCCGGCTTCTTGCAGGTGTGACTCGTCTAATAGCGGTTAAGCCGCCCCTTACCGGATAGGCCCCTGTTGAGAGATACTGCGCTCCCATCGCCCTAGGCCCCCCGCCACTGCATGCTGAAGGTGTGACCATGAGCGGCTGGAAGAGAAGTGGGAAGGGTGGGACTCCCGCCCGGAGATCACTTGTTGGGATGTTGCCTCTCTTCAGGGGGCGGGGGTGGCGGCGCAAGTACAGTAACTATATGTCAGGCATAGGAGGCACAAAGGGGTTTCCACTCTCGATATCCTGCAACAGGCCGATCCTACAACGGGGCATGTAGCCATTCTTTGAGCCTGCTGCTGACCTACGGCAACCCTGCGATTGTTTGTCTCCGCTGGTATACCCTGGAGATGTAACTGGGTGGGGAGATTTGGGGCCGAGGGACCTTGAACATGATAGACCTGTACTTACAGCTATACCTGGGTCGTGGCATATCTTCATGATTGGTTGGGCCTTCGCCCTTTGTTAATTGAATGTGGTAGCTGCCGGCCCCGGTGGTTGTAGGCGAACCAGCTGTGTACCGCTACAGGAGTGCTCCTTTAAACTCAATAAAAAGTTGTATATAAAAACAAGCATTTACAATGCAACGGTCTCGGCATTATTAAAGTTAGAGCTATTGGCATTGTTCATGGCAATGCCATTTCTTTAAATGTTTTAAAAACAAAAACAGAAACAAAAATAAATGTCATGAGCAATGCCAATAGCTCTAACTTTACCAATGCCGAGACCATTGCATTGTAAATGCTTGTTTAAGTATACTAGAGTTAAAGCTATATTGAGGCTGTAAATCAAGCGATCGGCGCTCAGGAGACGGCGGGAAGGGAAGTGGTTCAGGGTGGGAGATGAAAGGCTGGGACATGAGAGCAAGTGAACAGCGGGGTGGGAGGGAGGGTGGGGGTGATCTGGGTACTGGAGAACAACCAGCTGCTGGCCCAGCAGTTTCGGAAAAGCAAATCAATTGGTTTGCCAGTGTGAAATAAAGAAAAGTAAATACGTTGTGAAAGCAACTCTGTTTTAAACAATGAAAGGCGAGCTTAAAGTCAAAGCGTCGCCGTTTTGAAATCAATAAATAAAGATGCGAGGCGATGCGGATGGCTCGCTGCCACACATTCCTGTCTATTTCCCAATGTGTTTACTTCTGTGTCCGATTGTAAACAAATCATTAGGTAAATGAGCCTTTTGGATCGGACAACAAATTGTTTACATTTAATTGTATAAACCATGCACTTCTGTTCCACATGGAGGGCGAACTACGGAGTAAAATATGAGACTCAATACCAAATGTGCCCATGCTATAACAAGCATTGGCAAAATCAATAGGTCTTGCCTTCTTTTTTTGTTAAAAAAAAAAGAAAAAGTAAAACATGTAGCCTAAACGTGGTCCCTGATGCTTGCAATAAAAAATTCATTATAAAAAATAAAACACACATAATTTTAATTGAACAGACAAGTGTGCTAATAGCATGTATCGGGGCTCTTTTCAGCTTTAATTATGGTCAAATATGATGATTGTTGGCTCAAAAAGGAGACAATTCGTTTTGAATTACTCCAACCTGAACGCAGTTTAAACACACAAGGAGTGTAAAAAAAATGATTTTTTAAATTAAGTACGAAAACATAAAAGCATTGGCATAGTAATGTACTGGTACCCACCCCTAATACGGAGATGTAGACATTTTGTATTCATTATTTTATTTCATTACAACTGCAAGACAGCTAAAACGGTTTCTGGGCAGGATCTAAAAATTAAGCACTATGGAATTAGGAGCAAACCTGAACAGGTCAAATATGAGTATAGGTCAAATACTTTATCAAAACTTTTCTCACAAGAATCCACAAGATCGCTATACCCTCAGTAGCAGTTTACTCAGACATGCCCAAATAGGGGTTATGATAGGCGCCTTAGACTCCTCAAAGGAAAAGCAAAGGGGATGATGGACTGAGTGTTGAACATTGCAAACACTCACCCCCAGACTCCTCAAAGCAGAATGGGTAAGGGACCACTCTAGCCACCTGACACCTGGGAATGTACATCACCAAAATAAAACACAAATGGAGCTCTTAAACGTTCAATGCACAACGGCAAGATACTGTCAATGTGTGGACTCAGTGGCAGCTCTTTAGATTTGCATTTGGCTTTTCTGAGGTTATTAAGATACCACTTGGTAGGCACTAGTCTGTGCAAGATGAAAAGGCCTAAAAGGAAGCCAATGTGAGATCTACTGGCTTTGTCTATTATTTTTACTGATGGTGTATGGTATAGTATGGTATGTAACTGCATAATATGGTTCGTCGTTGCTCAAGCACATTTATATCCTGAGCAAGATATAACTCAAGAGCCAAGAATGTGTTGCTGTGAATCCCTGATCAACTGACATAGAAGTGGTTTTAAGTAAGGGTAGGACTTGTAACCTTTCATCTCTGAGTTTGATGACACTTGTATCACAGATGTGTTAATGCTAGCAAAGATTTTCTGTTAAGGACTAGGGAACAGAAATTAATTGGTCCTTCGGAAGCAAACTCAAAATATATTCTGCATTTTTCCCCAATGAATGGAACTGTGAGATCCTGAGGAAAGGCACCCCACTGGGACTGGTGAGATGCGTCTCTTGAATGAAAAGTAGGTGAATAAGGGTTGGTGAGTGAAAGGATTTTTAGACGGGCGTACAGGTTGAAAGGCAAGTGGAGCAATTACAAATTGGTGCATTTCGGGGGCTGGAAATGCTGCTATCTTCGATGCAGACCTCCCCGGAGGTCGCCCGGGTTATTGTGCATAGATTTACTCAAACAAGTTTAACACATGCCTTTCGACATTTCACATGTTAAAAATAGGGACGATGTTGGCTTAAAGGGGTACAAGCATATTAAACCACATTGAATAAAGCACTGTCACTAGCACACAGAGTAAATGACTAGGAGAGCTGCCAGGCCGCTAATCAACAGCGCTCAGCAGGAGCAGCAAATAACTAAATACAAATGCTGCTGCTATGTACGGCGGTCAAGTTTGCCTGTGGGCGCTCCAAAACAAATTATTATGTTAAGTTTTATTTAGTGCGAATCAGACCCAAACATATCGGGTATCAGAGTGCTTTACATGAGCACCAGTTTCCTTACACAAGGACACAAATGTGCCCAGTAGCGCACGAAAGCGAACGGCTTAAGCAGCAAAGCGGGAGGGGGTGAGGAGAAGGGCAAGCAATGACAGGGGAAGACAGGAGGCAGCAACAATCAAGTGGAATAAAAAAAAAATAAAGCATTAGCAAAATTCAATTGGTCTCGTCTTTGGGGCCTTGTAGGTTTTTAGCTAGAGTTAATGGTTTAGCCAATGTATATAATCCTAAAAGGCTGTAAGGGCTGAGACACTGTTATTAGCCCAGCAAGTCCCAATTCAATAAACAAATAATCCTAATAAAAACTGAATTTCTCCTGTAAATATTCCATCGCCTAAGCCAGTTTTATTCTTAATTTATGTCTGAACAGTGTACATGTCTCTATCCTGCTGAATAATGTTTTTCCGTGCGCCACTGATTGATGCCTGAAGCAATAAAGGTAGAAAAGAATGCGTGTGTGTGTCTGTGTGAATGTGTGCGCACGTGTGTGTGTGCAGTTGAGTGAAATGTGCAGTTTGCATACATTTGAAAACTACATTTGAAAACTGAAACCTGCAAAAGCATTAACCATGCAGGATGGCTCTGTCTCCTCCGTCTCTGCAATGAGGTGGGGAGAGAAGGGAGGGGGAAGGTCAATCCAAGGAGCAGAAAGGAAACTGATTAGAAAGGAGGGGGTAGTGTGAAAAGAGCGGGGAGATAAGGGAGGGTGTAATAAAAAACAAAGGAGCCAAAGCTATAGAGAAGGGAGGGGGGAGTGGGAGCAGCTGTGCACGTGCATGTGATCGTGCACTCAAGGTTTAGGCCAGCCAAAAGACTGTGGGTAGCACTTTGAAAATCCCACATACAAAATGTCTCTTCGAGCCTTTGGCTCACCGAGACCTAAAAATATATATATTTTTTAAGGGCAGGTAGTTGTCCCAGGGACCACTACCTGCCCTTAAAAAAAGAAACAAAAACGTTTCATTTTATTTATAAATGCATCTGGTTTTCCTTTATGGAAAACGGGTTGCATTAAAAAAAACTGCTTTATTGAAAAGCAGTCCCAGACATGGAGGTCTGCTGAGCCCACCAGGCCACCATCCCTGGGAGGGCCAGCCATTCCCAATGGGGTCGCAAATTGCGAGTGGCTAAATAATATACATGAGCCTCGCATTTTGCGACCCCATTGGGAGTCGCAAACAGAGTCTCTGACACTGTTGTATATTACCTTTTGCGACTCGCAAATTGCAACTCGGAAGTGTTTGAAATGTATAAAGAATCCTAGGTAGGATTGTCTTTTTAATAGCCACGACCCTCCCGAGCCACGAGATAGGGAAGCGCCCCCATTGCGCCAATTCCGATCCTATTTGTCTGTAGAGTAATTTATAATTGATGCTGGATGTTTTGTGCAGCGATGGTGCTAGGCGTATCCCCAGATATGGCACTGAGGGCCAGATGTACGACCCTAAATTGCATGCGCAAACGGGTTTGCGACCCATGTGCGTATGCAAAATGTTACAGGGCCATGTAAAATTCCTAATTAGCGAGTCGCAATTTATTTGCAACTGCTAATTAGGAATTGCGAGTCGCTATTAGTAAGGGGTGTGCCAAGGGCGTCCCTTCCTAGTATCGAGTCTCTACCCTATGTAAGAATGTTTTGCGACCGCAATTGCGGTTGCAAACACTCGCAAATTACCTCCCTCATTCAGAGGGTGGTAATGGAGTCGCAAATGGGAAGGGGTCCCAAGGGAAACCCTTCCCCTTTGTGACTGGCTCCAAAAATATTTTTTAAGGGCAGGCGGTTGTCCCATGGACCACTACCTGCCCTTAAAAAAAGAAACAAAAACGTTTCATTTTATTTATAAATGCATCTGGTTTTCCTTTATGGAAAACGGGTTGCATTAAATAAACACTGCTTTATTGAAAAGCAGTCCCAGACATGGAGGTCTGCTGAGCCCACCAGGCCACCATCCCTGGGAGGGCCAGCCATTCCCAATGGGGTCGCAAATTGCGAGTGGCTAAATATTATACATGAGCCTCGCATTTTGCGACCCCATTGGGAATCGCTAACAGAGTCTCTGACACTGTTGTACATTACCTTTTGCGACTCGCAAATTGCAACTCGGAATTTTTAGCAATTTGCGAGTCGCAAAAACAAATGGTCATACATCTGGCCCCTAATCTTAGGCCCAGTTTATGGGGAATTGCGTTGCTTGGTGGGTTACTACATCAGGGGGTAAGGCGAGGTTGAGCGCCTGTGATTTGACGATATCTATTCAGAACCCTGACACGGGTACCAATGTCTCAATGTCCAAGAGGAAAGCTGGTAGAGACGTTGTAGGTTTGCCTAGTGTGGCTAGCACATCATCTGCGTACAAGCTGACTTTGTGCTGTTCTACCCCGAAAAAGATGCCCCAATTTCAACGTTGCCCCGCACTCTTTGGGTGAATGGTTCCATGTATAGGGCAAACAACAGTGGAAAACATTGGGCATCCCTGGCGCGTCCCTCTATGGATAGAAAATGGGGTAGATGTAAGCCCGTTCACTCTCACTGATTTAGTACCCCACGTGCGAAAACCTCTCCGGTATCTCGAATTGAATCAGTACCTGTTCTAGGAAGGGCCAATGCACCCTATCGAAGGCCTTTATCGTGTCTATTGCTAGGAACATATATTCATTTGGTATACGGTTAGCCTTTTCTATAATATGTAACACCCACTTTGTGTTGTCGCTGGTTTGGCGAAAGGGGATGAATCCCATTTGGTCGGGGTCTATGATGTAGGGCAGTAGTGTGCCTAGTCTAGCTGCTAGTATACATGTGCAAAGTGTAAGGTCCGTGTTTAGAAGAGAAATGGGGCTGCAGAGCTGTATCGGTTTTCCTGGTTTGGGAATTACTGATAGTGTGGCAGTGAGCATCGAAGGGTGGATCTCACCGGGGGCTGTAAAGTTATTAAATAATCATGTCAGAATGGGCGCCAATGTTGTACAAAACGTCTTGTAGAAGAGGGGTGTGAAATCGTCGGGCCCCGGGGACTTGGCTGTCTTTTGTCTGGAGATTGCAGTGATAACCTCCTCTATTCTAATATCGTCTTCTAACCCCTGTGCTTGATCCGCTGTGAGGAATGTAGTGTGGGACTCATTTAGGTACACAGAGCAAGCCTCTAGGTCTAGCTGCCTGTTGGAGTACAACTCTGCATAAAAATCTTTGAATGAGGAGTCGGCTGTAGCGGCTTCGTCAGTGGTGTGTGTTCCAGTCGAGTCACGGATCGACTCTACCCCTGTGTTTTGCTGCCGCGCCTGAGTTTGTTTGCTAATAGGCGACCTCCCTTGTCTCCTCCCACATAGTAGGTTTGCCTCAGGTGGAGCGCCGTTTATTCAGCTCTGTCCAAGTCAATGCTAGCTAATTACGCTTGCGTAGCTGTCAGTTGCCTCCATATCCTTGGTGCCCCGTACATTGGTGTATACCCTCTAGCTCTTTGACTCTCCCTGTCAGGTGGTCTAATTTCTCCATACGCGCCTCGTTATCTGCTGCTGATATTGCGATAAGTTTACCCCTGATTACCGCTTTCAGTGCTTCCCATAGAGTGGTGATAGATATCTCAGGGGTGTCGTTCAGCTCTAGGTACTCAGTGATGGACCTCCCAATCTGTGTTACCACCTCAGGACGGTGCAAAATTGTGTTGCGCAGGCGCCATGATCATGTGTGGCGTTGTGTGTGGAGGGCTTTGAGTGTCAGAAGCACTGCAGAGTAGTCTGAGAAGGCCGCTGGGAGGATTTCAATATTTGCTGTAAGGTTTAGGATGTCTTTCATTTCTAAGAAGAGGTCTAATCTGGCATATGTTTTATGGATGTGTGAGAGGTATGAATACTCGCGAACCTGAGGGTGCAAGGTCCTCCAGACATCTTGTAGACCCATCTCCTTAAGCTCCCGGTTACCCTACCATGACAGAGCCCCTGCCTGCCCAAATCCAGACGTAGATATGTCTAAGTCGTTGTCGAGGACCAAATTGAAATCCCCACCTATGAGGACCCGCCTATCTTGTGTTGACATTACGTCAACAAGAGCTGATTGTAGAAATGCCTCCTGCCCCTCATTTGGAGCATAGATGGATGCCACTACCCAGGACCAGGGACCCATGGAGACTTGATAGGCAAGAAAACGCCCTTTCATTTCAGCCACCTCAGTGCCAATGGAACTCTTAAAGGTATGTGAAACTAGAAGCGCCACACCTGCTGTTTTGATGCGGGAGGAAGAGAAGTATTGGAGTGGAAATGCTCATGACCAGAGCCTGTGGTAATCCTGTGGTAAGAGGTACGTCTCCTGGAAGAGGTAGTTATCTGCTCCCGTGCTTTCTAGGTATGACAGTACGGCTCTGCGTTTGATGGGGTTATTGAGGCCCTTGATGTTTAAGGTTAGAACTTTCAATGGGTTACCCATTTGAGTTAGTACGGAGGATGTGCTTCTTGTTAGATGTGCTCGTGAGACACCCTCTATAGGGTATCCAGCCACCAGCTATCCTGGGCTTCACTATTAGTATGTGCGATCGTGAGCGCAGAAGATTAGAGTGTGGTTCCCTTAAAACTAAAACCCACAACGTTAAACAAACATGCATATGCATAGTACTTGAATAAAAAGAGGATAGAAAACTTACAGTCTGTAGTGTAAAAGTCCGAAGTGGGGTATATGTGTGTCCTTACTCCCTGCTCCCCCGCCCAGCCGCCACCCAAGTAGTTTGGTAAGCAATAAACCCTGCCCTTCCAAGGAGAGTCCGGTCTGGACAGCGCGCCAGGTTTCACATCAACGGCTGCTTGCTGACCCTTAGCGATGGAGTCCGGGTCTGGTTTGGTGATCTTTCTGCTCGCGCCACAGAGCCGCCAGCGGGGGTGTCCCAAATGCGATTGATGTGGTGCTGACTGCTCATTTGAGCTGTCCGCTGCTGGGTCTATGCCCAGTACTTTGTAAGTCTCTTTAAAGGAACCCAGTTGGAGGAGACGTCCCTCCCAGCAGAAGATGAGCTGGAAGGGGTACCCCCACTAGTAGGCCACCCCTTTGCTTCGCAGGAGTGAGGTCGCTGGTCGGAATGTGTGTCCTTTTTGTAATGTGGATGCCGCCAGGTCTTGATAAAGTGAAAGAGATTGGTCTCAGAAGCTGATGGGGTGTTTATCTCTGGCCTTGCGTAGTAGGTGGCCTATTTAGAGCTCTCCCTAGTGAGAGACGTTAGGGCTGCGAGCGTTTTTACCTGGAACTCACTAGCTGGCATAGGTATCTGTGAAAATTGTGATTTAAAACTGCTAAAAGATCGTTTTTATAACTTTTTACCTGGGGGTTTTAAATTGAATAGTTAGCTGGGGAATTGAGTTAGGCACACTGACATTTCTCCAACACGCTGATCGTCCTCTCTCTGCCTCGCCCAGCCGTCTTGTGTTATTTGCTGTTGGAGGCGGTGGGCGCCATCTTAGGTAGGGCTGGGGGTGCGCTCTAGTCGCTCCGCCCTCCCGCCCTCCCATGCTATTTAGAGTTGCTCTGTGAAGCCCTCGCTGCCTATTTAGAGCTCTCCCTAGTGAGAGACGCTAGGGCTGCGAGCGTTTTTACCTGGAACTCACTAGCTGGCATAGGTATCTGTGAAAATTGTGATTTAAAACTGCTAAAAGATCGTTTTTATAACTTTTTACCTGGGGGTTTTAAATTGAATAGTTAGCTGGGGAATTGAGTTAGGCACACTGACATTTCTCCAACACGCTGATCTTCCTCTCTCTGCCTCGCCCAGCCGTCTTGTGTTATTTGCTGTTGGAGGCGGTGGGCGCCATCTTAGGTAGGGCTGGGGGTGCGCTCTAGTCGCTCCGCCCTCCCGCCCTCCCAGGCTATTTAGAGTTGCTCTGTGAAGCCCTCGCTGCCTATTTAGAGCTCTCCCTAGTGAGAGACGCTAGGGCTGCGAGCGTTTTTACCTGGAACTCACTAGCTGGCATAGGTATCTGTGAAAATTGTGATTTAAAACTGCTAAGAGATCGTTTTTATAACTTTTTACCTGGGGGTTTTAAATTGAATAGTTAGCTGGGGAATTGAGTTAGGCACACTGACATTTCTCCAACACGCTGATCTTCCTCTCTCTGCCTCGCCCAGCCGTCTTGTGTTATTTGCTGTTGGAGGCGGTGGGCGCCATCTTAGGTAGGGCTGGGGGTGCGCTCTAGTCGCTCCGCCCTCCCGCCCTCCCAGGCTATTTAGAGTTGCTCTGTGAAGCCCTCGCTGCCTATTTAGAGCTCTCCCTAGTGAGAGACGCTAGGGCTGCGAGCGTTTTTACCTGGAACTCACTAGCTGGCATAGGTATCTGTGAAAATTGTGATTTAAAACTGCTAAAAGATCGTTTTTATAACTTTTTACCTGGGGGTTTTAAATTGAATAGTTAGCTGGGGAATTGAGTTAGGCACACTGACATTTCTCCAACACGCTGATCTTCCTCTCTCTGCCTCGCCCAGCCGTCTTGTGTTATTTGCTGTTGGAGGCGGTGGGCGCCATCTTAGGTAGGGCTGGGGGTGCGCTCTAGTCGCGCCGCCCTCCCACCCTCCTCACACCCTACATAATGTGCATCCCTGCCAGACGGCGCAGCGGGCTGGCGCAGCGGGCGCGCCGAAGCCGCGCCAAAGCCAAGCCCGTCCGCGACCGGACACGGCCCAGGGCCCCAACCCCTGGCCCTGATCGTAAGCTGACCTGGAGTAGGAGTGACTTAGTAAGTTTATCCTCGATCGTGTGCACCCGAGGCCACCATAGTGTAAGGGTAGGGGAGAATGAAGGGTGTAGCTATTGTCAAATCCGCTTTAGCTCAGCCCTACCAGACACCAGGGCAAGCAATCCCTCGCTGTCCTGCGGCCTCGTTAATGTTAGGTCGCTTAGCCGTCACAAACATGACGTATATGACCTTCTCACTGATAAACATTATGATCTGCTGTTTATTACCGAAACGTGGCTAGACGCCAATTCTGATCCTGATACCATTCAGGCTTTACCTGATGACTATCAGATGGTGCGCCTGGACAGACCGATAGGCAGAGGAGGCGGGATTGCGATCGCCTTTAAACAACAACGGCCATGCAAACTAGAACTAGTTGACCTGGCGGGATGCGAAGCGGGTGTTTTCACCATAGCAATTGATGGGAGCATGACTATAAAGGGCCTGATAATTTATCGCCCACCGGGACCTATGGCCAGTTTTAAAAGAAACCTCCTAGAGTGGGTCACAGAAACAGCGATCAGGAGGGACAAGTTTTTGCTGTTGGGAGATTTAAATATACACCTGCAAGACGCACTAGACAAAGGAGCAGTGGAGTTCCGGGAAGAACTTCACACCCTACAGCTAGAGCTAAAAGGTCAGCTGCCAACACACAACCGTGGGCACCTGCTCGACCCAATATTCGCCAATTGGGAGGGTGTTTTAGCCGCTCCCCCAGTGCCCTTGCCCTGGACAGATCATTTTCTCGTTCCGTTTACTATTTACTTGTCTAAGCATATAGCTAGCGCTCCCACCCCTCTTAACTACCCTCGACGTAGGTGGGCAAGATTCTCCCTGCGAGAGTTTAATAAGGCTCTTACCGTGGAAGGGCCCCCAGGAGGAAATGACGTGACAGCGGCAAATAAATTGCTGAATGACCGTATCACGGCTGCTCTGGACCACACAGCCCCATTGGGATGGTCTAATAAAGCTGTCCACAGACAAAGAACTGCTCCCTGGTTCAGCGAGGCGCTGCGCTGTGCCAAAAGGGACTGCAAACGTGCAGAAAGACAATGGAGAATGGCTTATGATGATCGGATGAAAGAGGCTTACCTCACAAAACGACGATCCTATCATAATAAAATCCGTATAGAAAAAGCCACCTACTATGCAGATAAAATTCACGTGGCTGAAAACTCGGCTAGGGAATTGTTTAGCATATATAAATCCCTTTCCACCCCAATAACCGTTACTCGAGATGAAGATCACTCAGTAACAGCATGCAATCGCATTGCTAACTACTTCGGAGACAAAGTGCGCAAGATTTACTCTGCTTTTCCCGACACGCCACCCTTAGCGGAAGAACCTGCAGATTTAGCAGGAGCTGAAGCTGACTCAGATCTGCTACTTCATTTCACCACTCCTCTATCGGAGGATCTCGTTAAAATCTGCAGATCCGTCAGATCTGGCTCCCCACGCGATCCTGCTTCCCTAAAAAGGCTGAGTGACAGCATAGAGACACTGGAACCTTACATCAGGCATTTGCTAGATGTCTCCTTTCGATCCAGTTCTCTACCTGTGAACTGGAAACAGGCTGTGGTGCTTCCCCTCCGCAAGAAGCCTAACATTGGCCTCGATAGGCTGGATAACTTACGCCCCATCTCTCTCCTGCCATATTTTTCGAAGGTAGCAGAGAAGGTGGTAAATAAGCAGCTAATGAAATATGTGGAGGACAGTAACCTTCTTCATCCGACTCAATTCGGGTTCCGGCCACGCCACTCCACCGAGTCTGCCCTTCTTAGGGCCTCCGAAACTCTCAGGCAGGGTGCTGACGAGGGTCAAACCATGGCTCTCATCCTTTTAGACCTTAGCGCGGTGTTCGACACTGTGGCACATTCCATCTTGCTACAGTGTCTGAGCAAAGGTGGGGTGAGAGGGGCAGCGTTGAAATGGATTTATTCATTTCTCGCAGGCCGAGGCTTCCAAGTGAGGCAGGGTGACTATTACTCTGAGCGAATTGCTCTGGACCAGGGGGTGCCGCAGGGCTCGTCCCTGAGCCCAACACTTTTTAATCTCTACGTAGCCCCGATTGCCTCCTTGGTAGAGAGCTACGGCCTCCGAATGGTTTCCTATGCCGACGACACGCGCACCCGATCTTTCGGCGGACATCTTCAGAGCCTGTATGCAAGACCTAGCTGCCTGGATGTCCGCAAACTGCCTTAAGCTTAACGGAAATAAGACCGAGGTGCTTGTCGTAGGGGGAGACCGATCGGCGTGGACGTCGGCATGGTGGCCTCCATGCCTTGGCTCAACACCTATCCCATGCCTGAAAGCAAAGAACTTGGGCATTTGGTTCGACTCCGACCTGACCTTCGGCCCTCAGATCAACCGGGTGGTCGGATCATGCTTTGGGACCATCAAAAGTCTCAGGAAGGCATTGAAGTTTTTACCTGTAAAGGCCCGTCAAACCCTTGTGCATGCACTAGTCACCTCAAAGATGGACTATGGCAACCTCCTCTATCTAGGGACTCCGAAGAAGAATCTGAGCCGTTTACAGGTCCTACAGAATGCCGCTGCTAGGCTAGTACTTAGACTACCCAGAAGAGCCGCATCCTCGGTGGCCCTTCGGTCCTTGCACTGGCTCCCGATCAGAAGTAGGGTTGATTTCAAAGCACTCTGCATGTGCCATCGGATCATCAACGGGAGGTCTCCTCTCCCTTTGAAAGGACTGCTGACACCTTATGAACCGTCCCGCTCCCTCAGATCTTCTGGCTCGGGACGCCTTGTTGTCCCCAAGGTGTCCAGAGCACGGATGGGCGGAAGATCCTTTAGGTACCTTGCAGCCGTCAGATGGAACACATTACCCTTAATATTGCGTCTCAAACCATCTGAACTAATCTTTAGAGCCAAGCTCAAAACGACACTATTCGAACAGTAAAGTATTCCACTTCTGTAGGTTCCAGTTAGCAGCCGCTCCTTAGCGCGGGGACACGCCGCTGTGCGTCACCAAGCGCTTTACAAAACTCCCTAAATAGAAATAGAAATAGGTCTTCTTTCGACTGAAAGTTATGGGGGCAGACTAAGATGTCTGCCGGGGGAGGCAGTTCCTGATCTTAGGGGTGGGGGGGGGGGCACTCTGTGTGCACGATCCATTTTGATCTCCAGGGTTGATGAGGCATCTAGAAGAAACCGAAAGAGGTCTGCGAGCAAAAGATCTGCACCTTCTGCTTCAGATTGCGATTCTCTAATACGAATGTTATTGCACCTGGATCTGTTTTCGAGGTCTTCAATGTGAACCTGGAGATCTAGCTGTTGGTCCCTGAGCCTTAGAATTTCTTGTTGCAATGCCTCAATGTCCTCCACATAGCTGTTACCTTGATCTTCCAGTGTGGCCACTCTGTCTCCCAGCGTGTCCACAGCACTTCTGAGTTTTTTGATGTCGTTGGAGAGATCCTGCTTGACTTCCTGCCAGTCTTCCCTGAGTGCAGAGAACAAGGACTCCAAAAATGCATGTGTGACTGGCTCCTCCACAACTTCCTGGCTTGTGTGTGTGGGGTTCGCCGTGGCTCGATCACCTGTTGTGCCTCCTGGAGATTTCTTGAGCATGTCTTTAAGTTTTCTTTTTTTTTTAAAGTCTAGCTGCCGCCATCTGATAGGAAAAAATAACAATTGATGGACAGAATGCAGAACAATGTCATACATTCACCCCAGTATAGATATCTGGGCCTAAATCCATCGTTTTTTTTGCTCACCATGCCATTCCAGTTTGGACCCAGCCATATGCAAACTGGGGTGGCATGGTGAGCAAAAGAATGATGGATTTAACCCAGATCTCTTGACTGGGGGTGAATGTTTTGATTTGTTCTGCATTCTGTCCCTCAATTGTGTGTCTTTTGCTTCCTCACCCTAAGTGCGCCGGGTATACGCAGACATGGGTCCCGGGCTCACTGTGCCACTGGATTCAAGCTATCCTGGCTGATGAGCGGTGAAACCCCGCAACCGGTCCTAGGATTCTTGTTTCTGGTCCAGGAAGGACCTGGCTTGGCTGTTCGGGCTGGACTGTTCCCTTGAGGCACAGGGTCAAGACTGATTTGCAAATGGCCAGGTCTAAACTGGGGTGGCATTGTGAGCAAAAGAATGATGGATATAACCAAGATCTCTTCTTGACTCGGGGTGAATGTTTTGATTTATTCTGCATTCCGTCCATCAATTGTGAGTCTTTTGCTTCCTCGCCCTAAGTGCGCGGGGTATGGCCAGACGTGAGTCCCGGCCTCACTGTGCCACTGGATTCAAGCTATCCTTACTGTTGAGGGGTGAAACCCCAAAACCGGTCCTAGGATGCTTGTTTCCGGTCCAGGGAGGACCTGTCTTGGCAGTTCGGGCTGAACTGTTCCAATGAGGCACTGGGTCAAGACTGATTTGCATATGGCCAGGTCTAAACTGGGGTGGCATGGTGAACAAAAGAATGATGGATTTCACTCAGATCTCTTGACTGTGGATAAATGTTTTGATTTGTTCTGCATTCCCTCCATCAATTGTGTGTCTTTTGCAATGTCATAGGAGGCCGCGTGGGGTGTGAAGCATTGCTATAGTGGAGGTAGGTCATCACTCACGTCGAGCCTGTGGGGTATTAAGCCGCTGCCTGAATGGCCCGGGAGTCTGAGGAACGCGGCAAGACCGTGTGCAGAGTACAGCTGCGAAGCTTCTCGCTGCACTTGAGCATGCGCTCCTTACCGTCCCCCGGTCCGGGATTGTGGGTTGAGGCTTTCTTGCACTGTGGTGGGGACCTCTGGGTAAGGAGAGGGGGGCAGTCTATACTGAGCCCTTGGTCAGTGCTGCTTCGGTGCCTCAGGTGCTGCGTTGTGGAGGGGGTGGCAGTTCCCTTCAGCTGGGCCGCCTGTGGAGCCTTGAGGCCCAGTCGATGTAGCCCTCTGTGTCTTGACTCCCCCCTGTGGGAGGTGTTTGCTATGGTTCCTGCCTTGCGGTGCTGCAGGGTGTCTGCTTGCAAACCCCCAATATAGTGCTGTGGGCTTTCCCTTGCCGGTGGTCTGATGGGGCTCTATCCTGGTGGCAACGAGGTCCCGGTTGCTCCCCACAGACCCCAATGGAGCCTGCTGGTCTCTTTACTTTATGGTGCTGAGGGCTGTTCTGCTCGTTCTTCCTCGTTGGGACGCTCCTCTCCAACCCCCCCTCGCCGGGCGGGATGTAGGTCTCCGTCCTTGTTGTCTGTGTGGGCTTCGTCGCTTCCCAGCAGGCCCCCAGTATTTACCGGGGCTTGTGCAGGCTCTGCTTTGTCTTTCCCCATAGTGGCAACACGTTCTTTGGCTGCTGGACCTACCGCTCTCGTCACGAGGCTCCGACCGGACCCTCTCACCCGACGGCATGTCTGGTTAGCGGCCCAGCCCGGTGTTGACGATCGGGCATCGGGAGCCGCCGCTTCGTAATTCCCCCCAGCGGGACCTCCATGTGGATGGGCCGCCCACCCGGGCTGGCGTCAGGCCCCGCCGGAGTCCGGGAGCGTGGGAGCACGGGCGCGCGCAGCCTCGGTGCATTTCTCGCCGCACCAGGCCTCTCAGCGCCGTCTAGACCCGGTTCCACCACCATAAACCTGCTTCAAACCGGGTATGCTATTCACCAGGTGAAGGGGGTGTCTTCCCCCACCCTCTGCAGCCCAACTTTCAAAGATTAGGGTGCTGTGGTAGCATGGTAACAGCAGACTTGGGCGGTGGCGCCAGAGAGACGAAGAGAGACGTCTCACTCAGTCCCGAGTCTTGGCCACACCCCGTGGACTTGTTATAATGGTTTGTGAGTTCGTGGACATCCAGCAGTTCTGCCAGAGGGGGCAAGATGTTGTTGCTGATGCCTGTTAGATCATTCTGATTTAAATATTACTTAAGCTCCTTTTCCAGTGTTTAGGTTTGTTTAGTTGGGCCTTATTAGCTATCAGCAATTCAGTGTTGAGGAAGGTGATGCAGTGGTAGTCGGTCCAATCACAGAGGACTATTCGAGGAGAATGGAACTGGGCTTGGCTATGATTAGATCTAAGGTCGCACCCTTGTGAGTAAGCCTTTCGCAAATTTGGATCATGCTCCGGTCCTCTGGAAAGGCTTTTATGCTGATCACTGCTGAGTCCTTCTGGTCATTCCATTAAAGGTTGAAATCTCCATGGAAGATCTGGGGGCAGTGCTGTCCTACGTTGGAGGAGACAATTTCCATGATTTGTCCAAGGACCGGTAGGTTATGCCCTGGTGGATGATTGTCCTCATGCAGTTTGCATAATAGTCTGTTGTTACTTGCACTGTTGATGCAAAGGTTTTCGCATGAGGAAAGAGCAACAGTTTGTGACTGTTTCACTGCTGGATTGTTGTGGTGGATGCAGGAGATACCTCCCCCGTTCTGTCAGAGCTGTCCAATCTTATGATGTCATGAAGGGGAGGAGCTAGAAGGTCAATGAGAGGTGAGGAGAAATTGTTAAACCAACCATTCTCTCTTGGGTTAGATTCAACGTCAGTTTATGGAAATTCCTCCTATTGTCACATGGAGATCTGTGCATTTTGTTGATTCTTTGGTTTTCAACATATAAAGAAAAGTAACCGTTACCTTATACGTTTTTTTTAGCTGCCCAGCCA
The DNA here is from genome assembly GCF_964204655.1 of Triturus cristatus. NCBI lineage: Eukaryota > Metazoa > Chordata > Amphibia > Caudata > Salamandridae > Triturus > Triturus cristatus. Next base: position 586,500,467 of record NC_140595.1, read on the forward strand.
CAGCCTATGTAACTATGGTCTAGACAGGAACACAGGAGCAAACCTCTTTAAAACAAAATTGAACGTGCGTGCCCCAGGTTCTGTGCAATGCCAACCTTGATGCTGTACCTGTTTAAAGCAACGAGGGCCACCAATGGTGAGGTACATATCAACATAGAGGTGATTTGAAAAAAAATACCTAGAGCAGTGGAAGGTGACGTTCCCATGAATAGAGAGGTAAAATGGAAAAAATATACAGAGCTGTGGAAGGCGAGGTATACAATGATGGAAGAGTGATAGGAGGAAAATGTAATGGGGAAATTAGATGAAAATACACAGAGCAGCGGTAGGTAAGGTAACAGAAACAGATGGATTATGTAAGTGTACACCACAGTAGAAGAGATGCAGAAAATGGAGGCAGAGGAAAGCTGTACATAAGTTTTATGAGGGCCATATGTCTATACATCATGCCTCTACTCTCAAGCCTTCTTTCAGAAGGCTCCTGCCCTGCTGTCTCTCTGCTGTCCTCCTGCTTTTCAAAGGGCCCCTCCAAGGCAACTCCAAGGCAGCAGGGTTTTGGCAGATTCTGGGGTGAAATCGATCAGGCTCCTCTTCCCCTTTCCCCTCTCTCGGTTTCCCTCATTTCCTTTGATTTTCTCCCTTAGAGTTGTAAAGTAAGCTCTCAGGGCAGAAGTACTCTAGAAACATCCTGCAGCCCGAGAGAGTGACACTAAAGAGGGACTACGGGGTGCTGGAACGAGTGAGGACCCGACGTTGGCAAGAAAGTGGATATGTCTGGAAATAGCGTGCGAGGAAACAATAGAATAAGATAAAAATATAAATGGACATGAAGAACAAAGAAGAGTCAGAAACGAAATCAAAATGACGCATTTGTTCTTTTTCATTGGAACACGTATCCAGCCCGTGATTAGCTTATCTGCTTACGTGGGCAATGAAGCAGTGAGAAGTGAAAAGTGCTGCGTCGCAGTTTCTATTAATCTGTGTCATGCACGCAGGGATGCGTAACGCCGTACAGAGCAGCTGGGGCAACACGTACAAACGCCCCCAGGTCCAATGTTTCCCCAAGGAGAACTGGAACTTGGAATATACCTCATATCCAAAACACAGCTCCTTCACACAAGTCCTGACTGCGGGGCCTGGTACTCAGTTATGCTGATGTGTCAGGTGGTGGTGGGCATTTTTTTTCATCATCACTCTTTGACCCAGACCAAGAGAATTAAAGGAAGTGTTGTATGTGATATTTTACAATACATATAATATTGTAAGAATGCTTAGCTGGTCATGTTCTCCATCGTCAGTGATGGGATGATGTCATTTTCATAAGTTGTGGCTTTCAGTGAGTAAGGGGGGTATGCTAGGTTGCTGACAGAGAAAGTGTTCATTTGATGGCGGCAGTGCGTTGTTCACACAGTGTTTGTTGACTTTGAAAGGTGCCTTGCTCATGTTTGACGCTTTGAGCTGATGGTGATTTTCACCTCTGTGGCCTTGGCTTCTAAGCTTCCTGCAGTTGGAGCATACTCTTCATGGTTGTCAGTTCTTTTTGCAGCTGTGATTGTATTCACTTCTCCTGCCTAATGGCATATTTGCTGTTGATGAACACTTCGCTACGCCAGAGTGTGGAGGGCTTGCCTCACTGGGGTCAGGACCCGAGTGAAGAGTGGATGTCTGCTATCATCTGAAGGGCATGGTTGAAGTTGAGAAGCAAGGTCTCAACATGACTGGGTTGGAAGTGGCTACTACAGAGGTCAGATTGTCATGGACTGCACTGGTGGGGACAATTTTAAAGACTTGCTCACTTGTTTTGATTACCTAGGTTCTCCTTGACAGATGGGTGAGGAATGCGGCAGGTCGAAGGCAAAACGTAATTGGTCCTGTCAACATATCTCAAGGGATGGCTAGTGAGGTTTTGGTGGAGCAAGGGAAGTCAAGAGTGTTTCCCGTGTGTTGGCTGTGTGATGTGCTGAGTGGTGTCAGCATTGACCAGTAGATTGAAGAAAGCATCTTTGATGATCTAGGTCACAACACTAACTGGCAGGCTGAAGGCACAATGGAAGAGGATGTGGCACTGTGGCCAGAGCTGCCGACTTTGGAACTGGAGGACCAGGAACCAAGTTCAAGTCTCATCGTTTGCTCAACATCCTTTGATTCTGGGCTAATCACTTAATTTCCCTGTGCCTAAAAAACTTAATGTGACCTTGTGTAATGCAACTGGTGCTCATTTAAAATGCTCCAATATCTTCGGGTCGAGTGTGTTATAAAAACTGCCCAACAAAAAATGGAAGAAGTTGTTTGTGTAGGCCTTTGTGATCCTTTGGGATATCTCCAAATTGATTGCTGGATGAGGTCTGGATGGTGAGTAGATCAGATGAAAGATGTCAGTGTGTGTTTCTGCCAGTGGGAGGTGGCGTAAAAGGAGCTCAAATGCAGTGAAAGACAGATATTGCTCTGAAGTTCAGGGTCATGATGGTTGATGGATACCTGCATTGCTACCTTCTGTGACAGATGCAGTAACCTTGTGGGAGCTGGACATAAGGAATATGAGTTGTAACTGGGGAGAAGCTGGTCTCGGTAAAGAAGATGACATCTAGTTTTTTTGTGGTGATGAGGTCAGACATGTAATCTGTGTGCATGGCTGTGGAGTGGGTATTGACCAGCGTGAAGTGGAATGTTGGTCTGTGTATTTGTTGTGTGTTCTGATGTGTGTGAGTGTATTGAGTGTCTGCATTATTTGTTTGAGTTTGTAATGGTTGATGAAGTGCTTGCTGTTGAGTATGTGATGCATATATTAGTCAGGTAGGTGCTTCTTTAGTGTTATGTGGTATCAGTGAAGGACGCAAGGCTTCTGTTCCTTTTCCCGGCCAGGCCCTAAGAAAACTTTGTCTGCCTTTCATTGAGGATGCCTAGGCAAAGGGCACCGTAGGGCCTGGGCAGAGCCCTTTTGGAGGGCAGGGAGGCATGGCTCTACAGATAAACCCCAGTGTATCAGGGTAATATGAGCCTGGAGCATGGTGACTGCTAGCCTGTTTCTTTACTCTGCTTCTTCTTGAGAGGTTGTTATTTGAAGGTTTATGAAGGTTAGGAAATCAGGCGCTAGGCTTTTTGGGTCTTGTGTGCCTGCCTCACATGACCCTTCTTCCAGCCAGGCTAAAACTTTGTGAAGTGTAGGAAGGCCGAAACTAAACAGATTGCTTCTGGTGTGCCTGCATCTTGTGAACCTGGAGCGCAATGACTGCTGAGGCACTTCACAGCCCTGCTTCTTCCTAAATTACCAATATTCTTATTGTATCTTTGTATGGGGGGGGGGGGGGATCCATGAACTCAGAGGACAAAGTACAAAGTATTTTGAATGATGATGTTAAAATCCATAATCCTATGATTTCACCAGGAAGTCTTTCTGGGGGCTTCAGATATTCAAGACACATGCGTTCCTGTTCTTAATCATTGGAGGAGCAGGTTTTTTTTTTATTTTGAGTGGTTTCCAGATTTTTCCAGTTCAAAGTGTGGCCCTTCGGCCTTACATCCGCCGATAGGATATTCAAAACGTTGTTTGCAAGGAATAGGAGTCTACTCCTACTTGGACAAATGTCTCTTTTTAGTCTTCTCTCCCAAAGGAAGCGTATGATAGAAGGCAGGCCTGTAATTCCCTTTAAGACTTTGAGATGATGATCAAAATTGAAAAGTCTTGCTTTATATCCTTAAAAGAGACGTGGCTGATACATTTCCTCACAGATCTGGAACAATATACTCTGTTGCAAGAACGAATGTGGACTTTGCAATGACATCCCAATTCTTATGCGGAAGACCGTGGTGTTGGCAAATGTAGGAACAAGGGTTTCTGTTGCAGTAGCGCCCCCCCACACTTTTTGCCTGATTTCTGATGCACTTTGACTGAATGTGCCCGGGGTCCCTACGGTTCCCAGGGCCTGTGTTCTTTCCCAAAACTGTACCTTTGTTTCCACAGTTGGCACACCTCTGGCCCACATGTAAGTCCCTTGTAAAAGGTACCAGTGGTACCAAGGGCCTTGTGACCAGAGAGTCTCTAGGGCCTGCAGTATATATTGTGCCACCATCTTAGACCCCTCACCTAACACATTTACAGTGCCATTGCAGACTGTGTGTTTCGGTGCAGACAAAGCTAAAAGATTCGACATTGTACACGTCCTTGTGTGCGATGCCTCCCTAACACTGCCTGTGGTGTATGTGAGTCACCCCTCTAGCAGGCCTCACAGCCTTAAGGCTGGGTGCACTATACCACAGGGGAGGGCATAACTGCATTAGCAATCTGCCCCTCCAGTGTCTAAGTCCATTCTTAAACATTGTAAGTGCAGTCAAGCCATATTGAGTACATGGGCTGGGAGTTTGTCATTACGAACATCACAGCTTCATGATGGTTTTAATGAATGCTAAGAAGTTAGGTATCAAACTTCTCAGCACAATAAACCCATACTGATGTCAGTATTGGATTTATTTCAAAATGCACTCATATGGCATTTTAGAGATGCCCCCTGAAAACCAACCAACTCCATCGTGTCCAGCTAACTGGTCTGCACTAGCCTTCCACACACACATGTTTCTGACCCCCTGAGGTGGGAGCCCTGGTGCTCTGGTGGGTCAGGGACAAAGGCTGCTTAGGGTAGAGGTGCTTCACACCTACCCCCAAGCAGGAACAGCATTCAGGGCGGTGAGCCTCAAAAGCTTCCTGCCCTTTGATATGCTAGCCAGGGCTTCTCCAGCTAGTGGAGATGACTGCCCCCCTGACCAAACTCCACTTTCGGTGGCAAAGTCAGCAGGAAAATTAGTAGTCAGCTGAGGTGTCTCCCCTCTCTGCCAGGACCACCCCTAAGGTGCCCTGGACCGAGGTGACCCCCTCCTTAGGAAATCCTCCCTCTTGTATGGAAGGATTCTACCCAATCAGGTTATGGGATGCCACCTCCACAAAGGAAGGCGACATGCAAAGGGTGTAGTCACCCTAAAAGGCATGTAGCCCATTGGCTACCTTCTGCCAGTAACTGTAATGCCCCTAAATTCGGTATTTAGGTGCACCCCTGAGCCTTGATCCTCTGATTCCTGCAATCTAAGCAGAAGAAGGATGAAGAGGACGCTGTGCATGAAAGCAAGAAGACACCTACTACCTTGGCCCCAGCCCTACTGGCCTGTCTCCTCCTTCTCAAGCCTATAAAGAAGATGACGCCTGTCCCATGGCCAGCAACTTCCCAGAACCCCAGGAAGACTGCCACTCTTCAATAAAGACCAGATCTCCCGAGGACATCGGCCCTGTCAAGAAAAACTCCATCTTCACGGATTCCGGATCCAGGCAGATCCGCAACCCCGGCCCACTCTGCAACCGACACCCTCGGCCCGAGTTCAAGTGGCTCACCGGTCCTGTGAAGTCTCCCCAGCGATCCTGACCTTGTCTCCATCAGTGGCTGACCTCTTCTGGACCCCACAAAGTCGCCTGCAGCCTTAACTCAAAGGGCCCCCTGAACGCGACTGGCTCCAACCCTGAAGATCCAACACCAAAAGGTACCCGTCCACCCACATCCCTCTGGCCTTGGGGAGCTCAAACTACAGTGCCTCAACCTCCCGTAGCCCTCCAACTTAGCCGGTGAGCACCTTTAACCAGCCTCCTGATCCGAGCCTGCAGCCTCTTTGTGCAACCCACAACCTCCATTGAAATGCATTGGGCTCCCAACGCTGATTTTGCACCAAGCACCCGGCTGCCCCTCTGCTGCTGGTGGTGTAGTTTTGGTGCTGCCTTCTGCCCCCATGCTGATCTTAACCCCTTTGGCCTGTGCCCTGAAACCACTGGTACTTACCTTCAAACTGTGCCTCTTCGAGGTACTCCCAGCCTCCATTGATTTACACTGGGTCCAGTGACCTCTGCACCAGGCCACCCCAGTGCCGCTGGTGGTTCAGTACGTACCTGAAATTGAACCTTGCCCAGAGTAGGTCCCGAAGATTAGGATTGTAAGTCGAGTACTTACCTGCTAATGCATAACACTGTTTTCCTCCAATAGGATTGCTTTGCATTTACAAATCGATTGCATACAAAAGTCTATTTACGTCTATTGCAAAGTTCTATTGTACAGCATTTTCTACTGCCTTGCGAAACAGTTCTTACTGCATTTGAAAAGTATTACTGCTTTTGAAACTTTTACTTACCTGCAAATGAGTTCCTCTTGGTTGTAGAAATAAAATAACAAAGTAATGACTTTTTATACAAAGCAATTGGTCTGAATTCAGTCTTTGTATGTGTGCTATAATTTCTTGCCTGAGTGTGTACAATAAATTCTTAACACAGCCCTCTGATAAGCCTAACTGCTCGACCACACTACCACAAATAGAGCTTTTAGTATTATCTACTTAAGCCTCTGTAAGGCTCTGGGGATCCACTGTACTCTGCACACTATACCTTACTTTGGTATAGTATATACAGAGCCAGCTTCCTACAGCAAATGACTGCCTTTGTCTTTTTTTAAACTTTGTTTATTGGTCTTTTACAAAAAAGCTGGTAAATCAACAACTAGTAACACTTCACACAGTGTAAAACAAACATATTACAGCCTACAGCTGTTAATCACTAATTAGATTATAGCAACAATAGCTCAAACACATGTACACGTAAAGGAAGCTACTATGTAATCAGAATCTATGAAAAGCTAGTGCTTGTGTTAGGTGTATGGTGCTTACCTACGGTCCTGCTGCACGTATAATTGGACACTCCATCATTCCTGGGACCCTGACGCTGTGGCTCCCCCTGACGCCGCCTCATCCCAACGCGGCCTGAGAGGGGGAGACTACAGTTCCCAGCTCGCATTGCTGCCAATTTCCGGCAGTGTTCGCGCCCGGAGGCGCTTAAAAGATCGAAGCTCCCTCGGTGGAGCGGGTGCTTGTGTTAGGTGTATGGTGCTTACCTACGGTCCTGCTGCACGTATAATTGGACACTCCATCATTCCTGGGGCCCTGACGCTGTAGGTGCCCATGACGCCGCCTCATCCCAATGCGGCCTGAGAGGGGGAGACTACAGTTCCCAGCTCGCATTGCGGCCAATTTCCGGCAGTGTTCGTGCCCGGAGGCGCTTAAAAGATCGAGGCTCCCTCGGTGGAGCGGGTGATTGTGTTAGGTGTATGGTGCTTACCTACGGTCCTGCTGCACGTATAATTGGACACTCCATCATTCCTGGGACCCTGACGCTGTGGGTCCCCCTGACGCCGCCTCATCCCAACGCGGCCTGAGAGGGGGAGACTACAGTTCCCAGCTCGCATTGCGGCCAATTTCCAGCAGTGTTCGCGCCCGGAGGCGCTCAAAAGATCGAGGATCCCTCCGCGTCGCGGGACGAGCGCGGGCGGCGCCGGGCTAAGCCCGGGCAAAGGGCGGGCCCGTTTAAGCCCGTTAAAGAACGGGTAAGACTGGGCTGGGGCCCCCCTCCACATTTGAACATTTGAACTTGAGACTCTAGTTATATATCCTTACATATCACGCTAATTCATAGTTGACTCTTTCTAGAACTTCTATTTGATAGTTTGTGGGGGAATATATTAATGTCATGATGACTAGGGGTAGCAGGAGTAAAATTGCACAGGGGTCAGCGCATGTCACTGGCCCAATCGACCAGTATATTACTAGGGCTAATGAGGCGACAAACCAAGGCATATCACTCCTGGAGCGTAGGGTGTCTCAGGATCTGGCCTTAGCAAAGCGTTCATCAATGGGCTCCCTAGTTTTAGCCAAGTCACCCATTAACCCAAGGGAGAATAGACCCCTAATTGAAGCACGAGTAGAAACACATAGTATGCCAAATTTGGCTGATCTCTCGGTATCCCTGCTACTCTCGGATACGCAGTTGAGTGAGGCGCTTGAGAAGACGCCCAAACTTTTTTCGAGCCCGAGGCAGGAGGATCATAACACAGATGATTCCAGGGGAAAGAGGGAGGGCGCTATATCAAAGCGAAAGAAGCCCAAGGAAGTGAAAAATCGTAAATCTAATAAAAAACTTCCCATTATTCATACGCCAGGAAAAAATGCATCTACATTGAGTAGCTCAATCAATGTAGCAACAGATATGATAACCCTCTCTTTGAATCCAACAAATCTTAACGACCCTGGTAGTCTGGGTGAGGGCTGCAAAGTTTGTGAGGTAAACAACCAACTATTACTCAGATTGGGAGAACTTATTAAAATCTATATGCAGCCCATCGAACCATCTCTTTCAAATATTGAAAAGCAGATAGCTTCTATGAATGCAACTCCTAATATTCAGACGGGTGCCGGGTTGGTTAAGCCAAGGGGGACAAAAACAAATAGAAAAAATTCAATAAGGGAGTTGCAAACCAAAAAAGTAGCCACTGATGGGCCAAGCATAAAAACGAAGCCAACTCCAGCCGTATTGAAGAAGGTTATAGAGCCACTCAAAACCCCAGTCCCTTCTGACAATACGAAAGCTATGCCGGTTAAACCATCAGGGTCACTGTATAAAAATGATAAGAATAGGGATGGGGGTGAGCACCCAACACATCTACCACTAGAGGCAAGTCCATATGTTGTAATCATGACCGGAGTTCCCGAGCTAAGTCAAAATGCGGAGGAACCGACATGGTCTCTAAAAAATAAGGTACAGCATTGGCTTACTACCAATAGACCGCTGCCACCTCATTGTAGCAGCAGGATCTTAATGGTGCGCAGGGTACCCTGGATAGGAAATGAGAGTAAAAGGACTCGGGGGGGGATTGCGTCATAGTCAACTTTGACAACCCCCGAACGGCCGATCATATTTGCTGTTGGGATATGCGGGCAAAGAATGACGGAATAGAGACAAGAAGGCTTTCTTTTTTCTACCCCCCACAAATCGATACAATGATGTCCCTGATTGGAGCAGGCCACAAGTAAGAAATTGGGATAGAAGAAGGGAGTGGGCTGATTGGTCAGGTCATGGAGGTGGTGACATAGCTCCTCTTGTAGGTTGGAGAGGCATACCAGTCGCAAATAGGTTCAGCTGCTTAGAAGCAGTGGATTGACCACTATTGCGTTCTGGACATGGCCTTGAGGGCATTAAATTCCTTAGCCCCAAACCCTTACAATCCTTGGTTAGCTCTACGACTAATACAAATATAGATATTAGTCATATGACCCCAGCGATGCAGACAACTGACCAAGCAATCTCACAGGTCCCAGCTTTTTGTCCCCACCTTAACTCCGTACCAGGGCCTAGTATTGCTCAGTCCATGACTCCTATTAATCTCATGCCTTCTGTTGTACTCATGCCTTCTATTGAATGTCTGGGTCCTCAAAATAGCGATGGCCATGATCCTAGGGTTACATTAAAGATTCTCAGTTGGAACCTAGCAGGTATCCATAGGAAATTATGCTCACCAGAATGGAATGCTTTAGTAGAGGCCCATAAGATCTGCCTGTTCCAGGAGACCTGGAGTTTAGAACCACTCCATCGAGTTGGATATGTAACATACTCTGTGCCTGCAGTACTCCCTAGAAATGGGAAGGGTCGCCCTTCGGGAGGTCTTCTCATCTGGGTAAGCATTTCCCTTAATTGCCGCATAACACCTAAGCATATTAATAGCCCAGATAGTCTAGGAATCTCCTTGAGAGGTCCCCGCAGGGGGCTAACCCTCGATTTGTTTAACATATATGTTAGAGGTACCAAATATGGGTCTATGTCCTCGATAGTGACCATTCTTGAAACCGAGCTCAGAGAAAATACTGTTGGTGCCCAAGTCCTGGTTGCGGGAGACTTTAATTGCACCTATGAGCCTCTCTTAACAGATGACATTCTGGACCTGGGTGAGGATGATGTTAGAAGGGGTATCCCAGCCCTAACTATTCCTCCGATTAAAAGATGGACCCAAAGTGCGATACAGTTAAATGCTCTAACGTTGGAGTTTGGCCTAAGAGCCACAAATGGTCGTACAAACTCAGACCCTATGGGTGCTGCTACATTTAATAGAGTCAACCACACCTCGAGGATTGATTACATTCTCCTAGAGTTTTCACTGTGGGGTTTAGTACAGGATATGGTAGTGTTACCTACTGTTGAAAGCGACCATAATTCGCTTTCTTTGACTCTTAAAAACCCTTGGCCCAGCAAAACACTCGAAGTACCCTCTAAGCAAGCTCATAAAGTTTCTGTCTCCTCTTGTGGCAGACGCTTGAAGTGGAATAAAGTTTCAGTTGATGAAACTAAACTTAATAATATCAATGAAATGCTTAAAGCCTCACAAATGGAGTTGGATACTATTGATCAGGGCCTGCTAACAACTGGAAGGGTTACATCTATTTTCGAGGGAACACTTAGGTTAATTGGGGATGTTTTTTTGAAAAAAGTACATGTGGGTAGGAACATGGTAACCCGGAATCCAAGGGGCAAGCATGATTGGTACACATCTGCATGTAGACACGCAAAATCTCTTTTGATTGAGGCTATTAAAGGCAAATCCCAAGCCCTGATACAGGGTGCTAGGAAAGAGCATAAGCGAACATTGGCAAGTGCAAGAAAGGAGTGGGAAGAAGAGTACTTGCGCACTTTAAAAGAGGCAAGCTCTGGAAAAGATTCAAGGCGTTTCTGGGATACAATCAGAGCCAGAAACAGACCAGATAGCGACCTCATAACATGTAACATTACTAGCCAAGTGTGGGTTAACCACTTTTCCAAATTGTATACTCGCCAATCTGGAAATGTCACCACAGCTATACCCAATGATGAACAGGGCTGGGAGGTGGCTTTAGCAAACCCTGACTTCCCAACAAATAGAGTAGAGTATGCTATTGGTACTATTATGCCCCAAAAGGACTGGGAGGCAGTTTCTGTAGACCCCGACTTCTCAATAAAAGAAGTAGAGTATGCCATTAGTACCATCATGCCCCAAAAGGCGGCTGGTCCAGATGGCATTCCCGGGGACCTGCTTCGTTCAGACATTCCGAAATGGGGGAAATGTATCTATTGTCTGCTCATTGCCATCTGCAGGGGTGCACCGATTCCCACATCCTGGAAAGGGGCGGAGGTTATCCCTATTTTTAAAAAAGGGGCCAGGGACGACCCGTCGAATTATAGACCTATAAGCCTGCTGGATGTAACCCAAAAGGTAGTCGGCAAGGTGCTGTTGGTTAGAATATTACAATGGATTAGTGAAAATAACGTTCTTTCTGACTACCAGGCAGGATTTAGAGCAGGCACTGGCACAATAGAACAAACCTTTAGACTGCTGCTGGTGTACTGGAAGGTGGTGGTCTTGGGCAAGGGCAGTCTTTATCTCGCGTTTATCGATTTAAAGACTGCCTTTGACCTTGTACCTAGGGAGACTCTCTGGAGAGTTCTTACTGACATGGGGATACCACATCACATTCTATTGTTACTTGTAAGGCTCCATGAAAATAGTTTTGCCCAGATAAGATGGGGTACAAAGGGAGAGAAAACTAGCAGAATCCCGGTAGAGAGAGGGGTTCGCCAGGGATGTGTTCTAGCTCCCACCCACTTTTCTTTGTATGTCAACGGTGTGGTTGAGCACCTGTTGAAAGATCCTTCAGATGAACCTTCCCTGGCGGGGGAGCGTATCCCCACCCTCCTCTTTGCGGATGATACACTCCTGCTGTCCAAATCACCAATGGGTCTTCAAAAACTACTCAATAACTTCCAGTCCTTTTGTGCAGAACGGGGCCTGGTAATCAATACTGATAAAACAAAATATCTTGTGATGAACCCCCCTAAAAAACCTGTGCGTCCCCCAAAGTTGAACGCCGTACCTTTGGGAAGGGTGGATGTATTTGATTATCTAGGCATCCGTTTGTCGCACAATATGCAGTGGGCTCCTCATTTATGTAAAATGCTGCTAGCCCACAAGAGGGTAACAGGGGCTCTTCTGAAGGAGCAGCGCTCCTGTGCAATTAGACCTATAGCCCCTGTTATTGAAATCTATGCAGCAAGGGGAGTTAGCTCTGCTCTTTATGGGGCAGAGCTATGGGGCTCATGCAACACTAGCGAATTGTCAAGATCTGAGAGGAAGTTTTGTAGGGCCATCATGTCACTTCCCCAGGGAACTCCCATGATCCCACTAATGCTTGACCTAGGTTGCCGCCCTATTGGTGATTTGGCAAAGTTCCGGCCTTTACTTTTATGGGCCCGGCTGTGGCGAGCCCCGGAGCTTGCCAAATATGCCAAAGGCCTCTCTGAAGTAATGTCACTCCCTGGGTGGCATAGGATAAAACGGCTGAGAGATATGAAAGCCCTCCTGTGTAACTTGGGTTTAAGTGAAGCTTGGGTAAATAGGTCTTCCCCCCCCAAAAGCAACACTCAAGAGTTTGTATTGGAATTGGATTTCGACCCAACGGAGCACTAAGTGTACTTACGGAGGACTTTCTGAAATTTAAGGATCTGCCGATCCGGGAACTCTACTTATACATTATTGAGAGACCATTTGACAGGACCCTTTATTTTAAATTTAGGACTGGGACTCTTCCACTACATGCTTTTACATCTCGGTGGAAATCCCCAGCACAGACGACAGAATTTTGCCCTATTTGCATATCCAGACAAGAGACAGTGGCACACTTTCTGTTTGAATGCCAGGAGTATGCACAACCAAGAAGAAGATGGCTCAAGCAATTGTGTCGTTTGTTGGGAACCAGGCACTATATTGAGGCACTACGCATTTTAATGTCGGACTCTCGCCCATTGTATGTTTGTGCCCTTTCCAAATTCTTATCATGGGCCTGGTGCATTAGAAGCAAAAGGCTTAAAGGAAATGTTTAATCTTTTTTTTAAATATTTATTTATTTATGATGTGCTTCTTTTACTTGAAAATCAAGTTTTTAAGGTTAAATGTAATCAAATTCTTGCTTTTCTTTTTCTCTGAAGCTTTTATGATAAGTTTTTTATCGAAATAAAGCCTTTGACCTGACCTGAAAAATGAAAAGCTATAATAATTGTATCCCACTTTATCCTTGCAAGGGTCAGTCATGTTCTGGTAGGTCTTGTCACATGTATCCTCTTCGGGTTGCTTCACAGGACCTGCTGGAGAATCCGACTCCTGGCTAGTAGGTCCAATTTGGATAGATTCAGGGACTAGCGTGGTTGGGTGGTTTATTACATATGCTCAAAGGGGATCCCCTTTATTCTTAGGTCTCAATCAGTTCAACATCAACTCACAATAGCTGTCCAGCTGTTCTTGGCAGTTAAGTCAAGTAGCCAATCGTGTCGCATGACAGATACCCCTTCCCCAGTATATGGCCACTCTTTGCTTAGCCACAAGCAGCAGCTTGGTTACAAATCTGCGACTTGTGGCAGGGATCTCTTTGACATCTCCTAAAATTACCACCAGTGGCACTGCTGTGACAGTGAGTCCCGTCATTTCAACAATCATCTTCAGTACACCAAGCCAATAGGCAATCACTTCCAGGCATGACCATGCTAAGTGGAGAAAGTACGCATTTAAGGCGCCGCATCTAGGACACCTGGTGTAATCTCTGAGCCCCAGCCTATGCATGTGTTTTGGTGCAGTGCATAATATATTCTATGCAGGAATTTCATGTGGATCAGCCTAAATTTGTAGGTGAGCGAAACGTATTGTGTTAGGATGCAACTGAATGTCCACTGATTGTCAGACAGATGAGAGTTCAAGCCCGCTGACCTTTAGGACCTAGCAGTTAGGGTATAGTCTATAACAGTATTTTGCATTGTAGCTTAGAGCCTAGATGCCAGGCGCCTGTGGGACTGAGACACCAAAAGTAAAGTTAGAACAAGAAGTGCGAGCAGGGGGCGATGGAAATCTCTATGAATGATCCTGCAAGTTTCCCGGATGTGAATGTATAGAAGAGTGTTAGGGGGCATGTAGTCCAACACATGTCGAACACTGTTTAGGGAGAACAATTGATTCTCCAGGTACAGGTCCGCAAGTTTGTTCAGTAATAATCCCTCACGTTGTGTGAAAACCTTTAGTTCAGAAGTAGGACCATGGTGTGGTTAGTTAGAGGGATACCAGGTGCATAAATCCGCTCTATGCATGCCCTAGCCTAGAGTCTGTCCTAAGCCCAAACCGTACATTGCATTGTGTGTATTTCTTGAGCGAGTAGCCCAGTTCGGGAACAAATAATTGTCTTGAGTGAGCCAGGCCAAATCATATCAGCCTCAACCACACTGTGTGGCGGAAACACAGTAGGTTGCTACCAGCAGTGACAGTAGTGCGCTCGTGCACATAGATTAGGTCTCAAACCAGTTGTTCGCGAGCTGCCAGTACACTTTCAGAGTAGCTCACAGCCTTGAGTTCATATTTAAAATAAGTGCGGGTCACATTTTCCTTTTAAAGTTAAGGGAAGGCTGTGTTTATTTAAATTATTAACATCAGGTTGCAGATAGCAGAGCCTGATAATGAGCAGTGCTTAGTCAAATCTATGATCAAGGCTGGGGCTTTGGCACAAAGGTGAAGAACTGAGGTATTTAACTCTTAGACAAAAGTCCTTGTCAACTCAGCATTGGAGCGGGAGAATAAAATGATGTTTCTGAATGCTTTTAAATGGAAGAAAATTCAAGTGAAAAATTACTTTAATGATTAAGTTAACTCTTCATTGTAATGTTCTCCCATTTCAAAGTGTTATATTTACAAACAGCAGGCCTCCTGCTCCCGGTGGCCAGTTAACCCTGTGCCATATCTAACACTGAAAGTGACAGCAATTTTTTTTTTAATTTGGAAAAATTAAAGTGCAGAAAAATGTTCCATATTTGAACTTTTTTCTGCACTTTACATTTCTCCCATAAAAAAAAAGGCTGTATGTTTGTATTATACATGTAACGGTGCCACATATAGCGTAAGGTATGTTGTGTGCCACAAGTACATTCTTTTGCCACAACATAGTAATTCTCTTTTGCTTATGTACCTCTTTTTCCTATTCATTTAGAGCAATCTTTAATATTTGTTTGTCTTCTTCCAAGTTGGATTTGCACCATTTCCTTTCTAACTTGTGCACGCTTGTGCCAAAGTGATGAAGGCCTTTGATGGGTTTTACTATTTTTTATAGGTGTTTCCTTATCTAGTGTCTCTGAAATCTTAGCACTTAAGGTATCATAGTTCTCACCCGTTGTCTACCAGGTGTCAAAGAATGTTATCAGGTTAAATTTCTTCCCTTGTTTTGGTTGTTGATGTATCTTCTCTCAACCGTGTTGAATTTTGGTTTGGTAGGTGATCAGCTGTCAAATGTATAGTTCTCTATGTGTCACTTGAGTCCTGGTTGGGTTTTAGCTCTAGAAAGCATGGCGCTCTGAGTATTTCATATGTCGTGGTTGGATTTCAGCTCTGGATAGTGTAGCACTGTGAGAATTGTAGGTGTCTTGGTACGTTTTCAGCTTCAGAAGCTATAGTGCCCGGTGTGTTGCAGGCTTCCTGGTTAGCTTTCAGATGTGGAAGGTAGAGCTTCCTGAATGCTGCAGATGCCTCATTTGGTCTCAGCTTTGGAAGGCATAGTGGCCTCAATGCCACAGGTTTACGTCTTGAAAGGTATAGTGCTGCAAGTGTCACGTGTTCTTCTAGGATTTCAGTCCTGGGAGTTGTAGTTTCACAGGTATCCTGGTTGGATTTGAGCTCGGGATGGGATAGAGCCCTATGTGCCAGATGTTAATGCTCTGAGAGGTGTAGCCCTAAGTGTCAGATGTGCTCTGCTAAATGTTCAGCTCTGGAAGTTATAGTACTATGAGTGTTACAAGTGTCCTGGTTGGATTTCTGTTCTGGAAGGCATAGTGCCTTGTGGTGTGGCACATGTTTCAGCTCTGCAAGGTGTAGCGCACTGTAGCTGCTCAGCCAGTGTGAATGAGAAGCATGGAATGTGGGTGTGATGGTCATGAATGGAATGTTTGGGTGCCTGGATTATTGAGTGTGACAGTTGGAGTATGGGCTGAGCAGTAGGCAGACTGTTCCTGGTGGGGCTGCATCTCAACAACTCATCTATTGTAACTGAATGTAATAAATCTACATGAAACTACATCTTGGCTACGGACCTCATCACAACAGATTTTTGGCGACGAGGATGGGATGCGAACCCACGTGTGCAAAGCACAATGGATAAACTACATCTTGGCTACGGACCTCATCACTACACGTGCTAAATGTGAACGGTGTCCTGGTATGGATTCAGCTGTTGAAATTATACTCCTATGAGTTTCACAGCGGATTTGAGCTCAGGATGGTATAGAGCCCTCAGTGTTACAGCTTACGGCTCTTGAGGTGTTGTCCTCTGAGTGTCACAATTGTCCTAGTAGGGATTCAACTCTGCAAGGCATTGTGCCTTGAATATCACAGGTCTCTTGTTTGGCTTTCATGTTCTGGAAGGTATAGCGTCCTGAATGTCGTAGGTGCCAGGTTGGATTTCAGTTCTGGGTGGCATAGTGCTCCAATTGTCGCAGATGTCCAGGTTTGGATTATTCTCTGGAAGTTGTATTGCCCTGAATGCTGCAGGAGCCCTGGTTAGTTTTCAGCTCTCAGAGGTATAGTTCCCTCCATGTCCTCGTAGGGTCGCAGCTCTGGCAAGTATAGTGCCCTACGTGTAGCAGATTTCCTGGTTAGGTTTCAGATTTAGAAGGTGGCACTTCCTAAATGTCGGAGATGCACCGGTTAAGTCTCAGGTCTAGAAGGTATAAATATCAAAGGTTTTTGCTCTGGAATGCATAGTGCCCTGAATGGCATGTGATCAGCTTGGGTTCCAGCTTTTGGAGTTATAGTGCTGCAAGTGTCTGAGGTATCCTGGTTAGGTTTGAGCCCAGGATAGTATATTGGTCTTAGTGTCACAGATTTCAGCTCTAGGAGTAGTCATTAGACTGTCACAGGTGTCCAGGTACGGTCTCAGCTCTGGAAGGTATGGTGCCATGAACGTCACAGATTTCTGCTCTGGAAGGAATAGTGTTCTATAGTCACAGTTGTCCTGCTACGGTTTCAGCTATGGAGTCTATAGTGCTGTGAGTGTCTCAGGAGTCCTGGTTGATTATTAGTTCTGGATGACATTGTGCTCTGTGTGTCACAAGTTTCCTCTTTAGAAGGTGTAGTGCTCCAAGTGTTGCTCGTGCCCTGGTAGGGTTTCATCTCTTAAAAGTGTTGTGAGCTGAATTTCACCAGTCTCCTGGCTGGGTATAGTGCTCTGAGTATTGTGAGTGTCCTGGTTGGACTTCAGCTCTGGACGGTATAGTGCCCGACCCCTGAGTACTAGAAGTTTCAGATCTGGAAGCAGTAATGCCCTGAATATTGTAGGTGCCCTGAATGGGTGTCAGTTTTCTGAGTTATAGTAGCCCACCATGTCACATGCACCCTGGAAGTGTCTCGACTCTACTAGGTATAATGCCCTGAATCCCACTAGTTTAAGATCTGGAAGGTGTCGTGATGTGAGTGTCTTGGGCGTCTGACGACTGGATTCCACTTTTGAAAGGTAAAGGGAGATGAGATTTAAAAGTGTTGGGGAGACCGGGCTAAAAGGGATATCCAAACCCGATTTTCTGCATAATAAATTCGCCTAGGAAGCCCATGTCTGTTAATTTGGCTTCATTGGCCTGGGGGTAGATATGGTCCAACCTTTAGCAAGCAAAGCGCCGTTTGTTGTAGTCCAGACACCTCATTGGTCTTGTCATCTGGAAGTCTGTTACAGTGTTGGACTATGCTGGGGAAGCCCAGGGGTTGCGCTGTGGATTGCACCCGTGCAGGTATGGGCTTGCTGCCTAGGGTGGGAGCGGTCGGCCTCAGGTGGGCTCGGCCTGTGCAGAAGCCGCAGGAAGGGGTCCATGGAAATGCCAGACTCAGCGGGCTTAACATCTAGAAGAGAGACGGCGATGGCATGCATGTGGCAGGGGACCAAAAGTCCTTAGAAAAAAGCTGCTACCACCAAGCTTGGACTGAGAACATCCCTGAGCACTGCCCAATCCTGAATAAGAGAACAATATTAGAGTTCTCATAGAAAAACACTGGTTTCCACTGGGAGTGTCCAAATTTACCAATAAAGTGACCCATCCAGAAGCTATTAGCAGAATCCACCAATGGGAAGCGAGTTAGGGCTATAAAAGGTCCTGCTCATAAGCAATGAGTCTGTTACTTCTATGACCTGTCACGAAGAGACAGCAGGCACTGAGAAGAGCCCTGTTGGACCTGTGGAGGAAAGACTATCTCTACACCCCATAGACGCTCGACTGAACCAGAGCTCCATGACCACAAAAAGGAATATATACTTGAATAAAAACTAAAGAGCATCCAAGGAAGTGTTGTAAAGCCTCTGATAAATACTATACAACAACTCAAATGAGTGGCTCCTTCAGTCGCTGCTGTTCCATGGGGTTCTAACTGGGCAGATGCTATAGGGGTTCAGTCTGTTTTCTCTGAGGCTTGTTTTACGGTGTGTTTCTAGTTCTAACGTTGAACAGTATGAAGGGACGGATTTATTTGCTTGTTTGCTACAAAGATCTATGTCTTGAGCAATTGCGACTGCATGCAATAGCAGAATTTTCGTACATACCGCCAGCCTCCTCTGACTCATAAACCTACACTGCGAGGATTGCTAAATATATCCACCGGTGGTCTCTGGGGGAGCTCACTGAGGGATCAGATTGGGAAAAAATAAATTGCTGAGCATAGATGTGACTTTCCTGCTAGACCAGGCATAAATGAGCTTAATCTATTATGGCACCTTCATCTAAAAACTGCCAGCCTCTGTTTGAGGCTCATCTGTCTGGTCACCTGGGGCATAGGTGGGCTGCAAAACTTGCAAGAAGGTAGTCGGTCTGCCAAGTATCAGTATGTGCACACAATGGCAGAGGATGTGGCCTAGCGTGCTAGGGCGGTCGATCTCAAATCTGGGGAGTTGGGTTTGAGTCTCGACAATGACGCTCAACATCCTGTGATTCTGGGCAAATCACTTAATCTCCCCGTGCCTAACAAAAATGAATGTGTCCTTGTGTAACGTAACTGGTGCTCATGTAAAGCGCTCTGATACCTGATACCTTCGGGTTCAGTTTGCGATATATAAAACTCTGGGTGGAAAAAATGGCACTCCAGCTGATGGGCAGGGAGTTTGGCTTTCTGGACCAGTGTGAGACTGGGTAAGCAGCTGTGGGGCAGTTTGGTGGTTCAGATGTTCTGTCTTCCAGTAACAATACTGGGAAAGGAGGTCAATCCATATTATAGGTGCAGCTTGGAACACAGGAACAATCATGGCAGGCGTCGATGGATGTCAGTGGACCCTCATATCACCTTAGCCAAGCGCATGTTTATGGTTGTAGATTTGACAATAGTAGTCTCACGGGGAAGGAAACAGACACACCAAGTCAGGAACTTTGCATGGCATCAGTGAAACTAACTAATTTTCTTGCTGTGCACACACCAGAAAGCGACCTGAGGCACGGGTATAGAAAGTGATAAACTGGGATTTAGAACCACGGGCCAGATGTACAAACTGTTTTAGCATTTGCAAACCCTCCTAATTGGTAAATCAGAGGGTTTGCAAAAGCTAAAATCAATTTCCTTATGTGCGAATCACATATAGCAAATCAGAATACTTTTTTCTGAATTGTTAAATGTGTTAGAAATGTTTACTGAATCTGTATTGGGAAGGGTCGTGTTTTGTGCGTCTCTTCCACATTCCAATTTAGTATGAAGGGCATTAAAAAAAATATATAGTTTACTTTATTAAAAGAAGATCACATGCATGGTGGTCTAATGGCCCTAAAAGGCCCCCATCCCTTGCCATGGCCTCCAGTCAGAGTGAGTCGTAATTTGAGGCCTACCTCATTAATATTCATGAGGTAGCCCAGATTACTACTCATTCTGAATTTGAATTTTTACGAATCGACCCAGTAATACAGATCATCTAAAAAAGAATGTTAGTGGCTGCAAAAATACTGTTCACAAATTGTGACCAGTAAATAGTAAATGTGGCCCCATGTCTTTTAGTTTCAAAGTCTGCAGCTCAGACACTCACTAGACCACATCTTTCCCCCAAAGAGTCAGTATTACTAACCCGCATCCTGTGACTTTCAATGCACCAGTTGGAAACTCTTTGGAAGTTCACAGAACTCTAACTACAAAAGCTGAGTCAGCTATGCTTTTCGTAAGTGGTCAAGTCAGTTGATATTCCTATTGGTATAGTACTGGAAGAAAAGTATCATCAGGTGAAACATTGTGACCTAAATATTGTTTACTAAAGTATTGCCCCTTTGGAGTTAATAATAGATAACATGTTCCCAATGTTTTTAAACGATATTTAAGACAACATTTCTGGCATACAGCATTGTTCTAACAATATTCTGACATACAGATATTGTTCCTATTTTATAACACACATTTCAGTTCCAGAAAGGCAGATTATCAATTTCTCCCCAAAGATGTGCCCTTTGTTTTAATAACAGTTCATATAAATTCGGCTTTACCAGTGCCCGATCCTTTTGGACATGTAAGATAAGAGACGCCTGGCGTTACAAGTGAAATCACTCGATTTGTGATTGGTTAAGCCATCGGCACAGTGCTTAGAGGGAAGATTTGGGGTCTTCACAACACTCTTCAAACAGTATATTAATTTGTTTGTTGCTGGTTGATAAGTGTTTTGCTTTTCTGTCATATCAAAACATTTGTCTCATTATAGTAACATGACAGGCATGTTTAGGTGGAAACTGAAACTTTATAGTTAGTACATGCAAAATGCATTGTACATTTAGGATTGCCAGAACTATCCAGATATTCTGGGAGTGCAGTAAGTAAACTAATGTATTCTGGGAATTGCTGTTTTTCTTTGCTTAGCTGGACTCATTATAACAATTATTTTTTTTAACTGAGCACCCTTTACTGCATTTCTGCTCGTTGTACTCGGGGTGGTCTGGCAACCCTAAGTGTGACCTATGTTAGTCCTTAAAAAGATGCATTAACTTAATTGCAGTACTATATGTATGATTAGGACTGTAGCAAAGTGGCCATAGATGGAATGGGCCTGCAAAGAGGCCAACAACAGGTTGGACATAAAAAGTGAAGTTTCCAATTGTCGAGTAGAAGAGACACGGGATTGAATGCCAATCGATGCTCCACTACTTTCTCCACCGCTAATGTGATTTCCTTAATGATGGGGTTAAATATTAAGTGGACATGGAGCATACGGCCCGCTTTTAGAGCCTGGCGGTGCAGGAAGACCCCCACATGCCGGTGGTTCTCTGTCCCGGTAAACAAGCAGCATTCCTGCCTCATTTAAAGTGATTGATCATGAGAGTTTCAGATGCGACGCCTCAGCCGGCTCTCTTACCAGAAATCCTTGGTGACAACGCTACATCACAGAGGAGTCTGGCACAGTAATGGGCGAGCTGCCCTAAATAGACCTAGCCACAGTCCACCATTCCAGGCAGAGTGGCTCTTGGCAGGAAACAACGATGCTGACAGCAGGGAGAAAACACCCTGCGCCCCAGAGGCATTGATTGTTTTTTTTTTATATCTAAAACAAATTCTCTCTTGGAAACTTGTTTCAGAATAAGAAAAAGAGAGTCGACTGGGGCAAAAAAGTTGGCCCCCAGAGCATACTGTCCTGCCATAAGTGCATCCACAGTGCTGGCGGACTCCCCCCGCCCAACACATAGGGGTCTCTAATTATGGCAGGTAGTCCTTCACAAAGAGAGCGGAGGCCAGAGCCTCTACTGACCAGGCAGGTTAGTGGACTACCACCAAGTTAAATGATCCTTATATCTCCACAGTTCTAATTAAACATCTAAGCATATGTCCATTGGTCCTTGCCTCTGTCTATAGTCATATTTTACTTTTGCAAGAATAAACCACCCACAAAGACAAGACCTCAACCCTTGATCTCCTTCTACCCCTTCCCTGCTATTTTTCCCCCATCATGCTCATCCCTTGCCCTTTCCTGTTTCGATTTAACTGTTCGGTCTTTACTCGTGTTTTGTTGAACATGTACTGATGTAAAGCCATCTGATACCCCCGGGTCTTGAGCGCCATATAAAACTCTTAAATAAATAAATGCATGAGAACTCTGCCAATGGCCTGCGGCAGTGCATGGCTGCTCACAGAAATAAAGAAAGTTACAGTCGATTTTATATATTTATTTGCTATTCTTCTAAAGGTGATAAAGTGCTATGCTACTCTAAGGTTTCCCGGCTTACCATCTACAGTTTAGTATTGAGCCATCTATTCCAATAAGCGCGCGTCTTGCGTGCTCAATGCCCATGCGTGTGCTCCATCACTCAGAATACCTGAGGGGCTGCAGCTATCAGTGGCCCTTCATGTGCTAAATCTTAAAGTATGGCCCATCACCTAGGTATCCTCAAGGCATGTTTAGATTTGCCACCCATCACAAGAGAGTGTCTATCACTGAGGAGGACAACAAGAGCCACAGAACAAACACAGGGTGGTATGTTACACTGTCACCTGTCAGTACACCCCTTGAGCACTGCATTTCCTCAGATATGTTGTGGGGCATTGCATCATTTCAGAGGGGAAACACGCTGTGACCCTGCTCTTTTTAAAAGCGCATTTAATCCTTTTCCCTTACTGTATTTTTTTTGTTAACTAAGTCTTACTGTAAACTTACTTTCCTTAAACGAAGTAAGTCCCCACGATGTAATGAAGGAGAAGTCACCGTCAGGCGATGTAGTTGAGCTATACCCAGACACCGTAACTGTGTGGTACGCCCATCACCTCCCACAAGTCTGTTGCATTTTTACTCAAAGTTACTCTCTTTTTTCACACTTTCTCAATTGGACTGGCCCGCACTATACAAAAGCCAAACTCATTGACTTTGTCTCGGCTGCCACAATTTGTCTGTTATGCAACATTATTGCATATTGTAGTGGCAAACATTAACAAAATAGGAGTATGTGCTTTTTAAGTCTAGCATTAGCCAAGACCTTTTGGTTTTACTAAAATTATATTTATAATTTAAGGCAGGAGGTATGCATTGCTGGTTGTGAAAAAACGCTCAACATTTGTGACTAGTATTTTTGTGACCTGTAAAGAATTTTACGAACCAACCTATGTACTAATAGGTCAGTTTGTCAAAATTCTGATTTAGAGTGAGGCGTAATTTGGCCTAACTCATGAATATTAAGGAAGTAGGTTGCAAATCACAAATCACTCTAATTGTGCTCATCACAGGAATGGTGGCCATCACAGGAATGCTGGCCTGCTAGGGTGAGCAGACCACCATGAATATGATTGCCTTTAAATAAAGTGATTTCTTTTGTATGTAACCTGTTTTCATTAAAATAAACGGGCTGGATTTTAAAAAGTATTCTTTTTGGGAAAAAAATGTTTGAGAGTTGGCAGTGGTCCCCTAGACAACTGACTACTGCCCAACAATTTTTTTTTAATTCAGAAAGGAGACGTAGTCCTTCGTTTTACAAATAGGTTACCACTCCAGGTCAAGAGTCAGTAACTTTTCAATATTTTGTGACCGAATTACGGTCACAATACATTGCTATATCTCAAACAGCTTCGGAAGGGAAGCCTACAGCCCACCTTTTTCAAATAGCCAATTCTTATGGAACTGCAATCCATTTTGAGGGGTCAGGAAACATTTGCAGACTCCTAAAGTGGCATTGACAAGTATGAAAAACCTGTTCTAAAGTCACAAATTCTGAATCAGAATGGTTGCTGCCATTAATTGGTTTGTACATCTGGCACCTTGTTACTCGTAGGGGCTTCTGCTAGCCCTCTTCACCCATACGGCTTCCGCTAGCCCTCTTCACCCGTTTGTCCATTGTTGTGTCCTTTCTGTTATTCTTTTTGCACACGACTGCATGGAGCACTTGGTAAGTGCACTTCAGCCTGTGGCTAACTTCGCGGTGACTGACAGCATTCTGCTCTTTCACAAGGAGCACATCTGCACACAATGTAGTTCCCTTCAGTGTCAGGGACTACTATGGCAATGTGTACTTTTTGAGTTCAGAAATATCTTTGCTTTTAGCCAATTTTTTTTTGTATTGTTGAGGGCCTAGTAGGTTCCCCAATAATAAAGTTTTACAACAAGCATTGGCAATGCCAATAATAATGCTTCTAAACATGGTGGATATCTTTGAATGGGAAAATAATAGCACACTACAATACCGTTCCAAGATAGCCATACAGTTTGGAAATAGTGGCTTATCAGGATGCATCACACTGCAGATTAAATTTGCATCAAGTAAACATGCCAGTAGGACTGTCTGGAGAGCTGCAGGATGTTCTAAGAAAAAAGGCAAGAAGGAAAGAAACGAAGGGGGACCTATACAAGGAAACACTGGAAAACTAAAGGGCTGGCCCCGGCCCAGACACTAAAGTGCACTCATTTCCAAGCAGATGTATACATGTGATCAGGAAAAATACCATTACCCACAGGACAATAGAGAAGCAGACATGGGCTAACCAGTTGCTGCAAGCAGAACGCTGTCATGAGAGAAACAAAATGTGATTGATGCACAGATGAGAGCGGACCCAAAAACTCTCTATTTTTGTATTTGTATGTGCAGCTTTCATTACAAGGGCCAGGCATACAACTATATCCACAAGTGCTTCCCAAGATGGTCTTGCAAGGATTATGACATTGCAAATCTTCTATCCCTCACAGTTTGTCAAACCAAGTTACCAACACAAAATTCCTTGCTCACTACAGTAGCCTTTGAGTTTCTATGTAACACAATGCCTGTGAACATGCATTAACATGGTGTAATGACAATCCATCCTTAGGAATCTATTAGCTTTAACACATGCCTATGGGATGTTATCACTGCCGTCATTGAACGTGTCAAGAGTGATGTAATATTTACGGATACCAGCAGTGCATGGCGAGTTATAGTTACTTTGCGCCAAACCTTCCGTGGACGGCCTACCCAAAGGGTGTGTGCAGGCGAGGGGATTGGGCACCTGTGGGGGGGGGTTTGGGCGCAATTTCCCAGAGGCCGCCCCTCTGGGACACCAGCGCATGGCCCAGGGGTTCAGGGTACCCATACCCTGCTCCATTGTATCCAGACGCACCTCTACATTCACCCTGTAAGCGGGGGACCCCCACAGTTGTATTGTTGTACTGCTTCCCTGTGATACTTCACAGTGCACTCTGTTGTTGATGTATTATTTTATTTTAACCTACACAGTTCTCCGCTGTCAGCCCGGAGAAGGTGCAGGCGGCATTAATATATTAAGCATAATGAATTACTAAAATATGAAATTTCATAGTTTCAATAGGGGTTCTCTCTAGGGATTGATCTGTACTGATTATACAACTCAACAATAGGGACTGCTTCACTATTGGAGAACACAAAATGTTTGTATTATATACCATGCAAATTGAATTTGCTTTAATTCACTGTAGGATTGTCACACTTATCATTTGGGAATCAACACTGAACAAAAACGTAAATTTAAAATATAACAAGAAATGCTCAGGTCTTCGTCTAACTATGTTGACGTCTTACATTCCTTGTGTGCTGATTTAATGGGGGTGTCTCTCAAGAAATTTTACACATTGAGTCCATCTTAACAGTCATCTCCCATAGGCATCCAGGTTGGCCCCTATTAACATTCAATAGGCTTCTATATTTCCTTTGGGTGCCCGATCAATGTCCACAATCGTCAAGTAATTTGCATATTGGGAAACTCCATAAACGTCAGAAAAGTCGATGCGTTTAGGCCCTCCTACTTGGGGCCTCCTCGGGACCATACACAAAGTTTCATCCTGTTCAAGAAATTCAACTTAGGACAGACAAACAAACATGTATACAAATTGAGCAAACATAAGTACACATTAAAAATCCTCAAAATAGACTTATAAAATGTGCATTTGATCTCATTGACTTACATCCAATAGTGGGTAAAGGACACAAAATCAGTGTGTGTGGGTATAGGGCATGCTGCCTGGTACTATTTACATGAAAAGTTTCTTCCATGTCACAAATTGCCATGCTATTTACATGAGAAGTTTGATCCAAGCCACAAGTTGCCATTGGTGCTTAGAAGTAAAGGGACAAAGTACATCCCGCACTTGTGTTGGCCTAGTATTATAAAAAGGCTGTACCGGGGGAAACTTGGTAGGGGTTAAAGAGCACGCAAAAAGGAGCTATTTACCGAGCCGGTGACAACAATCGTCGTTCCCATATTCAAGAATGTATACAGAAGCTGAAACGGTACAGTACATTATCCTAAAAGTATAGGACTCGCCGAGTTCAATACACATTTGTCAACCTCTCGCTCATACCTGCCAAGGGGATGACATCTCCCAACGCTGTGTTTATTTGTGCCTGGCTGGTCTCTGTTTTCGCTGGCATAGAACCATGCCTGCTGTCAGTTAATTCATCAACCCACAGACCCTTCCCCCCCTCCAAACAAATTTTGAGGGCCAATGTGGGTGCCTTTCTGGCACACTCCCACATGGTCCATGGGTTCAGGATACCCATACCGTGCCCTCTTATATCCAGACATATGACTCACCTGTAAGAGGGGGGCTGCAGTTCTATTGTTGTACTGCTTCCGTGTGATAGGTCAGTGCACTCTCTTGTTGATGTGCTATTTTATTTTAACCTGCACAGTTCTCCTCTGTCAGTCTGGAGAAGGTGCAGTAGGCATTCATATTTTAAGCAGAATACATGACTAAATGATGAGACCTGTCATATGGGAGGGACTAGCAGTGCTGTGCAATAGCAGGGGAGGCAGACGCGACATCTTACGCCAGGAGAGACAGGTGAGGCATGGCATATGAACAGGGGGACACTGCGGCTTGTTTGGCCAGTCACAGAAAGAGCGCCACTTCCAGGCCGGTGGAGGCAAGTGGCATCAAACCAATATGAAGAGCAGTCAGACCCTCAGGGAGAGGGGAGTGGAGCTGTTGGAGCATCTTGTCCATTATTAATACATTAACCTTGGGGCGTTCCATTGACCTACTCTTAGCCACAGAATATCAGGTTGTGCAGCATCGCAACCCACCACCTCAGCCAAGTAACTGTTACCCATGTGGTACAAAGCCTCCACAAAGTACAGTCTTTCTCTATGTACCCAAAGCAGGCCCAATATCTTGCCTGTGGGTGTAGTGAAATGAGATCTACTGATACTGGCTCTGTCTACTAGTGGTTTACAACACTCTTTGTTTTAGGAACTCTAGTAAGCTTGAAGTATATCAACAGGGAGTGTCTTAACACCACTCACAGTTCACCAATGAGGTCCACTCCCAACCAATCCTATGGTTGCTATAATGTAATTAGCACTGATTGGTTCTTGTCACTCTAAATACCTTATCACTGGTAATATCTAGTGCCTTTTAATCTCTCCTGTCTATGTCCAATTATTTCTCTGTCACCTTCTCTTGATCAATGCCTCTCTTACTTAGTACCTCTGTTTACACCTCCCATTTTCTCTAATTTTGTTTCTTTAGCTCTCTTTTTTAGTCTCTTGTGGTCTGTCTTAATCAGTACTTTATTATTAACCCATCTTTTTTTTAGTCCCGCACTTACGCATACCATCTGTCTTTATTTCTTTATCTGATGCGCTGTCTTTCTCTCGCTCATTCATTCGTCCCCTTTTACTCCTATCACATTTCATGTTCTCTATTTACTCCTTTCCTCCCACTCTTTTTTCTATTCTGCATTCTCTCAATCTTTATCTTTCTCACTCCCCAAATCTGTCTTGTCCTTTTGATTTGTCTAAAGCTCTCTCACTTTATTTTTTTCTATTGCTTGCTATCTCTCTTTGTGTCTTTTTCAAACTCATACTCTTGCTCTTTTTATTTTCTCTAGATTGCTCCACTATTCCCTATGACTCTGTCTTTCTGCCACTTCCTTGATCTCTCATCTTTATTCCGTGCATATGAACTTGTTCTTTTGCTCTATCCTGCTAACTCTTTCACATGCTCTTGCGGTATTTCTTCTTTGTCTCTCTCTCACATTCTTTTACATTCTCTTGATCTTTCTCAAGCTTCATCTAACCAGTCTCATGTTCTCTCTCTATTTCTCTCTGTCTGATTTTTACTCTGTTTTGCGTGCTCTCCCTTCATGTCTTTCCACAACCCTGTGCTCTCTCTCTCTCTATTTCCTCATCTCTCAGTCTCTGTAATTATTTCACTTTTTCAGCCTTTCTCCCACTCTACCACTTTCACACTCTTGGACTTTTTTTCCACCACTCTTTTTCTATCGCTCTCTATTTCTACCACATTCCCTTAATCTTGTTCTTTCTTTCTCATGCTTCCTTTAACTCCCTCTCACATTCTTTCTATTTGCATATTTCTTTTGTTCTCTCTTTATCTCATCCACACTCTTTGAACTGTCTTGATTTCCTCTCATACTCTGCTTCTCTATCTCTTGCTCTTCTATCTTTTGATTCGTCGTGTAACGGGGCATTTCAGTTGGGCGGTAGCGCCTAACCTTTTGAACTCCTCTATCTGTTTTCCTAGCTCCCATTGTTTAGGCAAGGTTGTGCGTGAAACACCGACCTAATCTCGAAAGATAATCCACTCCCTTTCAAGGATTTTTGTTTTAGCGCATTTGCCAGGATCTGCTCTTGTATAGAGTATGTTAGAAAGTTCACCAAGATCTTCCTTGGTTTACTCCTACTGGGATGTCTCCTAAATGGGTCCCTGTGTATTTTTTGTATAGCAGCAGTAAGGGCACCCTCCAGGATCTCTGTCACTCCTGCTGCTTTAAGTAAGGGTATGATGTACCCCTTTATATCCTCGCCCTCTGCCCCTTCAGGTACATTCAAAATTCTTATATTATTTCTCCTCACACTGTTTTCTAGGGACTCAAGTTTGTCCTGGAGCAATGTCTCCCTGGATTTTATTGCCTTAATCCCCTCTCTGTCAGTTGTGCCTGCAGCCTTCAGATCTGCTACTGTATCCTCGAGAGCCTATGTATTCACTCCCAATGAATCAATTGCGGCTGGTGTTGTGGACGAGTCGTGGGGAGGGTGGGGCGGACATAGGGGTCGCGGGTGGGCAAAATAAAAACATTATTTAAAATAAACGCACCTGTAGCCAGCCGTATCGCGCTCTTCTGCTCCCCTTCTCCAGGCACAGGATCCCAGATCCCAAGCTGCTCTCATGCATGAGAGCTGCCCCAGGATAGGCCTGAGCGCCCTCGATGTGCGCTCACAGACAGACCTGGAGTCTGTGCCTGCTCTTTCCAACACAGCAACTCAGCTGGGTTGAGGGAGCTTCACTGCACGTGATGGTTTGGCCGGCCTGAGACAGCCGGCTAAACCGTCATGCACGCTGCGGGCAGTACCCACCACTCCTCCTGTCATCCCCCTGGCCCTGCCCCCAAGGCTCAGCAGAAAATAAAAAAATAAAAAAATGTTTATTATCGTTGTATTTTTTCTTTCCTGACGTTTTTGGGAGGACAACGCCCCTCCGCCATAGCAGAGGAGCTGCCGCTACAATGAATCTAGTTTTTCCACCAGAGTTTCGGACCCCGAATCTCTTTTTGGTTTGTGGCTGAGGTGGCAAAACCTTTTCTCACCTCTACCACTAAGGCTTGCAGCATTCCTTCTACTGGGTTCCCCGAGCCTCCTTCCGGAGGCAGGTGCTCCTCCCGTACAGTTTTCCACAAGCTATCTTGCGCCAACACTTTGCTTATCAAAGCTTGGGCTCCATTTCACTCCCTGCCCCTATTCTTGCCCCTTCCATAGATTCTGTAGGGGTTCCTCCTTCAATAGTCAGTACTTGAAATCTATTTTATGCTCTATCTCCTCCAGTTTTGGGGCCTTATATGTAGTGTTCTGGTTCGCACACTCTGCTGGACACTGGGAGAGGGGACTCCTGGGAGCATTGGATGCAGCAAGTATGGTGGGTGTGGCATGTTCAGAGATTTCTATATTCCCTTGCTCCCCTCCTCGGGCCTTACAAGCATCCTCCTGTTCCACTGGGTTGCCTCCAATGTCAACTCTGGGCAAAACTTTAAAATATGTCCTTAGGGAGGGGATCACTCTCACTGGTTGTTTTATCTGTGGTCCTCCCCTGTCTTTGTGCGTGGGATTACTTGCACACTCGCTCCTGAATCTGAAACAGGGGAGATGATGCTTGCCAGGTCCATCCAACTTGCTCCTTTAGCCCCACTGCTGCCAATAGCCTTTACTTTAATTAATTTAACACTAACCTGCTTGACTGACGCTTAAGTTTGGAAATTTTGTGGAGCTCCGCAGTGAGTATCGATTCTTTTGCCTCTCCGCATTGGCTTTGCTGCCGTGATTAATTACCGGCGTGGGAATTTCAGGCCTCCGTAACCTAACAATACGGTACAGATAATCCGGGAGGGTTTTTAGGAAGAAATCTGTCAGTCTGCCTGCATCCCTCAACCCCCTCATCACAGATGCACCTGTTACTGGCTGCTAGCTGGCCGCCATGTTCCCCTCCCTACCAGTAATGCATAATAATAAAATGCATAACGTGTGGGATTATAAGGTAGTAGATAGGTTAACTGAGGTGATAAAGTGGGGTAACTTGTCTTAAGAAGGTTAATATCAGTGGGTCTAGAAACCAAGAGAGCCTGCAGATGCTTTCACTTTTCCCTTTGTAGGTCTTGCCTACGCAGCGCGCAAGCGCTGCTTTGTTGTGCCCTCTTGGAATTGCTCCAGGCTTTTGTTGAAACTCCTGCATGTTTTGCACTGTTTCCTATTGGTACTCGTGTATGTATGGCGTTTACCTTGCAGGAGCGAGCAGCGGCGCCATCTGTTTGCAATTATCGTACCCGCCGCTGCTCACTCCCGTAAGGTAAACGCTGTAGAGTTGGACTTTCACTTTCGCAGCCGCCGCGCGCACCTCATGCTTTTCTCCCTCTTCCCTCAGCTCGCTCCCTTCCCTCCCCGTCCACCTGTCTCCCTCTGTGCAGGCCTCCGAGCTCCCGCGCTTGTCTTTCAGCGCTTGTTTTTATTTATTTTGGCGCTATACCGAAGTCACTGAGCGGTATTTTGGAAGGTTGTGACTTAGATGGCTTGCAGAGGCGGCCTCGCTCCACAGTTAGCACCCTCTCACCATAATCCCGTGCCCCTTCCTCCTGTCCCCACCGGCACACTAGCTGCTCAGCCTCTCTGTAAGTGCTGCGCGCACCTCAAGCTTTTCTCCCTCTCCCCTCAGCTTGCTCCCTCCCCTCCCGCCTGTCTCCCTCTGTGCGGGCCTCCAAGCTCACCTGTCTCTCCTCCTTAGGGTCTGCGGTGCCCTCTGTACCTCACTCTGGCCTACCTCTCTCTGCTCCTGCGCTATGTTGTTTCTCTCTCCTCAGAATACTTCCCGTGCTCACCTGTTTGGGTTTAGACTGGTTGCATTCTGGTTAAAGCTGCTCGTGAACCCTAAAGCCAACCCTCCTCTTCCTCCTCCTCCACCCCTGCCCCTCCTTGTCCTCGCTCTCCTGGAACTCTGACGTCCTCTTCCATCGCAATGGGCAGTTAACGCCAGTAAAATACCTGGTCCTGCCCACCCTCTTATTCCTCGGGTGCACATGCTCAATAAAGCTCTGCACAACAATGCTTTATGGCGCAGCTAATTAATGACGGAGCAGCCGCTGCTGTGTGGCACATGCAGGGACCCGTATTTAACAGCCTCGCAAAGTATCGCCATTTCACTTGACAAACCTTCAACTAGTTGTGAATTTACTTCACAGATGGATTTCCGAGGCACTACTTTTAAGTTGGGGGAGGGGGGATAAATACACCATTACCAGAATGAGGAAAAAAATCAGGCAGCAAGAGAAGTCTGAGCCTGCTTCAAATGTTCATGATACAAATGTAATCATTTATGTACAGTTCGGTGATAATATCTAATATTACACTTTCGCTGTTTTTTCAGCACTGTACACAGGGCCACTGGAATTATGCGATTCCGGGGCCGTTGCTTTTTTATAGCATATGTGTGATTTTGAAGTATTTGCCACACAATCCATCATCTGCTGCATATTGTGCAGATTTTAGCAAAAAAAACGTTGTTTCCTGCTAAAAATGGATCAAAAGTTACTAAAAACGTGGCCCAGATTTGTGGGCAGTGGAAGTCCTTTCTCAAAGGTTAATTGGTCAGCTTTTAATTACTTATTTCTGTATTTGGTTGTTAAACTTGTACTAAAGAGCGGAAATCTTTGCCTAGACAGCATTACCATGTGTATAATTACAAAGTAATGAAGTAATACTATAAAAAAAGATACTGCATTGTGCCGCATAATTTCCCTCTTATATCGCATAAGTTAGTCAAGCCTGCCACATAATTTTGGCCTTCCCTACCGCATAATTCCAGTGGTCCTGACTATACTTCTGCCACGTGTAAACGCCGTACATAACAGGTGTTACTATTACTCCTTTTTGTGCTTCTTACTTTACCCACCTTGAACGACTGAAGGTTGCATTGGTCTTGCTAGGATTCGTATTACAAAACAATATTCAGAAACATATGTGAGCTCTGTCTCGCCCATCTTTTTCTGTTCTGCATCCTGACTGCAAGGGTTCTACACGTAAGTGTATGTTTTAATAGTAAATATGGGAAGGACAAAGAGAATACTGACAAATAAAGAGGACGAGTTAAGGTTGGAGTATTGTACAGTTTAGGAAGGGATGTGCACCCATCCACAAAACAGTAAGCCCATTCCCTTTCCCAAACTACACTTAAATAGATACCACAGCGAAACAAGCATTGGCATAGCCAATAGGTCTCGCCTTTGGGACTTATACGTATTTAATTATGCAGCACAATATCCTTGGTGCAACATCAACTGTTGCATGGCTAAACACTTATAATGTCCCAAAGGCGAGACCTATGGGCTATGCCAATGCTTGTTGTATATATTTCTGAATATATCTAATTTAGTGGAACCCCATCACAGACATCCACACGGCTTGAATAAGCCATGAAGAAGCTGGAGACGGTTCTCCAGGGAGGGTTTAGGGGAGGAATTGAAAAGTCCTCCGAAACCTTATTAGATATCTTTTAAAGACACAGCCTCATGTTTTAAGGAATGATGGTAGTCAGTCCCCAGTACTAAGAAGATGGTAGAGGCAGTTCGAATTCTTTCATGGAACGTTAATGGCCTTAGAATGATTAGACGATGCAACAAATTGCTACAGTACTTGAACGACTCAGCAGCCCACATTACAATATTGCAGTAGACCCATCTTACTATGAAAGAGTGTTTAGAGCTATTTAGAAAACAAAAGTGGGTTCAAGATATTGTATGTAGGGCCGGACTGGGAACCCAAAGCAGCCTTGGCAATTTTGTCGGACCAGCCCCCGAGATAAGGGGTACAGCTCCAAGGTGCAAGTGTGAAGTATTGCTGCTTTTGTTGCTGGGGGCCGATATTACATCACCGCTGCAAAACCGGCCCCCACCTTTCCAGCCTCTCTTGAAAACTCCTGATGCCCACTACAGACCCGAACTGCAATGTGAGAGGCGTAGTAGCAATCCTGATAAAACAGAAACTCGAGGCAGCCATAATAGGGAGGAAGACGAATATGTCGGGAAGATGGGCCATTGCCAATTTCCAAGTTTATGGCAAAAGATACACATTTGTGGGATACTATGGACCTAACGTGGAATATATTGGTCCGGTACAAATAGTGTCCCAGAAATTAATATCCTTCTCTGACCCAATTATCAAACCTAGAGACTTTAACGCTATTATGGACAATAACTTAGAAGTCAATTAATAGTAGAGCTAGAATGTATCCTAAAATGGAACCTAGGACTGGGCAACATCTGGAGGATGAGATCAGGAAAGCAGCAAGAATATACCTTCCATAATAAAAAAAACATGGCTACTCATCCAGGATAGGTTTTATGCTGTTAGATCAGACCATTTGTGAAGGCATCAAAGAGGTTAAACACATAACAGCCCACCTCGCTGACCACGCAATAGTTCTTCTGGAAATTGAACTTATCAGGGAAGAGAAAGCTAGGAGGTGGACACTTGATAGGTCGCTGCTACTAGACCCAGAGGTTGTGGAGCTATTAAAAACAGAGACCAATGGATTTTTAACTTAATTGTCGATTCAGTCCCTCTGCCTATACTCTGGGATAGGGTAATTAGTATCTCAGCTCAGAAGAATAGGGTATATAAAAGAGAGGTCGAGGAATTAGAGGAAGCTGTGCCAGCTGGAGAGACAGTATCTACCACCAGAGGACACTGGATGATAGAAAGGCATTAGAGAATGAAATTTTGATAAAGAGAGAACATCTATCGATAATCTTCGAGGCACGAGTAAAGGGAATATGGAGGGCAAGCAAGTTGGTACATTTTGAGTATTGAGAGAGCACAGGGAAACTGTTGGCTTGGAAAACCAGGATAGACCAGACCAGGAATGTGGTACATGAAATAATAGACAAAGAGATGGGGTTAACTGTTTCGAGTTCGCATGACATTGAGAAGGCTTTCCTCTACTTTTTTACAGCTTTATATCAAGAAAACATGGCAGTGACAGAGGAAATGGTGGGTGAGTGGCTTGAGGGAGAAATATTCAATACATTGATGGGAGATAAGAGAATAACGCAGCTGGATCAAGAGATAGTTTTGCAAGAGGTTAGTCAGGCAGTCAACCTGAGTACGAGGGGAAGGCAGCCGGCCCGGACAGCTTTCAGGATTAGTTTTATAAGGGCTCTAGGAGAATCATTAACCTTCCTGACAAGACTGCTTGTGAGATCTCGGGTAATAGTGTGCCACTTCCACAATCATGGGGAGCAACTGTAGTCACTTTAATTTTAAAGCCAGGGAGGGGCACCAAAGGCTAAGAGGCTGGGCCTGGTAGTGGGGATATTGGTGCCTAGCGATCAGAAGGGCTTTATGAAGGGCAGATTCCTTCATGAATTGATGCATGAATTAAAATGTGCAACTGACATATCTACCATTTTTGGGACCTTGGGACCTCATTAGTGGTCTTCACGTTGGACGCCACTAAGGCATTTGATAGGGTAAACTGGTCCTATTTAAATGTAGCTTTGAAACTTAACAACTTGGGGGGGAACTTCCGCAATGTGATTCAGAGAATATATTCTACTCACTCTGCTGAAATTCTTATAAAAGGGGCCACAACAGTTTTCAAGATTTCTAGAGGGATGAGGTAGGGCTGCCCACTTACCCCCCAACTTTTTAATCTGTACATCAAGCCTCAGGCAAGGAAGCCTAGAGAGGAAGGGAAGATAGCCTCACTTAGTATGATACATAGGAGAACAGGTTTCCTTATATGCAGATGATTTGATTATATATACAGTAGACTTACCTGCACTATTAAAAGCAGTGGAGCAATTGGTTCTGGATTTTGGTAAGGTATCATGTTACGCAGCAAACTCCTCCAAGTCAGAGATAATGGTATGGAACCTGGGTGGGTTCTACCCAGGAGTTAAGAAAGAGATGAAATACCTTGGTATTAAAATCCTCACACAGAAAATAGACGAGATCCCTGTGTCAATTTCAAAAACACATTAAAAGAGGTGCATGGCTTTTTGTTCAGCTGGTCTCATCTACCACTGACAATTCTTGGTAGGGCCACAAGAGTAATTAGGGAGACTTCAGGGTACGTTCAGCTCATTCATCTGGGCATCTCCTGGAAGAAGCATCGTAGAAGATGAGAGAAAGGAGGGATAGCTCTGCCGGACTTTCAGGTGTACATTTGGCCTTTTCAGCTGAAAAACTGCAAGTCCCTACTCAAGGAAACGGTTGCAAGGGGGAGTCCTTTTAAGGTCACGCTGAAGGATGTTACAGGGGGTGAATCCCACTTTCTGTAAAGTTCTACAAGCAATGGCTTACTTATGGGCATGGTTACGAAGGGCAACAAAGTTACCATATTATAGCAGGTATGCACCAATTTGGGAGTCCCATGGTACACCTGAATGTCTGACTGACAGGCTAACAATCCCCAACAGAAAGACAAGGTACAACTATGGCTGCAGTTACTGCAGGAGGGGGAGTTAATCCCAGATGAGGATTTACAACAGGCAACCTATGGCAAAATACCAGCTTTTAAGCTCTGGCAGCTAAAAAGCTGGGCACAAGGCAGGTGAGCCGAGGAAGAAACCTCAAACAAGCTTGAGGATCAGTAACAGAAGGGGGAAAAGAGAAAGAAAGGGGTTTCTTGCCAGTACTGCATGATTTTGGACAGTTAGGATCGAGACTCTGTACTCCCAGAGGAACTGTGGGGAAGAGCTTGCTGCGGCTACAGTGTCAAGACTTATGGCAATTATCTATGCGATTACTTTATTCCACTGTAAAATCTGCATACCTGAGATGAAATCCTCTTTTTTTCCTCCATAGAGCTTTCTGGTCCCCGAATAAGCTTGGGAAATTGAGGAAAACGACTCAAGCATGTTTCATGAAGTGTGGTCTAGAAAAGGTTGATGATATACATTTCTTCATGGAGTGCCCAGAGATCCAACAGTTCTGACAGGCTGTAAGCAGGAATATAAATCAGATCCTCAGGATAGAAATTAAAGTAAGCCTTAGACTAATAATCTTCAGGAAAGCAGAAGAATCCGTGAGGCTAAACAACAGGGACACCAAGCTGGTGTTCTATTTGATTCTGTTGGCGATCTGCAGGAAGTGGGTATCAGAGGATGCTCATACTAATGCGGAGTGGCTGCCTTCTGTAATATATATACTCTGAAAATGGACACCTCTCCTAAGTCCTCAAGAGGATCACAAACCTGGATGCCTCTGGTTACATGGTTGGAAGGAGATGTGATGGAAAGGTAAAACCTAAGGTCTCATGATTACACCGGACCTCAAACTATGATTACGTTTGGATAAGGTCGATTATGCCTTACCAGGCCTGTAAGCCTAGGGCCCTAGATGGAAAAATTGGGCAGCATCGTGGGGGTCGAAGGTTTTGAGGCTGGAAGTAAAAAAGGTGAATGAGGACTGAAAAAAAAACCGTTCTATTTGTTACCTTCTAGCCTTCGCTCTTCTTTTCTATCTAAGTCTCTCTATTGTTTTTTTCTTTGTCCCTCTTTCTCATGCTCTTCTTGTTAGTTCGAGCCTACCACACAGCACATGCTGCCTTGTTGCAAAATACCTATTGTGGGGTTATCATGAACGTACAGGGGATTACAGCGCACATATTGCTTAACATGGGTTGGGTTTATTGTCACTCCCATTTGCTTCTTATTTAATGGCATTCCTTGTCCCAGCTTGCTCGTCTTGTGCTTGCCTCCTGGAACATAGCCTCTTTACCGTCTCTTGATTGGCTGGCTTCTATTCTTCCACTGATTCCTTTTAGGTGACTTTTTTCTTTTTCATTAAGTACCCCATAAGGGTGCATGTGTTTTCCAGCTCTCGCCTTCTGTTCTCTGTGTGCTCCCTCTGGATGCCCAACCCTATGTTCTGTGCAATTCTTTCTCACCCACCTCCCTTCACGCTGTGTTGTTCTTGCCCATGTGTGCCTCTCCCCCGCTTACTGTGTTGCTGTCACTTTCATGTGCTCGCTGTCTGGCATGTGTGCTTTTCCCCTGCGCTATGCGCTTTTCTCTCTCCCGCTCCCCTGCCCCCGTGCTTTGTGTTCTTCTTTCAATATGTGCTTCTCCCCTTGCCCCGTGTTGCCGTCTTCCTCATGCAATGCTTTTTTCCTTGTCGCCCCATCCCGCCCCCATTCACTTGTTGGTTATCCTCCCCATCCCACAGTCCTTAGGCATCAATAATGTGCATTTTCCCCTAAAATACATTTTTTTTTATTTACACAACGAAATGGCGTCCACCATCATGGATCGGTAAACAATCAATTAAATCGAATGGTGCTTGCATCATTCCGTAGAAGCAGGTATGTATTCTGACACATGTGTGCCCAGGTGGAATCCAACTTTAGTATTTTGTCAGCGTTGCGCAACGTCTGTAGAAAGTCTGACGCTGTAGAGAATTGCCAAAAGGCATTGGTAACGTCAGAAGGTCCCAAAGGCGAGACCTATTGGCTTCGTCAATGCTTGTTCTCTCTGACTTGCGCTCCCATTTCTTGATTGGCGTGAATTGAAACTTTGACCCAGTTTTTTCTTTCCTCGCCTTACAGTGAAATGAAAAAAGAGATGATCAGGTCGCAGCTTAAAATAATCCTTTGAGTGTTAAACAGAGCGCAAGAGCCCCACGCCTCCCCAGGGGAGAGCAGTGCGGGGGATGGATGGTAGGGGTGACAAGGTGGCAGCACGCGGCTGAACATGTCTGCTGCTCCTGTAATCTCCTGGGGGCTGCCTGGCCCTTGCTGTGCTAACCGGAAGTCACACACATTTCCAGTCAAGTGCCCGCGCTGCCTTCCCGTGACAGCTCCCCGTGACCAGTCCCCACCAGGCTGTAAGAGAGACAATAACGGAGGACAAGGCCTCAAAGTCAACAAGCACTGATAAAGCCAATCGTTTTGGCTTTTGAACAGTTAAATTATTTCAGCAAGCTTCATCTCACACACAACATGTAGAGGATGAGTCGCAGAAATACAAGCTTCACCAACACACACAACGACCAAGTAAGCTTGTGCACCTCACTAGACCCTACAAAACTAGTCTGGGTACTTTTATTTGCATTCTGAGGTAAAGCGTCCACCTGAAAGAAAATCAAGGCTCATATGCATAAGGTCTGTCCCTGTCTCTAGAGACACAGGAAAACAGTGATAGACTGGAATGAAGTCTGGTGTAATTACCAGTGGCTGAGATCATTTGTTTGTTTTTCTTGGTGAGGCCCTTAGTGTGAAGGGTTATGCCTGCGATGGGCATGGATTGAATTGACGCGACGAGCAGATGCTTCTCACCTATACGCCCCCTCGGTCCCATTAGCGAAACACCCCTTATTGCCTCCTCTACAAGATGGCGGAGCATGTGCCCATGCAGCCAGAGCTTGACATGCACAACTTTGCTGATCTTTTTCCAGGCGATCACGGCACCCAGTAGCCCACTAGACACCTTTTTATATTATCAACTGCGGGCGGCTTGCCGCAGGTTTTTCCCATCATTTCCAGCGCCCCCTGCAACACTTTCTGCGCTCGAATACACTTACTCCATCACTTCACGGCGGAAACTCATCACGGCACTCTACCGAACCATGCAACACCTCCCATCTGCTGCGCAACTGCCAGCCCGGACGGCCTGGGAGGAAGATTTTACTTTTCCACTCACATACGTGCAATGGTCATAGTGCCAATATCGGCCACACTCACTAGCCCTCTTGCAGCAACATACGCGTAGCATAAATAAGCAGACCAGACAACTTTTGGTGGAGAAAATTGCTGCAGGTTTATTAGCATACCAAATATGCCAACATGGTGGGTTATCTTACAGGCGATCCAAAGGCAAGCCGCCCCTCGTGGCCTACCACCTGATGGGCCAACTGGCACCGTGGTCTTAGCCAATCGGTGCTTAGCGGTTGTGGTGAGGGGATAGCCCCTCCCCCTTCCGGTGAAATCTTGTTCCACCATATAACTCACGCCCCCCCCCTACGAGGGGCGGAGCGTTCAAGCGACCCCCGGTTGTACAGGTTTCCAACCGCCCGTAGGACAGATGGGGCGCCGTCGCACCCCAGGGTTCACTGCACAGACTTCCTGGGGATATTGGGCCTCAGCACCCTTTGTGCTCCAGAAGAGGGTACCCCTGAGTACCTTTCCGCCTCTGGATCGCCATGTAACTCCGCCATAGCCCTGGGTGTGTCGACCGTCGCAGCCAAGGCCGGCGCACCTATTTGCATCCCGCTATTTCTAGGGCCTCCCCTAGGTCAAGGAGGAACAGGTCCATGCCTATTTTGGAGAGCTGTTCCCCATCGTCGGGAGAGGGAACAAAGAGGTCGTCAAGGGGGCGGGGGAGGACAATATACCTTTCCCCCGACCCCCCGCCGGCCGGAAATGACGTGCAGGGAGGACCCCAACCAGGGTCTCAGGATACACTAGCCTGTCCAGTGTGCCATCTTGTGGCCCTAAAGGGGCTGCCCTCTTATGAGGGTCCCCTGCGGGGACAGTCGGTCAACCCGCATTCTGCTGCGGCCAACTCGAATTTCTCTCCCCAACCCACTGACTGCGGCTTGATCATTTCACCTTTTTACACTGCACCTATCGCACCCCAGTGTTGCTACATAAAATGGACCTGTCACCGG
Organism: Triturus cristatus; assembly: GCF_964204655.1. NCBI lineage: Eukaryota > Metazoa > Chordata > Amphibia > Caudata > Salamandridae > Triturus > Triturus cristatus. Next base: position 586,540,456 of record NC_140595.1, read on the forward strand.
ATTCACAATGCACACGATGCCGCTCAGACACAGCAGACTTTCTTCATCTCGCCTGGCATTGCCCGGCGGTTGCATCATACTGGGCGGAGGTATACCAGGCACTCGGGGACATCACACAGCTACAGCTGACGCCCTCCCCGGTGGTGGGCCTCTTGGGACACGTAGCGGAACTACCAAAACCTTTTCGCAGACTTGCTGCAATGTTATTACTTCTCGCCAAGCCGCGAATTGCCATTTGCTGGGTTGACACCCTGGCTCCCAAAGTGAAAGACTGGATACGGGACATTGTTTATTGCCATGAACAGTTATCAAACTATTGGGAGTTGATGCCAGCAAGGTCCAAACCATGAGATATTTGGGACCCTTTTCAAAGTTATATGCGCTGACAAGACTCAGCTCACACTTCACCAAACAATCTCTAATTCTGTGCCCTGCCATAAAAGGAACAAATGGTTAAAATGTTTCCGTATTATTCCACCCACGTTGTACAATGTTAGGGGTGGGCCCGTACTGTCAGATGTGTGATTCTTGTGTTATACTTCTAAAGTTTTACAATGTATATAATATGCCAACTATTTATAAATAAACGTTATTTTTAAAAAGTGTGAAGGGTTGCCGAGACGTGGGTGTCCTACTGTTCTGCCATAGAATTGAAGCTGCAGCTTGTTGATGCGGTCCAACACAGCTGCAACTGGTCTGAAGTTACTTTCACTTCTGGTAGGAGAGGCTGTGGGCTGTTCCTAATGGAGCAGGACAAGGCTGAACAAGTCTCATTTGTATTAAGTTGATGTCTTTCTGTAGCGGGAAACAAAAAAATGACCTGGGATGGCCCGATTACTCCTAGTCCTACTCATACTCATCCTAGTCATTACAAAAGAGGTGATTCCACCTCCATTTTTTTATAAACAGATTTTTATTGATTTTTCAATGTGACATCATGGGAAAAACAGCCCGGAGGGCACAACAAATGATCAAGCAATTCAATTAAAGTCCAGTACAGGTGTCCCCCCCCCCACTCTTTTGGTAAGGTCCTCCTTCCTTTCTCAGCATTGACCCTCCCATCGGCTGAGTAACAGGTATGTTTGCTCACTTGACCACCTCCCCTCCCCGTGTCTGGTTGCATGTGATTGCCCCAGAGCGCCTCCCATGTGATCCCACCTCCATGAGACAGGAATCCACAGGAAATGCTAAAAGAAAGCCCTCCCACGCAGCTGGGTACAAGTACTCTTACCTTCCTAGCATCCTCCTGACATACTAATCCTAGATAGAAGCCATAAGTCAAGGGAAAGAGAGTGGGCCATAAGGAATGGGACTAGTACCAGGTGGACTAGGAGTAATGAAGAGTGCTGGTAAGTAGTCAGGCCATTACCTCTACGTCTTTCTGAAGAATGTCAAGCACCAATAGATTTCGACAATTACCATACAAGATTTCAATGCACACTCAGTTATGTTATGTTACTGTCCATTTATAAAGCGCACATCCACCAGATGGTTCCTTGGTTCTAGGAAGCCAGTCAACTTCAAACTACCTTAGTAATAAGCCGGTCTAAAGAACAGTGATTTCAGGAGTTTCCTAAATAAAGCAAGATCCAAAGAGGACCTTAGTTTCAAAGGCAGGCTATTCCATACACGAGGGGCGATAACGGCAAATCTATGCCCTTCTATCCATTGTTTTTCCAGAGCGGTGTTGTCAAGAGCTGCAAGTTGCTATATCTTAAAGCTCTGTGTGGACAGTATTTAGTGATTCTAGACTTCACAAAAGCAGGGTAGTTCAAGTGGATGGACTTAAAAATCATGCAGCTTGCTTTAAATATTGATCTCTGTACAACTGGCAGCCAATGAAGGTCCATCATTGCCTGGGAGATGTGGCAATGATTGGGCAAGGTGTATATCAGCCGGGCAGCCCGGTTTGGAATTAGCTGGAGCCTGTGCTGGAGGATTTTAGGAAGGACCAAGTAAATTGAGTTAGCATAATCTAATCTAGACATAACTAGAACTATGATTACTTGGATCAAAGCCTCCTTAGTACGGATTTTTTAAATCTTTTTTATGCGACGTAGCTGCCATAAGCAAGCAGAAGTCACAGCTCCTACCTGCTGCTTAAAAGAGAGTTCCGCATCGATTATGACACCTAAGCTTTTTACAGATTTTTTGGGTGTGATTTATTGACACTCACAACTTTATGACATAATACTATGCTAAACACACATGCCCCGAACTTTTGATCAACTCGTGTAGCCCAAAATCTCCATAGTGATGAATAAAAGTGTGAGGGGTTGCCCTGCAAATATCGAACAGTGACACTCCATTGAACTCTACCCAAGAGGCAGCCAAGCTCCTTGCAGATATGCCCTGGATTCCTTCTGAAACTGGAATCCCAGCCACTACATAGGTGAAAGAGATAGTTGACCTGTACTATCGACTAATAGTTAGGGAGGAAGTTTTTTTCCTCTGACCTGCCTCAATAAAATTTACTAAAAGATTGTTACACTTACGAAAACAATGGTTCTCTCCAGATAGATATAAAGAGCTCTAATCACTTCCAAATATTGAACATTTCCTTCCTCCTCCAAAGAAGGATAAACTGAAAATTTGGCTGCCAGTACTTCCTGAAATCTATGAAAAGAAGACTGCAGCTTTAATAAAAAGGAAGGGTCAGGGTGCAGTATATTTCCATCCTCATAGAAAGACAAAAAGGGAGGTCTAATTTAGAAAAGCTCTAAATTCTCCTACTCTTCTAGCTGTAATCACAAATAGGAATTTTGTCTTCCTGGTAAGGAAGTTAATATCCATCTTATTCAAGAGCTCAAAATGAGCACTCTGAAGGGACCTTAATTCTATAGTAAGATCGAAAGGAGGAACCATAGCCTTGACTTTCTGTCTAAAGATAGTAAAACCTTTGAACAGTCTCGACACCAATTCCACTCCTTTCGACAAAGAACCCCATGGGTCTGTAACCGCTCTAATCGCTGATCATTGGGATTTAAGAGTTGAAGAGATACATTCAGATTAACCCATCCCAAATGAATTGCACAATATCAAGCATACTACAACGAAGAGGACCCTTAGACCTGAATTCACACCAGGAGTAAAAGGACTTCCACTATCTAGTATAAGATCTAAGAGTGGATGGGCTCCTAGAATTTTACATTACCTCAGGTAAATGGGGAGAAGTACTTTGTGCTGCCACCCACTCCTCTTAATTTCCAGACAGATAAGGCTGCTTTGTCTGGAATTGCCTTCATATTCTGGACCGGACAGGGATAAGGAGGAATTTTCCAAGGATCCTGAGTCACAAGACATTTCAACAGAGGAAACCAAAGGGGAATAAGTAGAAGAATTCCGCTGACTTGTTCTAAATGATGAAAAATCATTTTTCCTCTTGATTAAATTATTTATTTTCTCTTCAAGGTCTTGACCAAAGAAGCATATGCCTCGAAAGGCCACCACTAAAGCAAACTTTTTCTGGGCTGTATCTGTATGCCAATCTCTCAGGAATGGGTTGCATCTAGCCCCTACTGATGCTCCACCAACTAAAGAAGCAGATCTGACAATATTGAATAATATGGCTGAAGGCAACTTAATTTGGTTTTCCATACCCGCCAGAACTGAGGAATATTCTGCACCCTCCTGTACCGCTTTCAATAGCTTTTGGCAATTTGACAGAAGGGATGGGGAGGGTTAGGCTCCATATATTCCTGCCTTCAAAGCTAAGTTAGAGTCTGAATAGACTATTTCCAGAGCAGAGTCCACTTTATTTTTAATCTGTAGCACCTTTCAAAATTGTGTCCTCTGTTATTAACGTTCTGCCCACCAAACTTCATACCATAGAATCCACTGGGACTGCATCAGAAACGTAGTTTCAATATCACTCAAGGGGTGCAGGTTTTTCATAAATGTTGTCAACACAATCTTTAATATATGGATGAACTGGAAGACCTACTTGAGGAGGGCAAACAAACTGCCTTAATAGAGTCTCTGTTGACGTTCCAGGTTCTTTGGGAGTGGGGCAACCTATATTTTTCATAACATGTGAATGGATAGACGATAATAAATCCTTATCCACATATTTACCCCTCTGTTCCTCAGGAGACCGCTCCACCTCCCCGCTGTCAGCATCTGAAGATTCTGAATAGGATTCCACACAAGACTTATTGCTCATCTCTTTATCCACTTCCCCTTGTTTTCTATTTCAGCTTCTTTATCATGGAATCACCTGTAAGATCCGACGTTCTCCCCGGACGAGAAGAGGAACTGGTAGAAGACGAGCTGAAGGATGAAGTAGTAGACCTATGTCTCCCCTTATCCTTATCATGTTTAAAACTCTTACCTGTTCATTTCACAGTGAATATAGTGAATATTTGCCTTGCTTTGCTTCCCTAGCGCCAAAATGAAACTCCCGCAATCATCCACTATTCCTACATATGTATGCTGCTAATACCCATTCCTCCATAGCGGGACACCAGAATGGACAGCTACAGGCTTCGTTCCTATTCCAAATAAGATGAATCCAAGCATTAAACTATCGACCAAATTCTTCCCCTTGCCCAGTCTTGAGTAGAACTTTAATAACACTAGCTACAAGATTGAAGCCCAGCTAGGACCTTTAATACTTTCCTCTTAAGTATCTACTCTCTCCTAGCCCAGCAGGGAGAGCGATATTATTAAAGAAACATATCTATACTCATTCTGGTCCAAACCCAGCCGGGCCCTGCCTATTTAGTCCTAAATTCCTCACCTCAGAATAAAACAGGAAACAACAGGAGAAAGTTGGGAAGGTAAGCCTACTTGTAGTACCCAGCTGGGTGGAAGGGCTTCCTTATCAGTATTTCCTGTTGATTTCTGTGACATGGAGGTGAGATCACCTCATTAGTAATGACTGGGCTAAGGATGAGGAACATAGAGGTAAGGCGTCCCAGTGTAACTATCAGCTCCTGAGATTCATTTAACCATTTCATTCATAATGTTTTGTTGTACTCAGGTACAGCTTGTAAAATAGTAGTTCGAGCTTCCCTCATATGCACTGAATAGTTACATCACAGGCAACATCACCACACACCTTCCTGGATCTTGCACTTGCTTGCATTCTCTATTGTGAGATATAGTTTAGCGGGAGTGCAGCTAGTTGTGTAAGATATGAAAAAACAGGGGTATTAGATCAGCATGGGATGGGATGTCCAGCTGGAGGTTATGTATAACTGAGGACCTGGAAGAGCCACCAGGTTGTTGCTCCAAGGGTTTATGCAAACTGTCAGACCCCATTCAGGGGGCCACAGGGCAGACAAGGGCTACTGGGCCCTACTGTGGGGGTTGAGGCTGTATGCCATTTGTGTCCAGGGGCCATCCTTTCAGGGCTATGCAAACTGGGCCAAGTGCAACCCTTTCTGCACTTGACTCTCAGGGTAGTAAAGGCAAGCATAGGCTTAGTCATAGGCTTCTCAGAGCGGTTGTATGGGGGCAAGAGCTCAGGACTCAACTGCAAAACAACAGACACAATAACGTTTTGTGCAGGAATATGAGACCTTATTTCGCATGCCATTACTCGCATGCTATTACTACGTGGTTATTACTTAGCAATAACCGTTACTATGCAAGTTTTTACTTCACATACCATTACATTGAAAGTGTTAATGTATGCAAAGTAAAAACTTGCCTAGTAATAAAAATGGTATGCGGAATAACATGTCATATTTTTAAAAAAAATGCTTAAAACACAACACTATAGAAAATACACTACCCTACCCATCTAAAACACTAAAACACTACCAAAACACTACACTACCCTACACTACTGAAACACCACTACACTACCCTAAACCACTACCCCCTGCACTAACATACACATTCCCCTACTCCGCTCCCTACACTCTTTCACTACCCATCACAACCCCCCGACACTACACTAAACACTAAAACAGTAAACTACAGTACACTAACACTACAACACTACCCTAAACACTAAAACATTACCCCCAGCACGACCCTGCCCCTAGCCCCAGTCCTATCCCTACTCCCAAACTCTGCACCAGACAAACACAGGTACACTACCCTGCACGACCCCCAACACTACTCTACACTACACAAACACAAGTACACAACCCTGCACAACCCTACACAGCCCCTACACGACCCTTCACAGCCCCACTTACCTCATACCACGCGTGGTTCCAACCTTCTCCCCCTTCCTGCTTCCTCCAGCTTCCTCCATTGTGAGCTTCCTATGTCCTCGCCTGCACCCGGAAAAGCAGCAGCAGACCCGGAAAAGGACCAGCAGCAGACCCGGAAAAGCACCAGCAGCAGACCCGGAAAAGCACCAGCAGCAGAACCTCGGAGCAAATGGCCGCCGTGACGACCTCCAAAAGCGGTGCCCGCCCCCTACGCCTGCGTTGTACAACGCATGCGATGTAACAGCATGCGTACTAAAGGTGATGCGTTGTTACATCGCATGCGTACTAACGCTTGCGTAGTAATGGTACGCGAACAAATGTCCGTGTACTAATGGATGTTTCCCTTTGTGCAGCCCAGTGGTATTCTTTTAAGCAAAAGAAAGTACTTTAAGGGCACAGCATTACAAAACACTACACATTTCAAAGCTGGTTTAGTTTGTCAACCCCTTGCATACCACCTAATGGATCTATTGAAATGGGTTGTACAACGGTACATCGCATGCAAGTACTTCTCATGCCTTTTACACGCATTTTTTAGCACGCATGTTTTTACCTCGAAAATGCATTTAAAACGCATTCCAATACCACGCATTGTTTATATATTTAAAAACAATGTATTTGTGGGGGGAGACCCCCACACTCCAAACTTACCTTAAATGCGTTGTATTGTCATGCGTTTTAAATGCATATTCGCGGTAAAAATATCCGTGCTAAAAATGCGTTGTAAAGGCTTAACGAGGTAAAAACCTCGTTGTAAAGGCTGTTTCCCATTGAAATGCAGATATCCTTATTATGCTTGTTTCCTCCCATCTTCTCTCCCTAGTGTGATTCTGGCAAAACTATGTGTGCAGGCATTTGCTAGGCACAGGTTCAAATCATTAGTAATTAAACCAAAGATAGGTCTGTAGGTAAGTTCACTTGTGTAGGAAGTATAGTAAATCAAAAAGAGGTATGCTGTGTAAAGAGTCCAGGTATCCCTTATAAGTGGACAGAGGCCTGCTCTAACAATCCCAAAGTGCTCTATCTGGGGTAGTGTGGTCGAGCAGCCTGGGGCTTAGCAGAGAGGAGTGTTAGACATTTGTTGCAAAAGCAACTGATAAATCAAGGGTTCTACCAAGGAAAACATCAAATTTCCTATTGTGTCAGGATGTTAGGTATTGTCTCTGCTCTGTCCTAAAAGTTTGGAATAGTCAAAGATATTGGAATAGATGCCTCACTCACTTATCGTGACATGCTTCATCATCGACACCAATCCATACCCAGGTAAGATAGTACTACCCGGGCAGACTCAACTATAGGTGGAATGGGAGTTCTTAGATAAAACAGAAATGGATAAGCAGGGATCCAGAAGAGTGAAGCTTTAAAAATACCTCAAAGGTATACCCAAAGGTTTTTCTTTATTAGGCGGGTACCTGGGGTATAGATAAAAAAGTAAAATGTTTTGGGTTTTATTGAATGCAATTTTTCAATTATACCCTTGTTTTATGTGCCAACATGTTTCGGCCCTCTCTAGGAGCCCGATCGGGCCTTCATCAGGGCTGTGTTGGTGTATCCCTGCTCTGTCTTGTGCACACACATCATGCACACGAGTGAGGCCTAATGCTCTCACCTGTCTCATTTTTTCCTCTAGAGGATTTTCTGTAAGACAGACAGACAAGAGAGAGGTGCCATTTTAACTTCATTCACCCATCCTGACTTAGTTCATGTGTCTCCTATAGTGTTGGACCATCTTCTTGAGTTTACAAGTACCATTAATCGCTAATCATTAACTCTGACAAAACCTTCTTATCTTTTCTTCTTTTCATAAAAACCTAAGGTTTTTTGTGCTCCCATAGTAAGTGCGATGTGTTTATTTTTTTAAATATTTTTTTTTTTTTTGCAGCAGCAAACATATAACAAAAAACATTACCGCAATTGCACAGTATTGCCGTCGATACGATGGGTTTACCAGCCATGTTGTTCCCCACATTGTCCATTGTTTGCAGTATTACAACATACCACAGGACTTAATTACATACAGTAAATCATGGGTTTTTACAGTGATTCTTGACCAGTCTGTACCTGCGTGTGGCCTCCAATGTTAATAGTCCAGAGCGTGCTGTGTTGTACCGGGGTTACCTACAATGCATCCCCGTCAGCAGCACGGTGCCAGCTAGTGAATGGGACCAGATATCTTTAGGTCGGGATCAAGCCAGTAAAAGCTCCCAATAGCATGAAAGTTGATCCCTACATTATGTGATGTTCTTCACCCAGGCCTTTATGGTTGGGGGTGTTGTTGTACCCCAGTGCATCGCCACTCGTCTTTTGGCCAGCAGTAGCAGTATTGCCGTGAGTCATCTCACGGAGGTCGGGGTGCTATGTACATATCCCAACACTACCACCAGGGGAGTCTTCGGCTGGGTCTGCTCAGTTATATCCTCTATGTGGTTAAGAACCTCAACCCAGAACCCAGCTATGGGTCGGCACTCCCAAGCTAAGTGTAGGGAAGTTGCCTGGGGGATCCCGCACCGCCAACAATTTGTGTCGGGCTGCAGTCTCATGCGGTGTAGTTGTGTCGGGTGCGATAGATGCGGTGTAGGTATTTAAAATGACTTAGCCTGAGGTGATAGCTCTAATTGGCTACAGCAGAAGGCCCATTGTTCGTCTGTGATTTCCTCTCCAGTGTCTGCCTCCCAGGCGCTGCGTGATTGGGGGATGATAATCTGGGATTCGCGTTGTGTGATGGTGTATATACGAGTAACCAGCTTACGGGCCGAAGTTACTGTGAGTATGTGTTCTAGTGCCGGCAATGGTGATGGGGTAGTGGGTATGTACTATATCTTGCACGGGATGCAGCTCGTATTTGGTAGTATAGTAATGTATCTAGTGCCGAGCGTTGTGGTGAGCTGCACATTTTTTGGAGTGTGAGGAATTGGCCTCCTGGATACAGATCGCTGAAGGTGAACATTTTGTTTAAGTGTGCACGAACCTGTGTGTTTCTCTCCAGCAACAGGGGAATTAGTGGTTTGTTTGCTAGTGGCATGGATGGTGCGTATATCACGCTTAAATTTGCCCATTTATAGAGGCCATCCCAAGCCCACTGCAGAGTTTCTGTGGTGTCGATTTTGTGTCTTGGGTGTTTGTATTTCTGGTCTAGTGCCGTGTTTAGGGGTAGAGGCCCCACACTGTCTATCTCAATGGCCACGTGTGGTTGGAAGGCGTTGGATGCTGCCAGAATTGTAAAAATTGAGCCTGAGCACTGTATGCATATAATGCAAAGTCCGGGGCTCCAAAATCCCCCTGTGCCAGCGGCAGTGTGAGTATTTCCCAAGATGTTTTCCTACCCAAATGAGCTCAATTATGCTAGTCCTGAGGCGTTTGAAAAATTGTGCAGTTATTGGCATGGGGATGTTCACAATAGATACAACAGTTTTGGGAGAATGATCATTTTGGTGATGGCAATGCAACTCATGAGGGACAGGGGCAGAGTTTTCCATCTTTGAATTCTGTCTTCTGTCCATGACATTGCCCTGCCATAGTTAGCCGACCAGGTTTCTTGTAAGTCTCTGCTGAGCCAGACGCCCAAGTATTGCATTGGGCCTTTTGCCCAGGCTATTGGATATTCAGTTTAAAAGGTGAGTGTACCTATCATTAGTGGGAGTATAGTGGATTTGGCCCAGTTGATTTGAATCCCGGATATGCATCCGTATTGCATAAGTTCTCTGGTGATGGGTGCGAAGTTTACTGCTGGGTCAATAATGTAAAGAGTAATGTCATCTGCATACATCGATACAATAAGACCTCTAGTGGTGAATCCTATCCCCCGAGTCGTGTGGTGTTGCCTTAATCTGGCTGCTATTGGCTCTGGCAAATAGCAAGGATGATAATGGGCAACCCTGGCGAGTGCCCCGTGTAATTTTAATGGGATCGGATATTAGACCGTTGACTCTGACTTTGAGTACTCTGGGGGAACTCCTTTTCTTGGTCATGAAGAACTCAAAACTGCAGCAAAGTAGGATGCTTTGAATGCCACTTTTATATGCTTTTTCCAGCCAGGGAATATGGATCCACTGTCTCAGGCTTCAGAACAGGTTTGAGTTGATTTCCTTCAAATGTCATTTCGAAGCTGCTCTCCATACGCAGTCTTTGTGCAAAGTGATGATTCTCACAGCGCGCAACAATGTAGCTGGCTCCAAGCAGGTGTATCCAAAACATAGGCACAGTGAAGTGTGAGTTCTCTGCATCTGGCTGCCATCACATTCCTGAAGCAGAAATCAGAGACAGACAAAAGAGCCATCCCTGCCTAGAAACGTCCTCACATTGAACAACAGAAGGTGCAGTCACACCACTGCCATCTAGCAATGGCAGTGCACAGGACGATCAGCATCCTTTTGCTAACAAGACTCATGGAATTTCTAAGGTACCCTTGTCTCCATCCTACTCACTTCAGTAACTGGGTCTCCACCCTCCAGCCACAGGAATTGCAGGCAATACACTTTCACTCCTGGGCCCAAACGTGGGGGTTGAGGCCTTTTACTCATGATGTCCCGGAGCCGGACCTGCTGTGGACCCTGAACAACTGAGCCAAGTACCCCTTCTGCACTTGACTCTCAGTGGTAGATGTGAACGAGCAGTCTAAGTCTCCCTTGGAGGGGAGGTGTGGATACAGATTAGTGGGCACGGGCTCACAATTCAAAGAGCACGCAGCAGCAGCAATAAATGTCCAGACAAATACACATTATTATTTATTTTTTAAGTATTTTATTTTTAACTATACTCGTTTAAAGGAAGATTATGACAAGTCCCTGTTCCACTCTCCTCGCAGTGCGATAGATAGCGGCCACACCCAGGGAACACTCAAGTAGCAGGCCGTATGTCAAGAGTTCACTCTGATTCTTAAATTCAAGTCAAAAGTGTTGTTGCACCTCAGAGCTTTCAGCGGCGAATCCCCGGGGCCTGGTGGGCCAGAAATAAGTCTGGAAGATGCAGGCTCTCCGTCTCTTCCTCGCGGTTGTGGTCCAGCAGTGATCGGAGGTGTTCCTGCCCTCTTCCTGCGGGGTAAGGCTTCCATGCTCCCAAAAGAAGAAGCTGATTCCATCGCTTCTGTCCTCACTCCCGGGCTAGGGTGGTGATGCTCCCTCTGCATCCTCGCATGTTCTACGGGGGCAGTTCAGTCAAAATTCTCATTGCTTCTGGTAACGTTCTGGTCACCACTGCTCACAGTTTATGGGCTCCGGCCTGATTCACACAGCATAAGTACTCTCGCCAGCCCCTCTTGGCACATGGAGTTGCCACACAGCTGCCATGCAAGACTTTAGCCCTTACCGCATGGCAGTCTTTACCACAGTGTACCCTCCTGGTATACAGGGTCGCTGCAAAAGTATTGCGCAGGCTTCAGTCCTTCTCCAGAAGACAGTTTTTTCTACGACAGCCCCTCCTGGCTCACAGGGTTGCCACAACAGTGCCATCAGGCTTCTGTCTTATCGCACAGCAATTATTTCCACTGGTATTTTCACTGTGGCCTTCTCCTGGCACACGGGACTCGCCAACTCAGTTCTGCACATGGGCAGCCACATGATGGGTACAGCAATCGTTCCCTCACATGTCGCACTGGGAGTCCACTTCACAGGGCTTCCCTCTAGACCTTGCTCCCTCCAACGCTCTCCTCTTCCTCACAGGGCACACTGGACTTAGCAAGCAGGCAGGAAAGCGCTGGTGCTCTAGGGCAGGTGGTCTTGATTTCCTTGGGCGATGTCCCTTCACCCATCAGAGATACTAGCTGGCCTTGGCCCGGCAGAGCTTCCCCTCTTCATCTGGCTGCATGGCAGATGACAATGTTTGGGGTCTCAAACTCCCCTTCTTATAGTCCATTTCCATACACCAAATGTGATTTAGGGTCTGGGTCTTGAGGTTTTATATTGGTGTTCTGCTTCTTTTGAAGGACATACTTCTCCTCTCCCTCTTCCTGTTGAAAAACTGGCTGTCACAGCAGGAGACACTCTGAAGCTGATAGACAGGCTGTAGGAGTGTCTAGAGTTCACACCTGGATATTAGCCGCAGTGATATGTGCATCGAAAGGTTAATCTCATGATCCCAGTCCCACTCTTTTAATTACCTATCACCCCATATGATATGTGTTCAGGCCACTGCCTTGTGATCTTTCACTGAATCAAACAGCACCCTTTGAAGTGTGCCAGGGGAGCCTATCTCTCCCCTCCCCAATGTGTCCCACCCAGCTCACAGGAATGCAGCAATACACAAATCTGTCTGGGGGATTCCTCTACCCCCTCATCACTTCCGCATGCAGACCTGGGTCTCCCAAAATAGAACCCAGATTTCTCCATGTAATGTACCATTAGCGGCACACTTGCACTCAGTGCATGTACACAGCACACACACTGTCCAGCACTGTTACATCCATGTATTGTACCACCACAGGCACACATACACTCAGCATACACAGTCACTCTGTGTACTCCTCACAGCACTGTAATCTTTCTGTATTGTGCCACTTGCAGGCACATATACACCCAGCACACACATTGTCCGTGCACGCGCTGGGCAACACTACACCCTTCATGTGCTGTTGTCTTCGCAGCTACATATACACCCAGTACATGCATTCACTATACACACACTACACAGCACTGTATTGTACCCTTCCCATGCACACATACATCCAGTGCAGAGTCATCACTCCTCCACTGTGCAGCACTTCACATCCAACCAATGTAGGCTTAAGGGTGAGTTAAGTACACAGCAGCGGGACTTTAAAAAGTGAGAGAGCCTGTAAGCCTCACCCCACTGATGCAGGTTAAAAAGGACCTGTTTACTCCTACTGGTCACTACACAGTATGCTGGTCATCACTGCACTTGTGATACTTCTGGTGAAAACGGTAGCCATCCACCATAATGAGGGTAGCACTTTGGCACCACTTCTTGTCCAACAAGGCAGCAATTAGTGAGACAGGCCTATGTCATGGCACACATATATGATCCGTGTTAGCCTTTGACAACAAAAATCAGCATTAGGGATCCAGACATCAGTACAGTTGGGCACTCATGGCAGGTGTGCACGTCCATTACCATGAAAAGGACATTTCCATCCCAACACAAGGCAAGGATAGTACTCCTTTGCCTAGTTTGAGGGCAAACATGCTTTGCTTTGCCAGGGACATGTCTATGTATATGCTATAGTGTGGGTTAACCACGCCCTATGTACAACGCTAAGTTAGCATAACCTCGATGGCTGTTAGAAAGCCAGCTTGCTGCTTCTGCTGCTTTTGCACGCGACACTGTTGTTACATGTTATTCATTCGAGAACTGCTGACTCGACTTTGCTTCACATGAGAACCGTCTGTTGTTTAACATCCTTAACAGCGAGCAGTGACCTTGGTCTGTACACCGTGTAAGGAACGAGTCTGGGTCACTAGACGGGGCAGGTTGTTGTGTTCAGGTTGATCATACCACTTTTTAGACATAACATACATACAGCTGCCAATACCTGAAAGACGAGCCCTTTAATATTACAGAGCAGCATGTTTTCTGTTACATTCGAAACGAAGAGCTGAAGCAGGAACGAGCCTAGCTGATTCTGTGATGTGATTCCACTAAGCTGATCTATAAGGTATGGGGTCCCCCATGCAAGCCTAAGAGACCTTCTATTAGTCTAATAATACCTTATTAGTTGCTAGAGAAAGGAGGGTGGTTGTGTTCCACAGTCATTATTATTATGATTGCTCCTTTCATTTTCTATGGTATTGTAACAATGCTGATGGTGCTGATCCTAACCATTTGTCTGCTTGTGTTAGCCAAAGTACTGCATCTTAGGACGCGAGGTTTATAAAATAAACTCTTTAAACTTTTACCGTGTCTTTGTTATTCTGTTGTGGACTGATATATAGCTACCAACGGGTATTTTGGGTTCCCACCACTCCTGAGAGTATCTAAGTCGCTTGTTCTGGGTTGTCTATACATTGGGACCGCCGAGCCAAATCTCGGATAACGAATGTGACACTAAGCTAGTCGGATAGGGGTTCTTAGTTCTGAGGGGAGTTTCTGGTACACCACAATTCTCTGAGGTCCTGGTTTCCTGCGCATAGTTCTGTGCATAAGCAGAATCCCTGCAACATGGCGCACCTAACGTTTGGTCTTTTGATCTGAAACGCCTTAGTAGTGCTTTTATTAGTCCACAACGCCCTCACTCTAGTTTCCGGATAACTTGAGTGACGGCTTAACCTACCTAGGTTTCGACTAAAGGTTCTTTCAAGCTTGATAATTAAAAAGGTTTTCTTTTTCTGAACCCCAGTGCTACAGTATAGCTTTTCGTTGTTCTTTCAAGTGTCCCGATGGCGGTCAATATTGCCGCGCATAGTAGGGTTCCCCTGACCGCACATTTGAGGGTCTATGGGGTCCCGGATGATGGCTTGGCTGTTATTTTAGTGGTAGGCGCTGATGCGGCGTTCCCGTATGGGTTGTTTTACTCTTGGGTGACGTTTGACAAAGTGGATGCAAACGACAATTTGTTCCACGATTATACTCACACCGCGATGCCTGCTGCCTATGCCCCTTATCGAACACTTGAAATTCCCCTTAGTGCCTGGCAGCATACTATTTGGTTTAATGGCGCCCTTCCCCATGGGCCCGTTGTCAATTGCAGGGGCCACATGGCCGGTGCTAGCCGGTTATGCTCCCCATCCCCGCTACATGACTGTGGCGGTGGCGGAGTTAAGAGGGCGTTAGTGCAGTACGTGTCTCGCAATGTGCAGGTGGGGGCACCTGTGGTTGCGGGACACACGACTGACCATCATGCGACGGTCATTAGTCCAGTTATGGTTAATTCGGTTGTCGGCAAGCGCCCCCAGCAGAGGGATGAGTTCCCTTATTGGCTTGCTGAAAAATTTGATCAATTTGAAGCCATACTTTTCCTGTGGATAAACACAGGATCCTCACTATAACATTACCTAAGGACCTGGTCCCGGATATTGTCGACTGACAATTGGGGCAAGGTCTTTGCTGCGACTTATGCGAAGTGTTACGGCACTCCGTCTATGTCTGTACTGCCCTCGGTCATCAAGAAAGTCCAAGAGAATCATGGTGCCGAGGCAGCGATTGAGTTGGGATTGAGGCTTGTCGACAGCTTCGATGTGGTTAGTTCCATGGTTATGGGCAACCTCAAAGGAGATGCCATGCAATTCCAGGTGTGCAATATGATGGCACTTGTGGATCCTGGTGACAGGCCAAAGGAGTTCGCTAAAGTTATAGCGAAAGCCTACAGAATGGTGGGTCGTAGCGCCTTGGGTGTGAAACCTGCCGTAGTCATTCCGACTGCAGTACAGCAGCCTAAAGTGAGTTCGTCAACAAAAGACGAAAAGCCCAACTTTCCAAAACAAAGTTGGCGAGCTAAGAAACAGGGGAAGCAGCAAGAGAAACGGAGGTCTCGTTCTGCATCACCGGTGCAGACACAGAGTGAACGCACTTATGATTTGCGCGATCGTTCTAACATTAAGTCACCTGATAGATTTCAGGTTCCTGAACAACGCTCTCCTCGTTCTTCACAGGAAACATCGGCTTATCAATCCGGTGGCGGAGATCGTGGAAAGGGAAAGAGTGCTCAAGGTCGTGAGCAGCCCCGTCAGACTGACGGTAAAGGCAAACAGGACGAGTCTGCACGTCAAAGACCACCTTTTCAAAAGAAGAAAGTTGCTGCACTGACTGCGAGATATGCCTCAGATGGTACGGACACAGCTTCTGAACCAGACATGGGCACTAACGCTGCTAGACAGCGCGGCGAAAGTTACAATAGTGCGACAAACGCTGCGTCCGTTTCTGGCGGCGACAGCAACTGATACATTTGTAAGTGTTGAAACTGCTGATACTCACGTAGCTCCCCCTGAAAGAATGTTTAAAATTACCCTTTTAATTGAAGGTGACATACAGCGTAAAATTAAGGTGGTATTTTGGGATCATTTAACCTCCACCTATGATATACTTTTGGTGGAGGCAGATTGGCCCCCGACTTTCGTGTTGGAGGCTCCTAGAGGGGAGGTGGTAATCCTCCCTTCCTTTGGGCACACTGTGCCATTGGAACATTCTAACAGGTAAGCCGGGGAGTGGGCGCAGGTGCTTGCGCCTGCGTTGTACCGTACTCAGGTTGGTTGGGACAAATTTTCTCCCAATCATAAGATTCCATTGCGGTCGGAGCCCCAGCCACAACCCCAATACCCCATGCGTCGCGAGGCTAGGTCTCACGTTGCGTCTATCCTTGAACAATTGGAATATCAGGGAGTGATTGAAACATGTGTGTCACCAATGAATAATCCTTTATTTACTGTGACGAAGCCTGACGGATCGTACCGCCTAGTTTTGGATTACCGGCACTTAAATTCGCACTGCCGGACATGTGCGGTACAGAATACACACAGTTCGGCTCTCGTCGATAGTCTTGTGAGAAAACGTTTTAAAACTACACTTGACATCTCCAATGGCTTTTACAGCCACAACCTGTCTCCTCATAGCTATGAGTGGACGGCGTTTACCTCGGGTGGCAAACAAAAATGGTTCAAGAGGCTCCCAATGGGCTATAAAAACAGCCCTGGGGTCTTTGCTGCTCGTGTGGTCTCACTCTTGGAGATGATAGACCCGGAATCATATTCGTATGTGGATGATATCTACCTAACGGACGACGAGTTGCTTCCACACCTT
Source organism: Triturus cristatus (assembly GCF_964204655.1). Taxonomy (NCBI): domain Eukaryota; kingdom Metazoa; phylum Chordata; class Amphibia; order Caudata; family Salamandridae; genus Triturus; species Triturus cristatus. Next base: position 586,557,306 of record NC_140595.1, read on the forward strand.
GCTCGTGTGGATAACATAATAACTATGTTTGCTGACTATGGTTACAAGTTTAACTTTGCCAAGTCCCACATTGCCGAGTTCACAGTGTTGTTTTTGGGGTACGAACTCAATAATGAGGGTCGAGGCTTGGCTCCGCAGTTCCTTGAGAAATGCGCACGCCTCAGTACTCCTTCGACACTGAAGAAATTACAATCTTTGCTGGGCTTTCTGAATTTCGGTCGTACCTACATTCCTGATTATGCCCAGCGTATCAAGCCGCTTTATGCCTTGGTACAACCTACTTATACCAAATCTTGCTGGCTGCCTGAGCATACGGCTGCATTGCGATCACTGCAGTCTGATCTTCTAGCTTCACAGTTTTTACAAACTGGTGATAACCACACAAACCTGGTCATTAGAATCGTACCGGGTGCAGTGGGTTTCACCTACTTGACGTTCAATGAGGGCGACACAGTCCCCATTGCATACAAATCTCATCTGTACACTTCGGCTGAGCTGCGCTTTTCCGCTGTCGAGAAAGTACTGACAGCAGTTCAGATGGCGATCTTGAAAGAGCAAGCGCTATCACAGGGAAAGCACATGCTGGTGGTAACACCGTACCCTGCCCTTGAGGCGGTTACTAAAGCCAGTGTACCCAATTCAAAGGCTTTGCATCCAAGGTGGATACAATGGGCTACCTCCTTGACTTCGCCGGACGTCACATATATCTTTGACGCGGCATTACAGACACAGGAGTTCTTGGAGTATGAATTTGTTCATCCGGCTCCTCTGACTTTGCGCCCGCTCGAGGAGTACCATTGTGTCATATACACTGATGGGTCTGCGCAACCCGCAACTGGATCAAAGCACGCCTATTCAGCGGCCTGCGCAATTGTAGTAGGTACTTTAGTGAACGGTGAGTTCCAGTCTGATGTCGTGCATACGCAGTCATTGGGTGATTGTACCGCGCAGTTGGCAGAGCTGAAAGCTCTGGTGCTTGCACTGGAGTTTGCTGATGCTCGGGTCACCACTCTTATAGTGAGTGACTCGTTTTATTGTGTTCAATCATACAACGAGAATTTACACTTTTGAAGTCAGAATGACTTTCATGATTCGAAAGGTAACATAGTTAAGCACAAGATGCTTTGGGTTCGAGTGGCAGAACTTAAAGAAGGCCTGCCCCTCGTGAATGTAGTTCACACTCTTGGTCACCAGCGTGTTGGTGTCCATGCTGTCGGTAACAGTTTGGCTGACGAGGCAGCAAAAACCGCAGTGGCGACATATTTAGTAGCAGCAGTTACAAGGTCCAAAACTAGGACATCTTGGCAGCTATTGCTGCGTCCGAGACAGGGACGGGCTTTCCGAAAGGATTCCCTTCCCGCTACCATTATCGTTTAAGTCCTGATAACGTCCCGTTAGTGAGGATTAACGACGTTGGTGACAGATTGATTCCCAACGCGGACTGCAGACCATCTCTGATTACAGCTGCCCACGAAGGTGTTGCATCAGCGCACGCCGGCGTTTCGGCGACTGTGTCTCTTTTACAGCAGCGTTACTGGTGGTACGGTTTGTACAAGCAAGCGCGTGCTTATGTCCTTTTATGTGACATTTGCCAGCAGATTAAACCTTCTACTGTCGCGCGTCCACCACAAACGCAGCTGTTTATATCTAATCAACCACTTGCGTGTGTTTATTTAGATCACTGCGGTCCTTTTTCCTCTGATACTGCGTACAAGTTTATCTTGGTTGCAGTGGATTCGTGCACACGTTTTCTGTGGGTATGGCCGCAAAGGAGTACTGATGCCCGGACGGTCATCAAGGATTTGCGTGTCTTTATTGGGAGTTTTGCATGTGGTACCCTTCATTCTGATCAGGGCCCTGCGTTTGCCTCTAGGGCTTACAAAGAAGCCATGAGAAGTTTGGGGGTCCAAGTCAAATTTTCGTCTCCATACCGGCCTGAGGGCAATAGTGTTGTGGAGCGAATGAACCGTGACCTAAAACAGTCTTTGACAGCAAGGGTATTAGGTACAGGCCGAAGCTGGCTGACCCACTTGTATGACGTGCAACGTGCACTTAATAATCTCCCTAGAAGGTCTCTGGGTGGGCGGACCCCATACATGATGCTCTTTGGAGTACGAATGTTTGTCCCGGATCTTGAGGGTCTAGACATGGCGGCGGCTGCAGCGCCTTTTGACCTAGATGATCACTGTGCTGTATTACAGAATCTGCAAGAAGCAAGAGACATTCTGGCGAAGGAACACGTACCCTCTACATGCGAAGCTGAGCTCCAGATTCCGGTAGTCGGCTGGCTACCTCGAGTTGGTGATCTGATCCGTGAGAAGGTGGAGAACAAGAAAGAGTTTGGTCCCTCTTATCGTGCACCAGTCCCGGTGCTTGGAGTCCAGGGTACCCGAACAGTCATTTTACCACCACTTCCTGGTCGCAAGGAAAACAGGTACATCTCGATTGACAATGTCAAGCTACAGCGAGTGGCCGATACTTCATAGTATGACACCCAAGTTTCTTGCCCTTCCATTCTGCGAAATTCTGTTGTGCTGCCGCCCTCGACCATCATGCCTGAAGTTGCAGTTGAGATGCAAGCTGTTGCTTCCCCTCTTATACCGCCCGTTGATGGTGGTTTGCCTGATGATCCTGAGTATGCTTATCCTGCAAGTGTTCCATTGCCTCTTTTACATTCAACAGCGATTGACCAGTCCCGTTCTTCCTTTGACACTGAATCAATGACTTCCACTGCCCCATCCAAAATTGCTATATTTTTTGCCTGGTTCAAGAGACATTTTTTAGTGGCACCATGGACTTACATCTGGCTGGTGCTAATCTGTGTTTTTTTGTTCATGACAATTGGCTTTGTGGTAGTGTTTTTTAAAATTATAAATGGACACTACCTGAATGAGCGATCTTCGATTGAATCCATTGCTGGAACTTTGGCCCCCCATTCCTCATCACACATTATGAAAAGGGACCAGACTTTTGTGAACATTACTGCCTGGCCTGTGCGTGATGGGATTGCTTGGGATGCTGTTAAATTTCAAATTCATGGACCTACAGAAGTGATTAATGTGCCTAATGTATTTCGTGTTTCTATGGGTGATGTCGTTAAACAGAATATTAGATCTGATGATTGGGATGTACACGCAATAGAAGCACTATTTTCTGATCTAAAATATTATGCTGCATTTGATGCTGAGGATTTATATTTAAATTCTGCTAATTATGGTGAACAATTTTGTTATCAACATTATGGCACACATTTCCTACACAGAGCAAATACATTTCGAAATTTTGTTAATTACACACAATGGGAACATTGTCCGGCTCCTCATCAGGGCAGTTCTTCAACGTTAGTGAACAAGTTCACATACTTTTCGGATTTCAGTGTGTCTAAACCGGCCTCCTTTTATTTTAAGATGGCACCTGAAACCGCCTCGAAGGTACGGTTGACACATACCAAATTATTATATTCCAAGTCCTTTATAGACGACTTGGCAGTTGGAGGCTATGAGCTATGGAAAACTACTGTCGATCTTAAATCGGTTTTGGGTACTAAACCGTGGCAGGTTCAGGGGACAGAAGCTCTGCATTGTGCCTATCTTATCCCAAACCATATGTTATTTTTAAATTCATCTATTTTTCAGACGACTTGCTTTGGCTTGTCTACGTCTAAAAGGATGAATTCCCCCGCAATCCCGGATCTGGGTGCTTATCCCGGCTGGGGTAATTACACAGATCTTTCCCTTATTAAGTTGCAGTCCCTTATTTCCAACTCCACCTTTAATGTTTCGGCATTTAATCCTGAGGGTTGGTTGGTTTGGCAAACTGGTTCAGATTCTTGTCAACGTCGATTTTTAGCACTGACACCTGGGTACACTCAAGTCAGGGTAGATCCTCGTTTTGAATCGTCACACACTGTAACTACCTACTCTGTGGGTAAGTTATGCCAGTCTTGGCTGCAACATTCCACTTTAGCATCTGTTAAGCTACATTTGTCACGTTTAGACGACAAAATTGATTTGAATGATTTTATTAAAGGTCCTGCAGTAGGCAGGTCCAAAAGATGGGTATATGCTATTTACAATGAAGTTTGGAAATTGTCGCAAATTGAGGCTGCCTCCAGATTACGTGCTATTGACCAGGCCAATATGGAAAAAGTGTTGGCTGTGATTGATAATAGTATAAATACCTTGTCTTCTAGGATTTACACTTTAGATAATATTGTTTCATCTGTCGTAGATATTGTGCAGGATGATTTGTCTGTCTTATACCATGGTCAGAATCAGTTGCGTTCTGTTATGCAATTTGCATGGACTTTGCAAACGTTAAAGGCAGGGAAAGTTCCATGGGATTACATGAATGTTTCCTCTCTGTTCCTCCCTTTTAATTTGACTGCAAAGCAACAGTTTATGTCTATGAAAGATGCCACTTATTCATTACTGCACATTGAGAAATTAGAACCTTTGCCTTTCTCTATTGCCGAGTTAAATTCGGCCACGTGGCTTATTCACGGCGTTATCACTTTACCTTTTTCGCTTTTTAAATTTAGTTCATGCATGAAACATTATGCTCTTGGCAGGTATGAACAACTTGGTAGTGCGTTCCTGCACGAAGTTTGGTCGCTCCCATTTACATATAGATGCATGCGGGAGGGCACAGAGGTTTATCTGAAAGGTGAGGATTGCACTTCTGCTCCTGATCATTCTGTAGTGTGTAGACATATACAATTACATGGTGCTTGCAATGTACACGCTCCTAATTTAGCTTGCGTTTTGAAAGGTGTTCCTGTACCAGTTATAACCCCTTCATTTACACTGCTGGCTAACGGTAGTTATTTGCTTTTAAATAATGAGAATGCTGTGGGATGCTTAAGGGCATTCCGTACATAGTCACTGTTTCCCAGCGTGTAGTTTGCTGTAATAATGTCCTTTTCCCACCCCCGCATGGCCGGCTCGATGTTTCTACCTGGCCTTCGATTCCAACCTTGAGCGCAGAGTTCAACCAGATGAACAGAATAAGGGCTCTTTTGTCTCACAGGGAGGTCGCTTTAACTTCATCCCGTGAAACCTTTCTTCTGTAGTAAGGAATCCCTTAATACGTACATACATTGTTAAGTTAGCATAACCACGTTAGATGTTAGAAAGCCATCTTGCTGCTTTTGCGCACGACACTGCATCTACATGTTATTGTTTAAACAAACTGCTGGCTCGCGCTTTGCCTCACACGAGAACAATCTGTTGTTACCATCCCGAGCTCTGCGCAGCGACCTTGGTCTGTACATGTTGTAACAAGAACTGTCTGGGTCGTTAGACAATGCATGTTTTCCACTCTAGGTTGATCGACTCACTATTTAGCCATAACATACAGGCAGCTGCGAATACCTGAAAGTTGGTGCTTTTAATATTGCAGACATCATGTTTAATATTCAGACCGAAGACGAGCCTTCCTGCGAGAAGGCTTCTGATGCTCCTGTGATGTGATTTCACTAAGCTGATCTTTGAGGTATGGGGTCCCCTATTCAAGCCTAAGAGACCTTTTATTAGCATAATAATAATATTAGCTTCTTAGTAAAGGGAAGGTGGTAGTATCCACTGTCATTTAGAACATGATCACTCCCTTTATATTCTATGGTATTGTAACGATGCTGATGGTTTTAATTATAATCATTTGTCTGCTTGTATTAGCCAAAGTACTGCATCTTAGGACACGTGGTCTATAAAATAAACTCTTTTTATTTTCACCGTGTCTTTGTTTATTCTTGTTGTGGACTGATGTGAGAATAATATACGAACAGGTATTTAGGATTCCCACCATTCCTGAGAGTACACTGAGTCGCTTGTTCTGGGTTGTCTTTTCATTGGGACCGCCGAGCTAAATCTCGGATAACGAATGGGACACTTATGCTAGCCGGATACTGGGTTCTGAGGTGAGTTTCTGGTACACCACAATTCACTGAGGTCCTGGGGTTCTACGCATAGTTCTGTGTATAAGCAGAATCCCTGCAACATGGCGCACCTAACGTTTGGTCTATGAGTTGAAACGCATTAGTAGTGCTTATATTAGTCCACAGCACCCTCATTCTTGTTTCCGGATAACAAGTCTGACGGATTTTATACCTACCTATTTCTGTTGATATAGGTTTATTCATGCTTGATCATTAAAAAGGTTATTGAACCCTTGTGCTACTGATTACTTCGAGTGTAGCTTGTCCTTATGGCGGTCGATATAGCGGCGCACAGTCGGGCACCTCTGAGACGTCATTTGACGCAGTATGGGGTGCCGGACACTGGTATGAACGTAATCTTTGTGGTAGGAGCCGATGCGGCTCATCCTTATGAGTTGTTTTACTCTTGGGTGACGTTTCCGGCGGTGAGTGAGGACGATAACTCTTTTCATACTTACACTGCCACTGCCGTGCCAGCGAACTATACACCGTATACGACACAAGAAATACCAATATCTGCTTGGCAGCATCTTATTTGGTTTAATGGCGCCCTCCCCCATGCGGTTATACCGCCGAGAATGGGCCCTTTGTCAATTGCAGGGGCCACTTGGCCGGTACTAGCCGGATATACGCCTCATCCCCGTTACCTAACGGTGCCGGTGGCTGATTTGCGTGTACTGCACACTGCCCTTATTACAGTACATAGGGCTTTAGTGCAGTACGTGTCACGCAATGTGCAGGTGGGGTCACCTGCGGTTGCGGGGCAGCCTACTGACCACCAAGCAGTGGTCATTAGTCCTGTTATGGTTAATTCTGTTATGGGCAAGCGCCCCCCAAATAGGGATGATTTCCCCTTTTGGCTTGCTGAAAAATTTGACCAAATAGAAGCGGTTTACCCGAATACATCTCCTGTGGAGAAACACAGGATCCTTACCATTAGTTTGCCTAAAGACTTGGTCCCCGACATTGATGATTGTGTAAATTGGGGCAAGGTCTTTGCAGCGACGTACTCGCAGTGCTTTGGCACTCCGTCTATGTCGGTACTGCCCTCCGTTATTAAACGTGTTCAAGATAACCACGGTGCGGAGTCTGCGATAGAATTAGGCATGCGGCTCCTCGGACAGTTTGACCTGGTGGCTACCATGGTAATGTGTAACCTTAAGGGTGATGCTATGCAATTCCAAGTTCGTAATGAACTGAAGAAAGTTGCTGAAGAGGATAAGCCGCGGGAGTTCGCGAAAATAATCTCGACGGCATACAAAGATTTGGGTCGTAGCTCTTTGGGAGTTAGACCAGTTGTAAAACCTCCCGAAATTAAGCAGCAGGGTAAGGCAGACGCCTCTGGTAAGGATGACCGTCCAAACTTTCCGAAACAGAGTTGGCGGTCAAAACAACAGGGAAAGCAGCAGCAGAAACAGGGGTCTCAGCCTGCCTCTCCCGTTCAGTCAGGTAGTGAACGCACTTAAGATCTGCGTGATCGTGCTACTATTAAGTCTCCTGATAGATTTCAGGTTTCTGAACAACGTTCTCCTCTTTCTTCACAGGAAACATCGGCTTCACAGTCCGGTGGCGGAGGCGGTGGCAAAGGTCGGGGTGCTCCACAAACACGTGACCAACCCCGACAGACTGAAGGTAAAGGCAAGCAAGAAGAATTCGCAAGACAAAGACCCCCGTTTCAGAAGAAGAAAGTGGCTGCCCTGACGGCAAGATATGCCTCAGATAGTGCGGACACGGCTTCGGAACTGGACATGGGCGCTGACGCTACTGGACAGCGCAGCGGAAATTACCATAGTCCGTCAAGCTCTGCGTCCATTTCTGGCGGCGACAGCAACTGATACATTGGTTACTGTTGAGACAGCTGACACCAAAGTGGCTCCCCCTGACAGACTCTATGAAATAGTCTTACTAATTGAGGGTGACATACAACGTACAATAAAAGGGATTTTTTGGGATAATCTGACTACCACCTATGATATCCTCCTAGCGGAGGCAGATTGGCCCCCAGCTTTCATTTTAGAAGCTCCTAGAGGGAAGGAGGTAATCCTCCCGTCCTTTGCGCACACAGTGCCCAAGGACCGGGCTGAAGTGTACGCTGAGGAGTGGGCACTGGCGCTAGCGCCGGTATTGTATCGTACTCAGGTGGGATGGGACCGGTTGTCCCCCTGCCATGAGATTCCATTGCGGTCTATGCCCCAGCCACAGCCCCAATATCCTATGCGTCGTGAAGCTAGACCGCACGTCGCTGCAATCCTTGACCAATTGGAATATCAGGGTGTTATTGAAGCTTGTGTGTCCCCTATGAATAACCCTTTATTCACAGTGACGAAGCCTGACGGGTCGTACCGTTTAGTTTTGGATTACCGGCACTTAAATTCGCATTGCCGGACCTGCGAGGTACAAAATACTCACAGTTCGGCTCTTGTCGATAGTCTCGTGCGTAAGAGATTTAAAACGACACTTGACATCTCCAATGGCTTTTTTAGCCATAACCTGTCCACACTGAGTAGCCAGTGGACGGCGTTTACTTCAGTCGGCAAACAAAAACAGTTCACAAGATTAGCCATGGGCTATAAAAACAGCCCTGGCGTCTTTGCCGCTCGCGTGGTCTCTCTCTTAGAAAGAATAGACCCCGACGCATACTCCTATGTTGACGATATCTACCTCACGGATGATGAGCTGATGCCACATCTGTCTCGAGTCGACAATATCATTACGAGTTTTGCGGAATATGGCTACAAATTTAATTTTGCGAAGTCTCACATCGCGGAATCCACAGTGTTGTTTTTGGGCTACGAGCTCAACAATGAAGGTAAGGGATTGGCTCCTCACTTTCTGGAGAAGTGCGCATGCCTGCGTGCTCCTACAACTTGGTGGCAGCAGTTACAAGATCTAAAAGTAAGATTGATGATGACATCTTGGCAGCTATTGCTGCTACAGAGAAGGGAAGTGATTACCCGAAGGGTTTTCCTTCTCGTTATTTTTATCACTTAAGTCCTGATAACGTCCCGTTAGTGAGGATTAACGACGTTGGTGACAGAATTATTCCCAACGCGGACTGCAGACCATCTCTGATACTAGCAGCGCACGAGGGGTTGGCATCTGCCCACGCCGGCGTGTCCGCTACTGTATCTCTGTTACAACAACGTTACTGGTGGTTCGGTTTATACAAACAAACGCGCGCTTATGTTCTTGATTGTGACATTTGCCAACAGATTAAACCTTCCACTGTTGCGCGCCCACCACAAACACAGTTGTACATATCTAATAAACCATTTGGTTGTGTTTATCTAGATCACTGCGGTCCTTTTTCTTCTGATACTGCGTACAAGTATATCTTGTTTGCAGTGGATTCGTGCACACGTTTTCTTTGGGTATGGCCACAAAGGAGTGCTGATTCACGGACTGTCATCAGGGATTTGCGTGTCTTTGTGGGAACTTTTGCGTGTGGTACCTTCCATTCTGATCAGGGCCCTGCGTTCGCCTCTAAGGCTTACAAGGAGGCTATGAGAAATTTGGGGGTCCAAGTCAAATTTTCGTCCCCCTACCGACCTGAGGGTAATAGTGTGGTGGAGCGAATGAACCGTGACTTAAAGCAATCTTTGACAGCACGAGTTTTAGGCACAGGCCTGAATTGGCTAGCCCATTTGTATAACGTCCAACGTGCACTTAATAATCTCCCTAGAAGGTCTCTGGGTGGGCGGACCCCATACATGATGCTCTTCGGAATCAGAATGTTTGTCCCAGACCTTGATGGTCTAGACATGGCGGCGTCGACCGCACCCTTTGACGTAGATGATCACTGTGCTGTTTTGCAGACCCTACAAGAAGCCAGAGACACTCTATCGAAGGAACACTTGCCCTCCACGTCTGATGCTGAGCTTCAGATTCCGGTAGTCGGCTGGCTACCCCGAGTTGGAGACCTGGTCCGTGAGAAGGTGGAGAACAAGAAGGAGTTCGGCCCCTCTTATCGTGCACCGGTTCCAGTGCTTGGAGTGCAGGGTACAAGAAAAGTCATTTTACCTCCACTTCCTGGTCGCAAGGATAACAGGTACATCTCTATTGACAATGTCAAACTTCAGCGAGTGGCCGATACTTCTTAGTATGACTCCAGCAGTTTCATGCCAGACGATGCAAAGAAATTCAGTGTTGGTTCCTGCTTCTACCACCTTGTCTGATGTTGCCATCGAGATGCAGTCAGTTACTGATCCCTTGTTAATACCGCCGACTGGTGGTCTGCCCGAAGAGACTGAGTATGCTTATCCTACAAATGGTCAATCGCCTGTTTTACAATCTACGGCGGTTAACCAGTCACGTTTCTCCTTTGACACTACCTCATTGCCTTCCACTTCCCCTTCGAACATTGCTATTTTTGTTAGTTGGTTCAAAAGACATTTTTTGATTCCCCCTTGGACATACATTTGGCTGGTGCTTATAAGTATTTTTTTGTTTATGTCCATTGGATTTGTAATAGTATTTTTCCGTCTGGTGAATGGCCACTATCTCAGAGAGAGATCTACAATTAGACTTATCAATGGAACTTTGGCCCCCCACTCCTCGTCCCACATCATGAAAAGGGACCAGACTTTTGTGAATATTACTGCCTGGCCCGTTTTGGATGGAATTGCGTGGGATGCTATTAAATTCCAAATTCATGGTCCTACTGAGGTCATCAATGTACCTAATGTATTTCGTGTTTCTATGGGTGATGTGGTTAAGCAGAACATTCGTTCTGATGATTGGGATGTTCATGCCATTGAAGCATTGTTTTCTGATTTGAAATATGATGCCGCTTTTGATGCAGAAGATTTATATGAAAATGCGGCTAACTATGCAGCACAGTATTGTTTTCAACATTATGGCAATCACTTCCTGCATAAAGCAAATACGTTTCGAAATTTTGTAAATTTTACCCAATGGGAACACTGTCCTACACCAGCTTTAGGCAGTTCACCTACATTGGTTGATAAATATACTTATTTTACTGATTTCAGTGTTTCCAGTCCAACATCCTTTTATTTTAAAGTGATGGCTGAGTCTGCCTCGAAGGTTAGACTTACACACACCAAATTACTATATTCTAAGTCCTTCATGGATGAGTTGTCAATCAAAGGTTATGATCTGTGGAAGGCTACTATTGATCTTAAATCGGTTTGGGGTTCCAAACCGTGGCAGGTTCAGGGAACTGAAGCTTTACATCGTGCCTGTCTTATACCAAATCATATGTTGTTTTTAAATTCAACCATCTTCCAGACCACCTGTTTCGGATTGGCCACTTCTAAAAAACTAAATTTCCCCTCTGTTCCAGATCTGGGCGCTTACCCAAATTGGGATAACCAAACGGATCTGTCCCTTCAGGCTTTGCAGTCATTAGTCTCTAATACATCTTTCAATATTTCGAAATTTAGTCGAGAAGGATGGTTAATTTGGCAAAGCAGTTCAGATGCCTGTCAACGTCGTTTTCTAGGTCTGAAACCGGGGTATACGCAGCAACGCGCAGACCCTCGGTTTGAGTCCTCTCATACAGTAACTACCTACTCTGTAGGGAAATTATGTCAATCCTGGCTGCGACATTCCACCTTGGCATCTGTCAAAGTTCATTTATCAAAGTTACATGACAAAATAGATTTGAATGATTTTGTTAAAGGTCCTGTGGGTGGCAGATCCAAGAGGTGGGCGTATGCTATTTACAACGAAGTATGGAAATTGTCGCAAATTGAAGCAGCTTCAAGATTGAGGGCTGTTGATCAAGCAAATATGGAAAAGGTCTTGGCCGTTATAGATAACAGCATTAACACTCTTTCTTCCAGAATTTATACATTAGACAATATTGTTTCTTCAATTGTTGATATTGTACATGATGATGTGTCTGTATTGTATCATGGTCAAAACCAGTTGCGTTCTGTTATGCAGTTTGCATGGACATTACAAACGTTAAAGGCAGGAAAGGTCTCCTGGGACTATATGAATACGACATCATTATTCCTTCCCTTTAACCTTACTGTGAAGCAGCAGTTCATGTCCATGAAAGATGCTACATATTCATTGTTACACATTGAAAAATTGGAGCCGTTCTTTCTCTGTGGCGGAATTGAATTCAGCCGTGTGGTTAGTACATGGATTGATCACGCTCCCTTTCGCGCTTTTTAAGTTTACGTCATGCATGAAACACTATGCACTGGGTAGATATGAACAGTTGGGTACCGCGTTCCTACATGAGGTTTGGTCTCTCCCTTTTACGTATAGATGTACAAGAGACGGTAAAGAGGTTTACCTGAAAGGTGAGGAGTGCACCTCGACACCTGATCATTCTGTAGTGTGTAGGCACATTCAGTTACACGGTGCATGTAATGTACACGCCCCAAATTTGGCCTGCGTCCTCAAAGGAATCCCAGTGCCAGTGATTACACCATCTTTCACGCTGCTTGCAAACGGTAGTTATTTAATTTTGAATAATGAAGCTTGCTGCGGGATGTTAGTGGGAATCCCATATATAGTAACTGTATCGCAGAGAGTAGTCTGCTGCAATAATGTTCTATTTCCACCCCCGCATGGGCGGCTGGATGTTTCCATCTGGCCTTCGATTCCGACCTTGAAAGCAGAGTTCAACAAGATGAGCAGAATAAGAGCTCTATTGTCCCAAAAGGAGTTGCCATTGACTTCCTCCCGAGAAACATTTGTCCTTCACGTGGCAAATACGCGCACTGAGGTACAGGCGCTTTTGAATACTGACCTCCCCCTGCATTTTGGAGCTTTGATCCAAACAATCTTCAATGCCCCGTCAACAACTGGCCTGGCTCATTTTTTTAAACTTGTAGGCTCGGGCCTCGTGACCTCCTTCCAAACTATTTTTGGTGTGGTTCCGGCAATTTTTCATTCTATTTTTTCGAGCGTCTTTGGCGGTGTCCCGCTGATTCTGGCGCTGGTGACAGGTGTGCTACTTTTACTTTTCATACTACGAAATGGCTACACTTTCTGTGCCTCACGACAACCTGCCCCGTCTGCATCTTCTTCGTGATAGGATGCTTGAATATTATGGTACGCTGCCATTGGCGACTTTGAGCCTGGCGTATGGATTATCCTTCCGGTATTCCTACTTTACCTGCATGCAACCTGTCTTTCACTGCCTAGATTGTCCCTTTGAATGGCCTCTGGATTTGTGCTGAACCAACACGGTGTCTCCGGTCCCGGATTATGATCGACTGATGAGTCCCTTAGTGTCTCACGAGTTTGCCTGTTCTGGTGTTCGGATTATGGCCTGTGGTGCGGCGCATGGAATCCTGGGTAATTGGGACATCGCAAGGGCTGCCTATGACTTCTTGGATATGAGTTATCTGGAAGAACACGTCGGTTGCCCTCTGATGGTGCTAGAGGCTCCGCTTATTGAAGAACATGTATGTTCCTTTTCTTTGATTAACTGGATGGCTGAAACTTTTAGTGGCCGTGTCAACGATTTTCTGTTGGAAGCTGTTGCTACGTATGCTGCATACACGTTCATGGATTGAGTGAACTGTCATCCACTATATTTTTTCTACCATGTCTTAAACATTACCTGTGACTTTGGATTGCTAGTTAAAGCAGCATTTTTCATTTTTTTTCCCTTTTTGAGGTTTTTTGTTTTTCTTTTTTTCTTTCGAACTTTCTCTGCACCGATACTTGGTTTCAATTTGAGTACACCTTGTTCTGCTCTGTCGAATTTGAACTCTGCGTTCTCTCATTTCTTCCCTACTGGTTAGTGCTTCGATCAAGGGGGCATGTAGTAAGGAATCCCTTAATACGTACATACATTGTTAATTTAGCATAACCACGTTAGATGTTAGAAAGCCATCTTGCTGCTTTTGCGCACGACACTGCATCTACATGTTATTGTTTAAACAAACTGCTGGCTCGCGCTTTGCCTCACACGAGAGCAATCTGTTGTTACCATCCCGAGCTCTGCACAGCGACCTTGGTCTGTACATGGTGTAACAAGAACTGTCTGGGTCGTTAGACAATGCATGTTTTCCACTCTAGGTTGATCGACTCACTATTTAGCCATAACATACAGGCAGCTGCGAATACCTGAAAGTTGGTGCTTTTAATATTGCAGACATCATGTTTAATATTCAGACCGAAGACGAGCCTTCCTGCGAGAAGACTTCTGATGCTCCTGTGATGTGATTTCACTAAGCTAATCTTTGAGGTATGGGGTCCCCTATTCAAGCCTAAGAGACCTTTTATTAGCATAATAATAATATTAGCTTCTTAGTAAAGGGAAGGTGGTAGTATCCACTGTCATTTAGAACATGATCACTCCCTTTATATTCTATGGTATTGTAACGATGCTGATGGTTTTAATTATAATCATTTGTCTGCTTGTATTAGCCAAAGTACTGCATCTTAGGACACGTGGTCTATAAAATAAACTCTTTTTATTTTCACCGTGTCTTTGTTTATTCTTGTTGTGGACTGATGTGAGAATAATATACGAACAGGTATTTCCGATTCCCACCATTCCTGAGAGTACACTGAGTCGCTTGTTCTGGGTTGTCTTTTCATTGGGACCGCCGAGCTAAATCTCGGATAACGAATGGGACACTCATGCTAGCCGGATACTGGGTTCTGGGTTCTGAGGTGAGTTTCTGGTACACCACAATTCACTGAGGTCCTGGGGTTCTACACATAGTTCTGTGTATAAGCAGAATCCCTGTAACACTTCTTCACGTGGCAAACACCCGCACGGAGGTGCAGGCGCTTTTGAATACTGACCTCCCCTTCCATTTTGGAACGTTGATACAGACTATCTTTAATGCCTCGTCTATGACCGGCATTGTCCATTTTTTTAAACTAGTGGGCTCCGGCCTCGTGACCTCCTTTCAGACTATTTTTGGTGTGATCCCCGCGTTTTTTCATTCTATTTTTTCCAGCGTCTTCGGAGGTCTTCCTGTGCTTCTTGCCCTTATTGCTGGAATACTTTTGCTGGTTTGCGTTCTACGCAATGGCTGCGCAACTTGCGTACAGAGACAACATGCCCCAGCTGTTTCATCTGCGCAACCGGATGCTTGAATACTATGGCACGTTGCCCCTGGCGACTTTAAGTGTCGCGTATGGATTGTCCTTCCGGTTTCCGTTCTTTACTTGTGTACAACCCGTCTTTCACTGCCTGGATTGTCCTTTCCAGTGGCATCTGGATTTGTGCCTTTCAACCTCGGTGTCACCTGTACCGGATTTTGGTCAACTGATGGGCCCCTTAACGGCTCATGAGTCTGAATGTTCTGGTGTTGGGTTTATGGCCTTGGGTGCGGCACATGGAGTCCTTGGTAATTGGGCCATCGAAGAGGCTGCGATTGACTTTCTGGAACGAAGTTATATCGAGGTACCTTCCTGTTGTCCCCGTGTGGTGCTGGAAGCTCCGATTGTGAGTGAACACGTGTGTTCCTTTCCCCTGTTAAACTGGATGGCAGATACTTTTGCGGAATGCTCCAATGATTTCCGCTTGGAGGCTGTTGCAACTTATTGTGCCTATACTTTTATGGATTGACTATTTGTCATGTTCGACCCTTGATGTGTCGAGAGGTGTCGTTTTTTCCCATTTTTTCATGGTTTTTTTACAACTGACGACATCTTTTTTTTCTGGGTTTTTTTTTTTCGAACTTACACTTACCTTATCTGGACTTATAGTTCATGCCCTTGGTTCCGTTCTTTCTAACTTGAACTCTGCGTACTTGATAAGTGCGCCCCTAGTGGTTAGTAGTCCGATCAAAGGGGGATGTAGTGTGGGTTAACCACGCCCTATGTACAACGCTAAGTTAGCATAACCTCGATGGCTGTTAGAAAGCCAGCTTGCTGCTTCTGCTGCTTTTGCACGCGACACTGTTGTTACATGTTATTCATTCGAGAACTGCTGACTCGACTTTGCTTCACATGAGAACCGTCTGTTGTTTAACATCCTTAACAGCGAGCAGTGACCTTGGTCTGTACACCGTGTAAGGAACGAGTCTGGGTCACTAGACGGGGCAGGTTGTTGTGTTCAGGTTGATCGTACCACTTTTTAGACATAACATACATACAGCTGCCAATACCTGAAAGACGAGCCCTTTAATATTACAGAGCAGCATGTTTTCTGTTACATTCGAAACGAAGAGCTGAAGCAGGAAAGAGCCTAGCTGATTCTGTGATGTGATTCCACTAAGCTGATCTATAAGGTATGGGGTCCCCCATGCAAGCCAAAGAGACCTTCTATTAGTCTAATAATACCTTATTAGTTGCTAGAGAAAGGAGGGTGGTTGTGTTCCACAGTCATTATTATTATGATTGCTCCTTTCATTTTCTATGGTATTGTAACAATGCTGATGGTGCTGATCCTAACCATTTGTCTGCTTGTGTTAGCCAAAGTACTGCATCTTAGGACGCAAGGTTTATAAAATAAACTCTTTAAACTTTTACCGTGTCTTTGTTATTCTGTTGTGGACTGATATATAGCTACCAACGGGTATTTTGGGTTCCCACCACTCCTGAGAGTATCTAAGTCGCTTGTTCTGGGTTGTCTATACATTGGGACCGCCGAGCCAAATCTCGGATAACGAATGTGACACTAAGCTAGTCGGATAGGGGTTCTTAGTTCTGAGGGGAGTTTCTGGTACACCACAATTCTCTGAGGTCCTGGTTTCCTGCGCATAGTTCTGTGCATAAGCAGAATCCCTGCAACAATGCGTGCACGCTAGGTTACCATGCCGCCAGGCCAAAGTAAAAGTCAGGACACCAGTTTCACATGCAGTCAGGCACCTAGAGCAGCGATACATTCCTGTTTACTATGCATGGAACATTCCTGTCGCAACTCATACACTTATTTTACCCAGGCAGATCGCTTACAACACCTGCCGTACACACAAATGTGGTGCTGTCTGTCATTTATTTAATACACTTTGATAATGAGACTTCACCTTTCTCCCTTGGCCATAGGCCACTACTTGGATTTTAGGCACTAAAACGCAAGATGTTTGCCTATGGAAATACATTTTGGATAGCTCTCCTATTGTCCCTTTAAGGTGGTACAGTTGCCACAAGTTATTCGACTGTTCTCTCTACAGTACAGAACTAGAGCATGGTGCTACCATTCTTGACCTAAAGCCCTTGAATAACCTATTGACTTAATCTCTCTTATACTGTGGCATCAAATAAGTTAACCTGAACTTGAAGCTCTTTAAATTGAACTTGCTAGCTCATATACTGTGTCGATTGAACATAGCTCATGTAAGAAATAACAGTGAACATAATTCTCCAAAAACGTCTTAGACTAGAACACATTAGGGAGGTCATAAAAAAAAACTTAGATGAATCTAATAACGATAATACTTGACATGATAATAAATATTCACAGTGTACAATTGGGACCGTGGGGATCCATTGAAAACCCATAGTAATTGCTGGAGGTACCTGCGTGCACAGCTAGCTGGTTTAGTGAAGCATATTAGGGTCAGTGGAGCTGTACGAAGGGGAACTGAGCCCAGGGGTAGGAGGGCAGAGCAGAGGTGAGGGTCTAAGCCGTCACCAGACCAACGCACTCCCACGGGGAGCAGCTTTCATGGCCGCTCTATGACATGTGTACCACTGGAGCTCGAACTTTCACTGTGTAGGGCAACTTCTCATCTCCTGTTGCACAAATATCAAGCTGAGCCTTATCAGGCGTTGCTAGCTCATCCAAGAGTGAGTTTTTTGCATTCCAGGACTTGCAATCTTACATTTACAAGGGAAAAAACATCTACAAGTAACAGAATGCAAACAAAACTAGTACTAGACAAACCACATCCAGGTTTAGAGATCTGCTACTATACGCTTTAGAAACACTTAGTGCTCTTGGAGGATGACCCACTTAGGGTGGCAAGTTGTTATCCCACTCACCGATGTTCTGCAGATACTCAAGAAGTCCAGAGGGGTGTGTTACAGATCCCGCTGAACAGAACTCCATTCCTACCACTCATTGGATTCTAGTAGTGCACGTGAAACACTAGCCCTAGCAGAACAGTCCTCTCTCTTCCTCAATCTCTACCTCTCAGGACCTTCTTCTGAAATGCTTTGTTAGCCGGGAGTAGGGATTGCTGCAGAGCAAATCCATTTGTGATGAGCTAAAAAGTTTATGGTTTAAGCCTCTTTCAAATGTTTTGATTGTGTCTGTAATAGCTTTTTGTCAAGAAGCACAAGACATGAAGAAACAAAACTCACCAAAGGTAGGCTGGTTGGTATATAGGCTGCTCAAACATCCCAAGCATTTATTTAAGTTCTTTACAATAATGAAGCAGCTTCACAAACACTAATAAACCTTAGTTGAGGGAAGAGCAGTGAAAAGAGAAAGTGTGTCTCCGCTCCTGCCATCTTTTTCTCATTCTGACTAGAGAAGGAAACAAGCATTGGCATAGCCAATAGGTCTCGCCTTTGGGACCTTAAAAGTGTTTAGCTATGTAGCACAAACAAATGTTGAATTTAAATTTTGGCGTGCCCGTCCTCTCCCTCTGCCTCTGTGACTGGCCCCTCTTTGGTCTGGAGGGTGTGGAGGGTGTTGTCCTAAAAAAGCCCGGAATAAAGCTCCTAGATCCTTGTTTGCTCTGTCTTGGGGGTTAAAGCTCACCCTTTGATTAGAGGTGGATGGATGGGCACTGTAGTCGTCGTCCTCACTACTAGTATTTTCAAAGGTCCAGTTGTTTGGAGTCCTCCTGCCCTGTTGTCGCCCACCCCTAGGGCCCTGTGGATGTAGTGTCTGTTCTGAGGCTTGTTGGTAATACTGATCTTCCACGTATGGGAATGCCCACTCGTGGCTGAATCTATCTAGATTCCTTCTTAATCCTTTAATCTTTTGATTGACCATGTAGGTTTGATATTCCCCAAGGTCACTTTGGATCTTAGCCAGTTGTTCTTTAGTATCTGTAATGGTAGTGTCAGCCTTGATGGCTTCCTCTAACTCTAAGATCTCCTTAAGAAGTTCTTCGCTCAACCTCTTTGCCGTATTAATAATCAGGACAAGCCAGTCCCGTGTGCACTTATTGGCTATGTAGCTCCAGTCCACCTGGAACTTCTTATCCTCCAGAAAGATTTTAGGCTCAATACGGACCAAGAGGCTCGCTTGTGCTGCGCCTGCCCTTAAATACTCGGTCATTAACGCTCCATGAAGCGCAATTCTGACTTGGCGTTTTTTAGTGTTGGACAGTTTCTCCCTTTCATCACGGGCTGTTGAAGTCCCGCTCAGAGGGCGTTGGGCAATAACGACGGACCCGATAGTATGGAGGCTATATGGTCGTCAGTGAAGGCCAAACAGAACTTGTCCATGCTCTAAAATCTGTGACGGACGAGGGTGGAAACCTCAACGGTGAATTGCTGCCAACTGAATATATCTCAAAAAACTTTTTGAAAAACAACATTTTTGCTATTTTAAAACAAACTCTCACGGCTAAGCTGCCATTCTCACGACCAAATACAACAAGGAGCTAAGGGTTAGAGAACAGGTCATCCCCCCACTCATGTAATCACAGACAACAAAGGACCTGTTCACACAGTAAATATATATATCTCAGAACCCTTCCAATCCATTACAGTTTGTAAACTTAATGTTTTGGACCAGCGGTTAACCTTATACCGTCTGTGCAGGAGGGACATGGATCACCATTCTGTTATAAAAATGCATTATATAAAATCTGTTGCGTTAATTCGTTTCAGTCTCCCCCGGTCAAACCCACCCCATGGTGATGTTCCACAGACATTTGTTTTACAATGTATAGAACTCGCTCTTACCCAAAATTTCTTTGCCTTCAAAGACCAGATGCACCTACAGGTATCTGGTACCTCGATGGGGGCCACATTTGCTCCCAGCCTGGCCTGCATTTATGTAGGCCAGTTCGAGTCAAACTACATCAATCATGACACCAATCTCTTCCAGAGGAACATTGTCCTCTGGAAGAGATACATAGATGATGTGCTGTGCATATGGTCGGGTACCGAAACGCAACTCAATGAGTTTTTGGAGTGGTTAAACAACCTTGACGAATGTTTGAAGTTCACATGGACGGTCAATAGATCGACAGCGACTTATCTTGACCTTGACATTCAGGCCGAAAATAACAAGCTTGTGACCAACGTGCATCAGAAACCGACGGACAAAAATTCATTGCTTCACTACAGGTCTTATCGCCCTAGGGCCCTTCGGGACAATTTACCTGTAGGGCAATTCCTGCGATACCCCAGGAATTGTTTGTCGATCCAGACATACACAGAACAGACAGAGGACCTTTCTAGAAAATTGGAGGACCATGCATACCCCAAAAAGGTCATCCAGCAGGCAAGAAAGAGAGCCCTAAATACCCCACGTGCCGCACTTCTTGAAAGGACACCAAAGAATAGTGGAGGCGGTATTCCGGTGGTCACCACCTTTGGACCACTATCCTCTAAAATCAGACAAATTATCAGGAGGCATTGGCATTTGCTTAGTACCTCCAGCATGAAAATGCCTCAACCAAGATTCGCCTTCAAGCGGTCTACGAATTAACGTGACCACCTGGTACACACTTGACCCATTCAAGAATCCAGAGAGACTGGTGTGCCTCATGGACATTATCCATGTGGGTGTTGTTCAGTGTGCGAGTTCACCGCTCCTGTCAAAAGTGTGACTCTTGCTAGTAAAACAACCTGGTATTTGAACAGGTTTAGCAATTGTAACACCGTAAATGTCATCTATAGACTCACGTGACCGTGTGGTCTACATTACATTGGGCTCACGACACGGAGAGTCAAAGTCAGGATACAAGAACACCTGAGCACACTGAGAAAAGGTAAACTGACTACGAAACTTGTGCAGCATTTCCATACATTCAAGCACAATCATAAGGACATTCGATGGGTCGTGCTCGAAAGGGTGGTGGGCGACCATTACAACATCGAGACTAAATTGAGCACGAGAGAGGCACGCTGGATCTATCAGGAGGGGGTGGATCAGCATGGGCTGAACAACCTCATTGAATGGAACAGAGTAAATGTGCATTAAAATCACACAACTTTGACCAGTGTGATGGTTCATTGCCTGAGCCCCGGATGTAATTAGCTGTCTAAATCTGCATCCCCCGTAGACATGAATGGGGACACTGCCTGGAAGTGAGTCCAGGATGCGCATAGAAAAATGGCTAGGCATCTAGGTATGGGCATGCATGACATCTTTGGCAGTGCAGAGCTGCATATTCTGCCGTACACCATAAAAGCCTGTGATGGAACAGTTTGTGTATATACAAACTCAGAGGTAGGCAGAAATTGAATGAGACCTCTGTAATACATGCACAGAATGAAATATCTACATTCCATTTAGACTGTTGTGGACAATGGGATTTATAGAAATTTGCCATGTTGAATTCTGGTTGTTATAAAACAAAAATAAAAAAAATAAAAAATAATAAACATGCAAGCTTGTCAATAATATGTTGGACTTAAAGGTGTGCATCTCGTAATGAGTGAGCTCGCTGAATATCATGCACAACGCAGGTCGTGTGTATTAAAGTGAACTGGGTGCCAGAATGTGAACCTAGGATATATGCAATCTGTGGTAAACAGTCACAATATCGAGAAAAAAATTATCGACTGGACAGAATATCGAGTTTTTAATATAGAATGGACAGAATATCGAATTGGCAAAATATAGTGTTGAAGAATATCGAAAATCAGGTAAGAAATATCGATAAGTAAGTAATATCGACAGCCATAATATAGTTGTTAAAAATATCGATTTTTATTTATAGTGTTTTAAGTGTTAGTATATGTGTTAAAAGTATGTATCAATTTTGGAATGTATGTTTGAATATTTTTAAAGTAATGAATTTTATGTTATTTAATTTTCGTGTAATTTAATTCCGTAGCGGGTTGTGGGTTTATAGGGGATTAGGGTGGGAAGTAATTTAATTATAGTACATTAAATAATAATTTTAAGGAATTATTAATTATTTGTAATTTAATTTTGCGTTTTACTTCTGTAGCGGGTTGTGGGTTTATAGGGGAATAGGGTGGGAAGTAATTTAATTGTTATTAAGTAATTATTAATTGGTATTGAAAATTAACTTGTTGATTAGTTATTAATTGGTAAATAATTTGTATTAATTAGTAATTAATTTGTATTAATTGTTTAATTGATAATTATGTTAATTGTATTAATTTATTATTTGTAGCGGGTTGTGGGTTTATAGGGGAATATGGTGGGAAGTAATTTAATTGTAAATAATTAATTATTGAAATAATTTTTGTATATTGATAATAAGTTATTACTAATTAATTATTAATTGGTATTATTTGTATTTATTAATTTGTGGTATTGAAAATTAATTGGTTGTTAATTAATTATTAATAGGTAAAAAAAAAATTTTTATTGGTATTTATTATTAATTAGTTATTAAATATTGTGTGATTGGTAATTAATTTTAATACCTTTTTTTGGTATTAATAATGAATTTATTTTTAATAAAATATTACATTTTTATTTTCCCTACTATTGCACTCACTGGAGTGGGAATAGTAATTTTTACCCCTACGCTATCCAACGCTTTCCCTACTATTGCACTCACTGGAGTGGGAATAATAATTTTTCCCCCTACGCTATCCAACGCTTTCCCTACTGTTGCACTCTTTGGAGTGGGAATAGTAATTTTTACCCCTATGCTATCCAACGCTTTCCCTACTGTTGCACTCTCTGGAGTGGGAATAGTAATTTTTACCCCTACGCTATCCAACGCTTTGCCTACTGTTGCACTCTTTGGAGTGGGAATAGTAATTTTTAGCCCTACGCCATCTGACGTTTTCCCTACTGTTGCACTCACTGGAGTGGGAATAGTAAATTTTACCCTCCCGCTATCCAACGCTTTCCCTACTGTTGCACTCTCTGGAATGGGAATAGTAATTTTTAACTCTACGCTATCCAATGCTTTCCCTATTATTGCACTCTCTGGAGTGGGAATAGTAATTTTTACCCTCCCGCTATCCAACGCTTTCCCTACTGTTGCACTCTCTGGAGTGGGAATAGTAATTTTTACCCTCCCGCTATCCAACGCTTTCCCTACTATTGCACTTACTGGAGTGGTAATAGTAAATTTTACCAGCCCGCTATCCTATGCAAAAAATATTGAATATTTTTAAATAATATTACCTTAATAAATATGTATTAAAAAAAAAATCTACTTACATTAATTATTTATTAATTTTAACGTTATTTAAGTATTTTTAAGTATGTTTTAGTTAATTATATGTAATATTTAATTAATTTTACATTACTTTTAAGACATTTTAAAAATTCGATATTTTGACCAACTATATTTTTTACAACGATATTTTGGATTCTATATTTTTGTACTTACCTGTTTGTAGATAGGGATTCGATATTTTGGCCTTCTATATTTTTTCCTCGATATTTTGGCAGGTCGATATTCTTCTTCTCGATATTTTGTCAGTGATCCCAATCTGTATGAGGTATAAACCAAACAAACATATTAATTTGGAGTGCATTGCTGTATGTTGTAAATTGCGCTGCACCTTAGTGAAGTGTGACGGTGCCTCACATAATATGGCGCCCACACCGGCTCTTAATTTGAAATAACATTGGGACGCCGGGGAGAGGGATGTGTCGCGCACGCTATGACGCAGTGCGCCGTGTTTTGAAAATGCAGACCGCCCACCGAACCAACGAGGTGCTGAGAGAACGCCAGACACCAACGTGGTTACAGTGAGCGGGTCCAAACAGGCAGGGGTAAGGGTGGTAGGTTTTTGCCCCAAACAAAGCCAGCGTTAAATATTAAATATAATGCTGCACAGAATAGGCATGTGCGGCGGTCCTGCTGGCCAGTCCCCGCACTTAAGGCGATGAAACCAGGGCACTACGGTGGAGACGACAGGTAGTGCTAATGGCTTGAGGCAGTCAGCGAGGCGTTTTCAGGGGCTACTATGCTGATAAACCGGGGGCGGGTGCTTCTTGTTTACAGTGGAGGGCACATGCACTCTTTAGAGTTAGAAACCCCTATTTGCATGTACTACACGACATTGGCCTGACTTCCACCCTACAATTTACATCATCTTTTTATAATTCTTTTCATAACTGTTTTACAGATTGATGTTTGCAGCAACCGTGACAGCCAGTGAGATAGTGGACTCGTACACACTCACATGCTAAGAGGGGTATAGGTATGCCCATGCGGGGCAGCAACCCGGTAAATACATTGACGTAATCAGGGTGGTTTTCACAGCGATGACAGTCCACGTTTGATCAGGTGCCAACTGATTATGTTGCGTTGTTCTGTTTCTGTCTCCCGTAGGAATATATAAAATAGACAACCATTGGTGCAGGGTGGAGCAATTGACACACGCCCTGATGAAATTGCCGCGAGTTCCACCTGGGAATGAAACATGTCAGCTTTTAAATGAGCAGACACACAGCACGGAATAAAGGTATATAGCTAGTGTGGTCTAGCTCGGTTTTAATTGGGAAGGGCGGTGTTTCAGTCTGGATCCCACCTTCCCCTATAGGGTTGATACTGCCGCACACTTGGATAAACTATCTGGTTCATAGGCAGCACTCGATACCACACCTAGCACCTTGTCTTTTGCCTTTTCTTTTTTGTCTTACTTTATCACAGTTTATGTTACGGGTTGGTGGCTGCTGATGATGAGAACCTGAGGATGCAGGCGAGTACCTACCTGCTTACTCCCATGTTGTTACTTTCGTGAGGCACCGCCAACCTTTTCTCACCTTTTTTCCTTTCACTCTTGTTCACATGAGCTTGGTCACATCACACCATGGGGTGGGTTTGACCGGGGGAGACTGATACGAATTAACGCAACAGATTTTTTATAATGCATTTTTATAACAGAATGGTGATCCAGGTCCCTCCTGCACAGACGGTATAAGGTTAATAGCTGGTCCAAAACATTAAGTTTATAAACTGTAATGTATTGGAAGGATTCTGAGTAATATATTCACTGTGCGAACAGGTCCTTGTTGTCTGCATTAAAATACCAGTCAAGAGGACGATGCGTCCAATCCCCGTCATGGACAAGGAGTTACTGACATACAGAACGCCCCAGATTCAGGCCAACACACCCTCGTTTGGTGGGTGTCACTCCTCTATAATGTTACACCCTACGAAAGGAACCAGCATCAATAGACTGGCGTTATCTCACTCTCTGTAAACTTGCATCTCCCACCAACATTTTCTTTCCCTCACTTTAATGGGGTGGCACTCTTAAAACACCTACCCTCACTCTCTCTTATGGAAGAGCCAACTAATTGATAGGTGATGCACACCTCCAAACCAACTGTTGCATACGGGCGGGAGTCGGAAAAAAAAGCAGCCCTGCGCACTCGGGGGCCAAGCCAATCTTTACTCCTCAGAACAACAATGGTGCCGATTACGATCCTGGAAAAAAATTCCCCGTACGACTCGTATCCGGTCTTTTTACCGTACGAATCGTACAAGTGCCGTACAAACTGCCAACTACGATTCGCATGGGAAAAAGTCCATACGAATCGCAGTGGGAAGAATTCCCCACACGGGTCGGAAAATGTGTCCGACATGTCCCCGGACGATTTACCGTAAAAATGTGAAAAGTGAAGTCCGACCGCGCAAGTACGATCCATCCCGTGCGTCTGATGTTACAACCGGATGGAAAAAACACCGTCCGCACCGAACTCCTATAGCAACCATGGAGACATGTGCCCGCATACGCGCCCAACACCCCCCCCAGCCCCCGTATGTATGCGCCCAACCACCCCCTCAGCCCTCGTATGTACGAGTCGAACCCCCACCCGTGTATGTACACCCGTGTACGTATGAGTCGAACCCCCACCCGTGTATGTACACCCCCGTACGTACGAGTCGAACCCCCACCCGTGTATGTACACCCGTGTACGTACGGCCCGTACCCCCACCCGCGTATGTATGGAGCGTACCCCCACCCCAACAGTGTATGTACGGACCGTACCCTCACCCGCGTATGTATGGAGCGTACCCCCACCCCAACAGTGTATGTACGGACCGTACCCTCACCCGCGTATGTATGGAGTGTACCCCCACCCCAACAGTGTATGTACGGACCGTACCCTCACACGTGTATGTATGGAGCGTACCCCACCCCAACAGTGTATGTACGGCCCGTACCCTCACCCGCGTATGTATGGAGCGTACCCCCACCCCAACAGTCTAAGTACGGAGCGCACCCCAGGCCCCAACACCAGCACCCTCACCCAACATCGCGCATGTACGAGTCGTACCAAGCCAGAGACAAGGACAGCACTGTACAACAAAATGGCCGATGTACACACCGTACAGACGCTAAAAACACACGTACACAACCAGGACAAAGCAAAACAACACAAGAAGACTCCATTCGAATCGCACAAAGCCACAAAACATGTCCAACAAGCACAAATACAACACATTCACTGACCTGCAACTGCCAAACTCCCAAACAGAGGCCCAAAACACAACCACTCCTTATAACACACCCACCCAAAGTTCTAACACAGCCACGCCCACCAATGGACCAATAAAAAGGCCCAACACACACAAACCATGATCCTTTGCAACAGACCCACTGCTGCCAGACCACACAGAGAAACAACTGCACCATACTACTACCTCCACTACACCTTACACCTGCACACCTTCACACAACCACCTTCACAAACACCCCCTCATCACATTCACACACCTGCACAACCACACCCACACACCCACAACCATCCAAACCCACACCCCCCACAACCATCCACACCCACACCCCTCACCATGCCCATTAACAAGAATCCAAAGTTCACTAGCCAAGAGTTGGAGGTCCTTGTCGACGAAATCCTCAGAGTCGAGCCACACCTCTTTGGAACATTGGTCAGACAGACCAGCATTTCCGAAAAAAAAGCCATGTGGCAGACGATTGTCGATGCTGTGAATGCTGTTGCGTCCACCAGAAGGACCAGGCATGAATGCCAAGCCAGGTGGTACGATCTGCGGAGGACGATCCGCCGCAAAATGACCGATGACCACAACCAGGCCAACATCACTGGAGGAGGGCCGCCCCGCAGACGCGTACAATACCATCCCTGGGAGGAGAAGGTGATGGCCATACTGCCGGTGGTGGCAGTGGACGGAGTAGAAGGACTCCGAGAGCCTGGTGAGTACACAAACAACTCACCTCACATGGGGGGAACGTCATCCACAACCAAACTCACAATCATGCACGCAACCACCCCAAGCTATCGCATGTCTCAACCACACTCCATAAACACGCACATGCCACTAGCGCCACCATGCCCCATGCACCCAGCTGGACAATGCCAAGTCACAGGCCACAGAAAACACCAACACAAGACACGGTAACCCGGATGGCGGGAGTGTGGGCCTCAAAAATCACATAGTGCAACTCAGAAGCAGACAACAATGCCCTCTGCCCATATGGCCTAGGTCACAGCCAGACAAACAGTGTGTCCCCACACAGGAAAGACTTGCCTGCAAATGGCGGACACCTTGCATGAAGGTGCCTGGAGATCAGAAACAAACTCACATGAACAAGCCAAGGGCCATTCAAAGATCTGCAAAAAGTGTGTGCCTAGGAAGCTGAGCTGAGGTGACAGAGGGTGACACACAGAGGGAGGGAGAGGGGGAGAGAGAGGGAGGGAGACACAGGGAGACGGACAGAGGGAGGAGGCTGCCACAGGGAGGGAGGGAGAGGGGGAAAGAGAGGGAGTGAGAAAGGGATACACAGGGAGACCAATTCAGCCTTGGGTGGTGTGGGAATGTCTGCTCGTCAGCAGGTGGACTGCGTGCATGTAGACAAGGGTGGCCAGTGCCTGAATCCCCCTCTCTTCTCCATGGCAAAACACTGGGCCATGTCTCAACCTGTGCACGAGCACAACAACAGCTACCTGCATTATATAAGTGTGTGGAACAACTCCATGTGCCCACGTACAGTGCAACATGGAAGGCGCCAATGCATGGCTCGCCACACCTGCTCACTCCACTGCTGACTGCAGTTACAATTGACGCAGCAAGTAAGACTGTGTCACACATAGGTAAAGTCTCAAAAGCTGTGGCCAAGGGACATACCCATGCACAAGTGCACTGTGAGTGGAATGCAAGACATATCCAAATACCCAGAGGAAATGTGCCAACTTTGAAACGAATGAAACATGGATGTTGCATGGAACAAAAATAACATTGTCTCTCACACACACAGGTCAACGTCGTGCATCACCCCCCAACACTGGGGGGGGAAGACTCACAGGACCCGGCTCTGCGGGATGACGATCCCACCGGCAGCGACGACTCTCACCACTCTGTGGACGACCCCGACCAACCTGGCCCCTCCGGTGTCCAACCACCTGCGTCAGGTACAACTGGGCCAACCACCACCCCCACTTCTGCCACATCCCAGGAGACACCCAGGATCCCTGCCCCACCACCACAACGCAGCCAGGCTGACCAGGAGGAACACGGTGTACCAGGCACCCAGGAGGTGGCAGGCGACAACGCAAATGCCACCCCTCAGGGGTCCCGGAGACCCGATGTGCCGACAAGGGCAGGCCAGGTGCAAGTGGGCAGGGGTGGTGGGAGTGGAGGACGGCGGAGGCGCGAGCCTGACCAGTTGGCTGCGGAACCGGTATATTCCCATGTAAGAAACATCCTGGACACATACCGGCAGGACACCACGGGCATGGGCCAGGTTGTGTCCACCCTCAACGAGATGAAGGGGACCCTCGAGGAGATCAAGACCCAGCAGGCCCAGCAACATGCGGAGCAACATGCCTGTCAACTGCGACACCA
Source organism: Triturus cristatus (assembly GCF_964204655.1). Lineage (NCBI taxonomy): Eukaryota > Metazoa > Chordata > Amphibia > Caudata > Salamandridae > Triturus > Triturus cristatus. The sequence goes on from NC_140595.1 coordinate 586,586,040, forward strand.
AGGGCGGATGGAGGACAGACAGGCTGAGCTCGTGACGGTGCTCACGGGAATTAACCGTTCACTCCGTCGGATAGCCGACAACATGGGCAACCCTCCCTGTGCCACCAGGCGAAGAACATCACCACCCACAGGGAGGGATCAGGAGGAGGAGGATACATCCGACGGAGCATCCCAAACATCGTCACGGCCTGCTTCTGAGGGTTCCCGCAGGAGGGCGGGTCGTCCACGCAATAGCACCATCTCCCAGGACACCTGGCCTGGCACCTGGCCCACTGGACCACATGCAGCACATCAGCAAATGACATTCTCTGCCACATGGACTTGCTGGTCACAGTCTGACCAATGTTGACAAAGACTGTGGCATGGACTCTGATGATTTCCAATGGCAAGGACACTAACTCCCCCAGTGAACTTTGGATTCCACACACCCGGAAAGCCCCTCTTGTCATACCCCCCCCCCCCAACACGTACCCCAACACAAATAAAAACTTACACGATAAAGAGATGATGCCTACATTTTGCATTATTACCTTACATGTGTCTTGTAAAGTCTAACCATGCCTGAGTTCTCATATGACTTCAACCATCCATACCCTGGGGCCTGAGTCTGGCACAGGACACACATGGGTCACAATGTATTAGGCAAGACAGACATGGAGCACCATACACACCCGTGATGGGCCCAACCAGCTGAGGGCGTGGCCGCACAACCGTGCCGACAGACATATTGAGTACAGCAACAGTCATGCGCAGAGGTCAGGGATCATGTGGAGTGTCCTGGGGGGCACCCAGGTAAGTGTAGACAGGTGGCAGAACCATGTCCTGCAAGCTTGAGTCAGGTGGATGCAGAGAATGGTGGCCTGGCCAACGTTGGATGCATGGGGATGGTACATGTCACAATACCCACACAGTCATGGACATCATGCACATTGCAGAGTCTAATCCCACACAAACAGCTTGCATCTTGCTACTCTACACATAGACACATAGCCACTATCACTGAAAACCATGCCAGACATGCCGTATGCACCGTGGCAACACACCAGCATTGACTGAGAAGAGGCACCTTGGAGGCATAGGGACACCTTTATTAGTCATGTATTCCGGCAACTCGGAGTACACATACACAGGTCATGTGGATTAACATGTGGGTCCAACACTGGCACCCCCCTTCTGCACCACAAATGCGTGATATCCATGGAACTGGCACACAAGTGTCGGGTAACAGCTAAACACCCCCTGCTGCTCACGGAGAGGCTGCCATACACCATTGATCCTCTGATGTGGAAGTCCCACACCATGTCAAGCCACTGCAAACCGTATGTGTCCAAGGGCAGTGTTACACACATTGATGCCATTATCACAATCCACTATCCCATTACAGATGACTGTCAACAAGTCTGACCATCTATTCAGGTGTATCCAGTTACATGTAATGTGTCCCATGGTGACGCGACATGTCTGCAGAGGAACCAAACATCGACAGGGGCAGTGTGCACACATCGTAAACAACTGCCACACCCAATACACCCCTGATGCATCCCTTACCCTAAGGAGACTTCCAAACTTGTCCGTGCGTGTAACGCTGAGTCAGCACACGATGACGTGTCCATGAGGAATGGCAGTGCCAGAACAATGCAACCAGCAGACGGCATGCGCAAGTACCTGGGGATGAGAGACACACAAGAAGTCAGCCACAAAAAGCACAGCCACTTGCATGTGCATGTACTCGACACATGTAAGGATGACAACATGCTAGGTCGCAATTATGACTGGGGAAATACACTCATCACTGGCACCATCACTCGAGTGACACATCCACACACACCTCTGACTCACGTGGCATACATGTAGATGGACACACACATCGCAACACATGCCACACGGGGACCAATGCGTGCACACTCAGACACTGGTACTCACCACTAAGCAAAGAAGTCGCGTATGAGCCGACTCTGGATGTCCTCTTGCGGAACCACATCCTCCACATCACTAGCCCCATTGCCAAGCCCTTCGTCCTCCACGGGTGGATGGTCCTGATCATCTTGATCCAGGATGAGTGGCACAGCTTTCTCAACTGCCATGTTGTGCAGCATGCAGCAGACCATGAAGATTTTGCAGACCTTCAACGGGGCATATGGGAGGGCGCCGCCGGTCTTGTGTAGGCACCTGAATCGGCTCTTCAGGAGGCCAAATGTCCTCTCTATCACTCGCCTTGTCCGGCCATGGGCGGTGTTGTAGCGGAGCTGGGCCGGCGTGCTGGGGTTGCGGAGAGGTGTGATCAGCCATGGCATGTTGGGATAGCCAGCGTCCCCTACATGGAAACCACATGGACATAAGTAGGACAGGAGAAGCGGTCGGGCTGGAAGTCTACGCAAAATACAGGACAGACAGAGTGTACCCACCAACAACACATGCTCGTTCATTGCGCAGCTGCATCATCATTTCAGGCACCCTGCTACGCCTCATGATGTAGGCATCGTGTGCTGATCCTGGAAAACGAGCACAGACATGTGAAATCACCATGTTGGACAGACACACCACAAGGGCATTGATGGAGTGGTAGTGCTTGCGATTCCTGTACGCTACCTCCTGTGCCTGTGGTGGTACCAAAGCCACATGTGTCCCATCTATGGACCCAATGACATGGGGCATCCCTCCCAGGGCATAGAATCCACGCTTGACAACAGTCAACTGTTCAGGAGTTGGGAAATGGATGAACTCATCCAGGTGAAGCAACATGGCCTCTAAAAAATCATGCAGCACACGAACATGCTCTGGGACATGCCACCAACATGAGCTATGGTATTTTGAAAGGTACCCGTGGCAAGAAAATGTAGGGCTGCCATTACCTTCAGCTTGGGTGTCAGTGCCGTAGGATACCTGTGCAGCGGTTGCAGGTGTGGTGCCAGCCTTGCCGTCAACTCCTCAATCAACGGTTGGGGGAAGCGGTAGCAGCGTATACAGTAATTCTCCCGCATGTCAGCCAAGTCCGGAATTGGCCGGGGAAGAGGCGGCGCTCTGCAGTAATTTGGAAGTGACAAGGAAGAGTGAGTGCACTACAACAACAATTTATATGTACTGAGCACATGTTAATCTGTCAATACACATATGCTACATAGTGAGTCAGGTATGTGCTACATGCCCTGGACACGTATGGCTGCCAGATGACACTCCTACCAAGACCCAGCTACACACGGAGATTGTGAACCTCCACATCCCATGGCATGGGACTAGCTGTGTCCCAGTGTAAGTGAACAGCCAGACGCAATACAGGAGTGACATACATCAACATATCAGCAGAAGTAGGATGTTGATTGCAGAGACAGGTAGCGGAACACTAGAGCCACAGGTCACATGACATTACACTAGGACAGCCCACACACCTTGCCATGAAGGTGTACATGTCATGACTGACCACACATACATTGAGAGGATGCAGACAGGTCCTTGTTACGCTACTCCGTGTCCCATGCATACATACACACCTTACATCCGATACCACATGTGGCCTGGTGTGCGTAACAGTGTGCCATGTCCATCTACACACAGACACATGTTGGTTGCAGCAACAGCAGATGCTTATGAGGGAACACCAACATCAAGCTAATGTGAACACACCACACATACATGACATAGTCACATCGTGCACCGTGGGTAGTCACATGTCTGGTGTGGTAACCCCTGTAGCGGGCATCAGGGGACACTTGCGTGTGTTGTTGACTGTGCGATGCCAGTGACGCTCATCTCAAGTGTGCTGTACGACATGCACACATGTCAAAGGAGTGAAGGGCATATCTAGCACATATAGCACCGTCACACATAACATCTGTACACATCTCATCATACATCTATTGCCTTCACAACTCAGGAGTAATGTGCCACCTCACAGCCTTTCACACCTGTGCCCCACACATGTAGTACTGGCCAGACAATGCCTTGATGTCCATCCATGGACAAGTATGTCAGCTCTATTCCTTTCTGTGTGCTGCCTGTCACCACTGTTATGTGTGTAAGGCACCGTACATTCGCTCTGAGGGCGTGTGTACGTTCCCTATCACTATGGGAGTGCTGCCATAGGCCTACCCATAGTGATAGTGAGCGTACAGGCGTGTGTACGGTCCGTATCACTATGGGTACGCATACGCGAGCAAACCCATAGTGATAGTGAGCATACAGGCGTGTGTACGGTCCGTATCACTATGGGTACGCATACGCGAGCACACCCATAGTGATAGTGAGCGTACAGGTGTGTGTACGGTCCGTATCACTATGGGTACGCATACGCGAGCAAACCCATAGTGATAGTGAGCGTACACACGTGTGTACGGGCCGTATCACTATGGGTACGCATACGCGAGCAAACCCATAGTGATAGTGAGCGTATAGGCGTGTGTACGGTCCGTATCACTATGGGTACGCATACGCGAGCAAACCCATAGTGATAGTGAGCGTACACGCGTGTGTACGGACCGTATCACTATGGGTACGCATACGTGAGCAAACCCATAGTGATACGGACCGTACACACGCCTGTACGCTCACTATCACTATGGGTGTGCTCGCGTATGCGTACCCATAGTGATACGGACCGTACACACGCCTGTACGCTCACTATCACTATGGGTAGGCCTATGGCAGCACTCCCATAGTGATACGGACCGTACACACGCGTGTACGGGCCGTTGCCATGCATTTGGGGTGCCCTAGGGCCCCGGGACGCACCGTACCTGTGTGTGAATCTCCAAATTACATAGGGGACACATGAGGGACAAGTATAAAGCCCTACATGCATGCTGGTTGTCATGGAGACCAAGTTTAAAGTTTGAATTTTTTTCAGCAGGTGCCCAGCAAATGTCGGTTTGAATGAATCTACTTTGTTGCAATGTGGTTGTGGAGTTTACATCATGCTCAAGAAAAAAAATTAGCAAAGCCACTGACTGTGCTAGGTTTAAATGGATTGGAGGAAACATAGGATGCAAATGTGAGTGACCAATCACTCTGTACTCCTGTGCATGAAACAGGCCAGCAAGCCAGATATAAGGCAGCCAGGTCCCATGAGAGAGCACTTGCCTGCACATCTTTTGGTTCTACAAGACTGCTGCTGCTCGTGATTCCCTGGCACCATGTCAAGGTCTGTGGAGAGGGCCCAGCCATTCACCCTGGAGGAGAATCTGGCATTGCTGGATGTGATCCTCCCACAGTACCCCATGCTGGATGGGCGACCAGGGTTTCAGGTGAGTGCAGAGTCCACTAGCACAGACTGTGTCCCTTTTTTGTGACTGGGACTTCTGGCATTGTGTCCAGGTGTGACACACATGCATTGTACTGTGGAGTGGGTCCCAGGGGGGGGAATGCCTGATGTCTCCCAGCCAGAGCATGCTGTGGTGCATGTCTGCCGTCCTCACTTGCATTGTGTTTACTGTGACAATCACTGCATGGTGCATGCCACATTCTGCCTGTCTAAGCCTCCTGGGAATGTTGCTTCTACAGTCCTCATGTGTTTATGTGGTCAGCCCAGTGTGACAGGTGACTGTACCCACAGATGTGTGTTAGTTCAGTGTACCTGTGCTGAGAGTGTCCACATGATGTGGACATCGGTGTGTGTGTAAGTCCCCTGTCATGTGGGTGGGTGCATATGTGGAGTGTAGCGCCCAAGCTGCATGAGGGATGGATATACCCTGGCCATCTGATGCGAGCAGGGAGCAGTGCTGTGTGTCTGACGTGCAGAGCTAGCCCCACACCTGTGAGCCCCCCCAGTCTAGTGGCACATGTGCAGAGTGAGGTTTGTAGCTGCATTTGGCAATGGCAGGTGAATGTCCTGTGCCTGTGTGTGTCTGTGTACTCTGCTGAGGTAGCGTCAGTGGCCTGTGGCATGTGACTGCTTTGAGGTGCTGCACATAATCATGGTGTACCTTGTGATGCACAGTGTGAGTCTGGATCATTTATTGTGTCGTACCCCTCATGCCACCTGTGTACTTTCAATGGCACGTGGTGCATTTGCCATTACACAGAGAAAAATGTCCCTATGACAAAGGTGCAATGCTTTGGCTGCATACTATGCCTTGTTGAAACAAGCTAAATTGTACTAATGTGTGTCTCTGTGACATGTGGCAGGTGTATTGATGTAGTCTCACTTTTTCAACCCCACAGGTAGGCGCCGCTGCCAAGGAGCAGATCTGGATGGACGCCGTCAGTGCCGTGAGGAGGACGGATGGTCGCAAGCGGCGCCTGGCCCAGGTGAGAAAACGCAGGCAGGATATCCGGTGCTGGACGCGGAGGATCGCTCGGGTCCTGCTGGGGGACTCACCTGTGGGCCCTAAGAACCATGGGCGTCGCCGTCTGACCCACATCCACAAGCGTGTGCTGGCGGTGGTCTTTCCAGACATGGACAGGCGCTTACGGGAGAAGCAGCAGCAGGAAGGGGGTAGGTACATGTGTGTTTGTTGTGTGTCACCAGCATTTGCAAGTGCGCAGTTGCATGGATACACTGCCAGTGTTTAATTCTGCAGTGCAGGTCCTGTCACACACAGTATAGCAGTGCTGTCCTTCCTCCCTTCCCCTCCATGCCATGTGTTCCCTGGTCTGTGTGTAGTCACTCTTTCACAAGGTCATCTGGGCTGGCAGTTAATCCACGTGACCAATGCTTGCAGCATCATGTGTGGGGGTGGTGTGTAACAGGTTTTGGCACCTTGCCTGTGCCCTGTCCAGTACAGTACTTGTGGGGTCCATGTCAATTGGCACTGATGCTGAGTCCAGACATAGGAGTATGTTTGTGAAGTGTAATGCCTTACAGCAAGCATGTCCTATGTTGTGGCCTGTGACATGATGTGCATGAGTGTGCGATACGCAGAGTGCAGGGATGGTGGCCTGTGTTGCAGTCATTACCATTCAGGACCATGGAATATTCTGGCCACTACTGTCCCCTGGGGCATACTTTGCTAGGTATCATGTGTGTCATCACAATATGTGGACACTCTCAGTGTCTACAGCATAGGATGTGCTCTGTGCCATTGTCCCCTAGCACCATGTATATTTACGTAACGTGTTCTACAAGTGTCCACTGTACAGCCTGACCTAATTTTCCTCGTTCATACTCACGGTGGCCAGTGCCTGTGTGTCTTGTTACAATTACTGATGATGGCCATTTGTAAAGGAGATCGTTGTACAGGCGCACATGGGGTATTTTGGGTGCAATATGGGTTCCTGGCAGCCCATGTGTATTTCTCCCAGACTAAGAGATGCAAGTGCTTCCTGTGTCTCATCACATTGTCTCATGTAGGGGGTGGTTGGTGCGGGCAAGGCCTACATGCCGACCCCTGAAATCTCATTGCTCGGTCTGGCCAGTGTGTGCTGTTTGTCTGGACATACACTCAAGGTGCAGTGTCCCATTCATGTTGGGCATGTCTTTAAGTATTACCTTTGCAGCATGTGCCTCAAGTTCATGGAGATGGTCCCTGCTCATCCCTAGTTAGGGCAACGCTGTGTGGTGCAGATGCAGTGCTGGATTGTCCCCAGAGCCTGGCTCCTCTGTCCAATTCCATATCATGTCATTTGCAAATGTGTCATGCTCTCCATAGTTTCTCAGTGGCATGGTGGGTGAACCAACTGTGTGTTGCAGGGCCTATATATGTACCTTGTATTGTAGATGTTACTCATCTTTCATTTCAGGCTATGCACTGTAACCTATGTTGATTTGACTCATGTGACATATGTATACAGGTGTCTGATTAATTCCTGTTCATTCACCTTGCCCACAGCATCGTCGGGGGGCACGGATGGAGACACCGGCACGGACCGTGCGGAGGGACCGGGCACCAGTGCCAGCAGTGACACCTTAGCTGGCACATCGAGTGTAACTGAGGCAGAGGGGAGTGAGCCGGAGGACCTGTCCACTGCCACCACAGATTATGAAGCTGACGGGTCCGAGGCTGACCACTCCGAGGGGGCGGAGGATGCTCCAACAGCTGACAGCAGCACAACATCTCACCCCGCTCCCTCCATTGCCATCACCGGCCTCCCACTTGCTCGTGTCCCTTCCTGGCGTGCTAGGTCACCACGTGTCTCCTTCCTGCCAGGCACCGCACCCCCTGACCCTGTATCCACTGCTGCCGCCAATGCAGAGTCTGTGGACATCCTGCGGCAGTTGCAGGTTGGTCAGGCTGCGATGCTTAATGTCCTCCATGGCCACGGCCAAGTGCTCACCAACATGGAGGCATACTTGGAGGGCATTTCAGCATTGCAGGCTGACCAACGCAACTTGCTGCGGTCTATTGACTCGACACTGTCTGCAGCAGTGGGTCTCCTGCAGCACTTCGTCCCACCCCCTACCCATGCCCCATCCACACTTCCCACTCCCATGCCTGTCCCACGTACACCCAGACGTCAGCATGCACACACCCCACCAGACACAGGCACCACACCAGCAGGGAAGGCAAAGCGCACACCTCCTGGCACGCACACACAGGGTGAAGTAGGCACACCCACTGGGTCGGGGGGGGGGAAACGGAAGACACGCAGCCAGAGTGGGAGTCCACATTCCTCACGACCACCACCCTCCAAATCCACTCCCCTCAGCTCTCCTGGCCAAGAGTCGGACACAGGGTCAGTCCTGCCCAGTCTGTCCATCAGCCCCAGTGTGGCACCACCCCGCAAGCGACGGAGGCAGGACACCGGCAGGGGAGTTGAGTCCCCCCCCCTGTCCACCCCCCCCCCCAGTAGCGCTGCGACCCATCCCTGTGACCCCCCCCCCCTCCTTGGGGCCTGTGGTTCCTTCGGGTGCAAGGGAGACGCTGAGCGACCTGGCAGTAGTGTGCAGCGCCGTGCTCGAATCCACCTTTGGCGCTGCCCCACCCCCTGTGTTGGAGTCGTCCGTCCCTGCACCCACAACACCTCCCCTTGCCCCTCCTGTCCCTGTGGTGCCTGGTCCTTCCCCCCAACATGATGCCCCCCCCCCCCTGTGGAAGACAAAGGAGTCTGACTGTGCAGGCAAGCTAGGGGACACACGTACCACTGTGTCCCCCATCCGGATTGGAGTCACGGACTGCCCTATGGGCCTTGTATATATTGACATTTATGTTGCTTTTTACTTACATCATGCTGAATAAAGCAATTTGTTTTTTCCTTTGAACACTACTGTTTATCTGGTGTTGCTGTTGGTGGACCAGCTCCATGATTTTGGGTGGTGATAATGTGTTGGGTGTGTGGGAAATGTAGTCTTGTGCTGGTCATAGGGTGGACCCTGGTATCTGTGTGCCATCACAAGCTGTTGGCTAAATTACTTTGTTCATGTAAGCAGTTACTGCATGGTGACATCGTCCCAAGGTGTGTTCCTTCCTCTGTGTAACCTGACATCTTCCCTGCAGGGTGTTTCCACTATGTGGTGCTAAGCTGTGTCTACATCAGCTGGGGGTGTGACAGACTCCTTCAACTTTGCACATGCATGCTGTGCGATGTCTCCACCTGCATCATTTGTGGCATCCTTGGTGGTCACTGTACTTGTGTGTGTAGACTGTTGAGAAGACTTCATGTGGATATGTTCTCTTTTAGGCGCTATGCATGTGTGTACTCCCAGCCTCGCACACATGTGGTACATGTACTGCAGGGTCTTTGTGCACCTGACTGACATTTGTGGGCATTGTATCTGTGGGTACTCCACCCTTTGCGTTCCATGGGCACTGCTGGGAGGACTCTACACCCACCCCTTCTGTGTCTGGGCACTGCTGGGAGGACTCTGCACACACCCCTCCTGTGTCTGGGCACTGCTGGTAGTGATAGGCACCCACCCCTCCTGTGTCTGGGCACTGCTGGGGGGACTCTACACCCACCCCTCCTCTGTCTGGGCACTGCTGAGAGGACTCTGCACACACCCCACCTGTGTCTGGGCACTGCTGGTAGTGATAGGCACCCACCCCTCCTGTGTCTGGGCACTGCTGGGGGGACTCTACACCCACCCCTCCTGTGTCTGGGCACTGCTGGGAGGACTCTGCATACACCCCTCCTGTGTCTGGGCACTGCTGGGAGGACTCTGCACACACCCCTCCTGTGTCTGGGCACTGCTGGGAGGACTCTGCACACACCCCTCCTGTGTCTGGGCACTGCTGGGAGGACTCTGCACCCACCTCTCCTGCGTCTGGGCACTGCTGGGAGGACTCTGCACCCACACCTCCTGCGTCTGGGCACTGCTGGGAGGACTCTGCACACACTCCTCCTGCGTCTGGGCACTGCTGGGAGGACTCTGCACACACCCCTCCTGTGTCTGGGCACTGCTGGTAGTGATAGGCACCCACCCCTTCTGTGTCTGGGCACTGCTGGGGGGACTCTACACCCACCCCTCCTGTGTCTTGCCACTGCTGGTAGTGATAGGCACCCACCCCTCCTGTGTCTGGGCACTGCTGGGAGGACTCTGCACACACCCCTCCTGTGTCTGGGCACTGCTGGTAGTGATAGGCACCCACCCCTCCTGTGTCTGGGCACTGCTGGGAGGACTCTGCACACACCCCTCCTGCGTCTGGGCACTGATGGGGGGACTCTGCACACACCCCTCGTGTGTCTGGGCACTGCTGGTAGTGATAGGCACCCACCCCTCCTGTGTCTGGGCACTGCTGGGAGGACTCTGCACACACCCCTCCTGTGTCTGGGCACTGCTGGTAGTGATAGGCACCCACCCCTCCTGTGTCTGGGCACTGCTGGGAGGACTCTGCACACACCCCTCCTGTGTCTGGGCACTGCTGGTAGTGATAGGCCCCCACCCCTCCTGTGTCTGGGCACTGCTGGGGGGACTCTACACCCACCCCTCCTGTGTCTGGGCACTGCTGGGAGGACTCTGCACACACCCCTCCTGTGTCTGGGCACTGCTGGTAGTGATAGGCACCCACCCCTCCTGTGTCTGGGCACTGCTGGGAGGACTCTGCACACACCCCTCCTGCGTCTGGGCACTGCTGGGGGGACTCTGCACACACCCCTCCTGTGTCTGGGCACTGCTGGTAGTGATAGGCACCCACCCCTCCTGTGTCTGGGCACTGCTGGGAGGACTCTGCACACACCCCTCCTGTGTCTGGGCACTGCTGGTAGTGATAGGCACCCACCCCTCCTGTGTCTGGGCACTGCTGGGGGGACTCTACACCCACCCCTCCTCTGTCTAGGCACTGCTGGGAGGACTCTGCACACACCCCTCCTGTGTCTGGGCACTGCTGGTAGTGATAGGCACCCACCCCTCCTGTGTCTGGGCACTGCTGGGAGGACTCTGCACACACCCCTCCTGTGTCTGGGCACTGCTGGTAGTGATAGGCACCCACCCCTCCTGTGTCTGGGCACTGCTGGGAGGACTCTGCACACACCCCTCCTGTGTCTGGGCACTGCTGGGAGGACTCTGCACCCACCCCTCCTGCGTCTGGGCACTGCTGGGAGGACTCTGCACCCACCCCTCCTGCGTGTGGCCATGTGCGCTCCATACATACACTGTTGGGGTGGGGGTACGCTCCATACATACGCGGGTGTGGGTACGGTCCGTACATACACGGGTGGGGGTACGGTCCGTACATACACTGTTGGGGTGGGGGTACGCTCCATACATACGCGGGTGTGGGTACGGTCCATTCATACACGGGTGTGGGTACGGTCCATTCATACACGGGTGGGGGTACGGTCCATTCATACACGGGTGGGGGTACGGTCCGTACATACACTGTTGGGGTGGGGGTACGCTCCATACATACGCGGGTGTGGGTACGGTCCATTCATACACGGGTGTGGGTACGGTCCATTCATACACGGGTGGGGGTACGGTCCGTACATACACTGTTGCGGTGGGGGTACGCTCCATACATACGCGGGTGTGGGTACAGTCCATTCATACACGGGTGTGGGTACGGTCCATTCATACACGGGTGGGGGTACGGTCCGTACATACACTGTTGGGGTGGGGGTACGCTCCATACATACGCGGGTGTGGGTACGGTCCATTCATACACGGGTGTGGGTACGGTCCATTCATACACGGGTGTGGGTATGGTCCATTCATACACGGGTGGGGGTACAGTCCATTCATACACGGGTGGGGGTACGGTCCGTACATACACTGTTGGGGTGGGGGTACGCTCCATACATACGCGGGTGTGGGTACGGTCCATTCATACACGGGTGTGGGTACGGTCCATTCATACACGGGTGTGGGTACGGTCCATTCATACACGGGTGGGGGTACGGGCTGTACATACACGGGTGGGGTGGGGGTACGCGCCATACATACGCGGGTGTGGGTACGGTCCATTCATACACGGGTGTGGGTACGGTCCATTCATACACGGGTGGGGGTACGGTCCGTACATACACTGTTGGGGTGGGGGTACGCTCCATACATACGCGGGTGTGGGTACGGTCCATTCATACACGGGTGTGGGTACGGTCCATTCATACACGGGTGGGGGTATGGTCCGTGCATACACTGTTGGGGTGGGGGCACGCTCCATACATACGCGGGTGTGGGTACAGTCCATTCATACACGGGTGTGGGTACGGTCCATTCATACACGGGTGGGGGTACGGTCCGTACATACACTGTTGGGGTGGGGGTACGCTCCATACATACGCGGGTGTGGGTACGGTCCATTCATACACGGGTGTGGGTACGGTCCATTCATACACGGGTGTGGGTACGGTCCATTCATACACGGGTGGGGGTACAGTCCATTCATACACGGGTGGGGGTACGCTCCATACATACGCGGGTGTGGGTACGGTCCATTCATACACGGGTGTGGGTACGGTCCATTCATAAACGGGTGTGGGTACGGTCCATTCATACACGGGTGGGGGTACGGTCCGTACATACACTGTTGGGGTGGGGGTACGCTCCATACATACGCGGGTGTGGGTACGGTCCATTCATACACGGGTGTGGGTACGGTCCATTCATACACGGGTGGGGGTACGGTCCATTCATACACGGGTGGGGGTACGGCCCGTACATACACTGTTGGGGTGGGGGTACGCTCCATACATACGCGGGTGGGGGTACGGTCCGTACATACACGGGTGGGGGTACGGTCCGTACATACACTGTTGGGGTGGGGGTACGGTCCGTACATACACTGTTGGGGTGGGGGTACGCTCCATACATACGCGGGTGAGGGTACGGGCCGTACATACACTGTTGGGGTGGGGGTACGCTCCATACATAAGCGGGTGAGGGTATGGGCCGTACATACACTGTTGGGCTGTGGGTACGCTCCATACATATGCGGGTGTGGGTACGGTCCGTACATACACTGTTGGGGTGGGGGTACGCTCCATACATACGCGGGTGGGGGTACGGTCCGTACGTACCCGTGCCCACGCTGTGGAGTGCTTGTGCGGCCCGTACCCAGGCCTTTGGCACATGGGTACGGGCCGTACCGCCATTGTTGGGGTGACGTGGGTGTGGGCGTGGTACGACTCGTACCCACGCTCTTAAGGCGTGGGTACGGTACGTACCTGTATTGTTGTGTTGCCGGTTCGCGTCGTCGCCCACTTCCGTTGTGGCGGACGCTGGCGTTGCTGGACACGCCCCCACCCCCTCGAAGTGACCAGGGCCTGGAGGTCAGGTATGTCCAGGGCATGTGTGCTGTGTGACTTGGGTGGGGGTTTTGTGTCCTGCCCCTGGGTGTTGTTCTGACCTTCTGCGGCGTCTGCGTCGGTACCTGTAGAGGAGGTCGAGTGCTATGAGGGCCGGGATAACACGTAGGTTCGGGTCCATGTCTGTCCGTCGCGTACAGGTGCTCCTTGTGCGCGTCGTCCTGATTTCCCGGCAGTTTTTGGCTGCCGGAAAATATTCTCCGCGCGGGATGACGTCGGTGCGAATCGTACTTCCTGGTTCGTGGAACGCAGGCTGCATGCGTCCTGACGTCACGTCGGCGCTTTTCCTGATGTCATTTGTGTGTATATTTTCCTCGGTTGGTGTTTTGTACGATTCGTACGGAAATAGTGTTTCCGTGCGAATCGTACTTTCATGTTTGTAAAGTTTTGCAACCGGGTACGAGTCGGACGGAGAATACACTCCGACCGACGGTTCGTACCCGGGTTCTCCAGGATCGTAATCGGCACCAATGTGTTAAGTCGGGATCATGAAATACCCTTCTATGGACTAACACCTTGTATGTTCAGGAGGAGCAAAATAACGGTACAAGCGGGGTCAGTGAGCTTCACCTATGAATCCCGCCCCCTCCGGAGTGGTGGGCAGTAGTAGGCAGAGTGCAGGTAGTGCCACTGGCGCCTGTACACGCAGGGACGGGCAGCATCCAGCGGCCTTGCTGAGATCCTGCCACACAAGTCCTGCCATCCGGGGGGCAATACAGTACCAGCAGTCATGGGGCTTGCACTTCCGGAAATTCAGACCCGCCCCTACCTCGAGAGGATACTTGTTGCACGGTCCTCTGCATGGACGTGTCTGGGGACTGCGACTCCTTGAGCAGCTGTAGGATTTGCTGCAGGCCTTGCTCGTCCGGCTTCCACTCATACTCCATCTTGACTGTTTTTCCTCAATAGTGCGAAGACTTCAGGGGCTGATAATACCCGGAGCGGTGACTTATCCTCTTGTTGTGGGGATATTGCAGTCTCAGGCCGAACGTTGCTCAAAAATCACATGCGGTTCCACTCTGATTAGCACGCAGTTGGCGGCCGGGTCCATGTAATTTGGTCCTCGCCGGCTCCAGTAGCGTGGGGTGGCTCCAGAGACTACGGGTCTCCCAGCGACACGGGATCCGCGATTGACTCACTCACTTGTCGGATGTGAGCGCCGAGAACACAGTCTGGCCACCAAAAAGGGTCCTGATGCCTGCCTGCTGTAGGGAACGCTTTCCGAGGAAACTACTCTCCTACTTGGAGGGTTGCCCAACACGGAGATACAAGCGGGAAGGAGGCGATTAATAACGCACGGAGAAAGTGAGGGGGAAAGGTAGGGAAGAGGGAGGGGGCACCGCAAGCTCTCGGAGCCATGCTGGGAGCGAGCCTGGGCTTGAACAATCTGTATTGAATACGCCCGCCAGAGATATTAGGAGATCACACTAGGCACTGCAGTGAACCCGGAGGCATCGCGCTTTCACTTTCAGTGAAAGCGCGATGCAAAAATAACAAGTTTGATTAGGAGAGGAGGCAGCAGGGGGAGGAGAGAGAGGAGGGGGCCTGCGCCTGTTTTCCTTGCGGGAGCGAGCAGGGCAGGGGCACCATCTGTTTGCAAGTTAATTACAAACAGATGGTTTCAAAGCTCGCTCCTGCGAAGGAATCACCAAACGTGCACGCGTTGCCATTGAAAGCAATGCAACGCGTGCACGTTTTTGGCCTAAAAAGTGAATCGATTCCAAGAGGTCTCCTCCTAGACCTAAAAAGGATAGGAAATGGCAAAGAATTATTATCTAGTGTATTTAATTCATGTCTTATACAGCGCAACCTAACCTCCACCCAACCAAGCTTTAGCGCTCGTTAAAGTGTTTAATGGCAGAACCAATCATGTATTAAGTTTGGCAGCATTGAAACAAACATGTATTATTCATGTTAAAAGGATAATAATTTTGTAGCAAGGCTGGAATGTGCAAATAATACAGTGAATATGGAATGCTTGCAAAATTGCATCATGATTCACAGAAAAATTAGTAATAAGGTAACATTTAACTCAAACTGTAAAATATGCCTGAAGCAAAATTTAAAAATGTATCCTATTTTTGCTTATTTTTTTTCAACAGTTGGAGCGTGACATTGCATGCATTGTATTTTACATCATTCATGTTGTCACAATAACGACCTCCGTTAGAGTTAGGAGGCCCGCTGTCCATCAAGGTGGCAGAGGTAAGCGCCTCCACCACCCTTGCTGGCACACTTTCCCCTATATTTAGAGCTATCTGCCTGCATTTTCTTTTTAATGGAGCCCGTTTTGCTTCAAGGAAATAGGTGTATTTAAAAATAAAAGTTTGGATTGTTTTAAAAAGCTTGTTGAGTGTTGGCAGTGGTCCTGTGTACCACTGCCAACTCCCCAACAAACCTTTTGTACTAGTCACAAAGGAAAAGGGGTCCCTAGGAAACCCATTCCCTTTAACAAATGAGTCATTACATCCTTTCAGGAGTCAGTAACTTTTCAATTATTTATGACTATTTATGACATGTGGTCTCAAATCATTGGTACGTCTGATGCCGAATCACAATTTGGAAGGGATGATCTAAACGCACTCCTTCCAAATTGTGGTTTGGTGTCCATTTTGTGATTCGGTAAGCATTTACAGAATTGCAAAGTGGGCTTAGTGAATAGCAAAAAGCCATTTTGCAGTCGCAGACCCGCTAATTTTGCAATTCGTATGGTTTTTGATTACGCTTGGCTTAGAACATCTGGCCCTGTCTCTTTAGGGTTGTCTATTTAAGGTGCATTCATTCGTTCATTAAAGGGCTGCATGGATGATTTGATATTGGAGCTGGAATCAGGCGAGTCCAGTTTAAGAAAGACGTGATTGTCACCTGTGTACTGATGAAAAGATATGCCAATATCTATAAGTACAAGACCCAGTGAGCCAGTCGTTTGACCTAATAATTGAAAAGGATGGGCACAAACATGCAAGCCTATGAGTAGAATCAGAGATGGCGGTACCTAGTTATATCAGTTTGTGCAGTCGGAAATATAAGATTGAATCGTGGCATAACATCAAGTATTAACTGGGGTGTTTTGGAAAGGTGGGGGGAGAAATAAAGTAGAGTTACCGGGTGTAGTGGGCACATGGAGCAAAGCAGTAAATCACTGAGGGTGGATTTCCAAAATGTTGTACCTGGTCATGTAATGATCATACATGCGTGTAAAAAGAATTCTGCACCACAACACAGCAGTGGAAGAGCCCACACATTGGCTAGTACCTCGTAGACTCTCTCCATCTATTGAAGCCACTTGACTGCCATCGGGCCGCCAGCCCCTGTCCGTGAGGGCCTTGCAGCGGACATCAGATCCAGGGCACTACAGCCCTTACATCGGACATAATCGATCCATGGAATGTCAGCACATTCTCTTCTTGGGGTTTCCCGCCTTTTGGTACCCCAAGTGAGTAATTTCTCATTTCCTTGCACTTTGGTGGTTTGTTTATTGTGTGTCCCTAAGGAGACCATTCAGATGTCTCTCATTCT